>NW_028319080.1:1032501-1376668 GCF_062004578.1 Staurois parvus
CCTACCTATTCACATAAAAAGGTTAATAAAGACACTTACAACAGCTGCATTAAAAAAAATTAATAATCACATGTGACTGACAAAGTATTTGTTTCAGTGGACATTTTTGTGAACAACTGTGTAAGTATCTGAATTTGTCTTTGTATCAGCCTCTTGCAATCCACTGGTGAGCTATATTTACATGTGCTGACAAGGAACATGCAAACTAGAGAAGAGAGGTGAGCCTGCCAGTTTCTTGCTACTCATTAATTTTCCAGTCATCAAGCTGGGGGAAAGTAGGTGACACTAATGTATTCCCTAATTGTACCAAAAACGTGATGTCATCTGACTGGATGTGCTTTCTGTAAGAGATGCATGAATTACAAATCATATGGCTTATGTGCATTTAAATCAGTCTTTCTCAACCTTTCTAACCCTGAGCCTAAGACTCCTTCCATATAGATGGTTAAAAAGATCAGTGGTTACTTATCTGAGAGGAACCCCTGGTAGCTTCTGGAGGTACCCTGGTTGAGAAAGGTTGATTTACAGTTGCAAGAAAAAGTATGTGAACCTCTTTGGAATTACGTGGAGTTTTGCATGAATTGGGCATAAAATGTGCTCTGAACGTCATCTAAGTCACAACAATAGAAGAACACAGTCTGCTGAACATAATACTACACAAACATTAGATGTTGCCATGGTTTAATTGCACATAACATGTAAACATTCACAGTGCAGGGAGGAAAAACTATGTGAGGCCCTAGCTTAATGACTTCTCCCAGAGCTAATTGGAGCCAGGAGTGAGACAACCTTGACTTCAATCAGTGTGATGATATTGGATGTGTTGCTGACAGCTGTCCTGCCCTTAAAAAACACACACCTGTTTTGGGTTTACTGGTTTCAAGAAGCACTGTCTGATGTGAACCATGCCTCGCAGAAAAGAGCTCTCAGAAGACCTACGATCAACAATTGTTGACTTGCATGAAGATAGAAAGGGTTACAAAAGTATCTCCAAAAGCCTTGATGTTCATGTGTACACGATAAGACAGACTGTCTACAAATGGAGAAAGTTTAGCACTGTTGCTACTCTCCCTAGGCATGGTCGTCCTGTAAAAATGACTGCAAGAGCACAGCGCAGAATGCTGCATGAGGTAAAGAAGAATCCCAGAGTGTCAGCTAAAGACCTACAGAAATCTCTGGCACATGCTAACATTTTTGTTGACACATCTACAATAAGGAAAACATTAAACAAGAATGGAGTACATGGGAGGACACCACGGAGGAAGCCATTGCTGTCCAAAAAGAATATTGCAGCACGTTTGAAGTTTGCAAAAGAGCACCTGGATGTTCCACAGCACTACTGGCAAAATATACTGTGGACAGATGAAACCAAGATTGAGTTGTTTGGGAAGAACACACAACACTATGTGTGGAGAAAAAAAGGCACAGCACAGCATCAAAACCTCATCTCCACTGTAAAACATGGCGGAGGGAGCATCATGGTTTGGGGCTGCTTTGCTGCCTCAGGGCCTGGACGGATTGTTGTCATTGATGGGAAAATGAATTCCAGAGTTTATCAAGACATTTTGTAGGAAAATGTACGACCATCTGTCCGCCAACTGAAGCTCCGCAGAGGATGGGTGATGCAACAGGACAATGACCCAATGCATACAAGTAATTCAACAAAACAATGGCTGCAACAGCACAGAATACGCCTTCTGGAGTGACCCAGTCAGAGTCCTGACCTCAACCCGATTGAAATGCTGTGGCATGACCTTAAGAGAGCGATTCACACCAGACATCCCAAGAATATTGCTACACTGAAACAGTTTTGTGAAGAGGAGTGGTCCAAAATGACTCCAGATCGTTGTGCAGGTCTGATCTGCAACTACAGGAAACGTTTGGTTGAGGTTATTGCTGCCAAAGGAGGGTCAACCAGTTATTAAGCCCAAAGGTTCACATACTTTTTCCTCCCTGCACTGTGAATGTTTACATGTTATGTGCAATGAAACCATGGCAACATCTAATGTTTGTGTAGTATTATGTTCAGCAGACTGTGTTCTTCTATTGTTGTGACTTAGATGACGTTCAGAGCACATTTTATGCCCAATTCATGCAAAACTCCACGTAATCCCAAGGGGTTCACATACTCTTTCTTGCAACTGTATATTAGAGACCATGATCTTCGTCAGCATTCACCTGGTCATTACCAATCTCACAGGAATAGATATATTAAAAGCAAGCAAAGAAACATCCAATAGTGCAGAATTTTAGTTTATTTCCATAAGAAAGTTAAAATTCCACTCACAAGTTCATAGAGACATGTCACAGGCTATTAGCATACTCGACTTTCCAGAAAAGCATCTAAGGTTTGCCCAGCGTGATGAGATCCCTGCCTGCAGGCTATACTGTGTGTGTGTATATTGCACATTTCCAAAAGGAAACTGAATATTGGGGGGGGGGGGTCTGTTTATGATAAGGGTTATGGTAGGAGGTTATATGATATTTGATTTGTTATGCCATATTCGAAGCGCTTCACCAGTATTTCATTATACACAATCAAGTCCTCGACTGTCAAACAGACACCAAGGGCATGTTTCAGGGAGGACTCTGGGACATACAAGGTACATCTGAGGTAATTTGGTTATTTTCCTGCAGACTGTATTGAGCAGTTTTTAAAACAGCTAATAGAAGTAAATACCTCCTGATGAAATTAATATTGTCATTTTCTGAAAAGCCCTACCTACAGTTAACTTGTCTAAATGGTTAGCACTTCCACCTGGCAGTACTAGGGTTGTTTGTTCGAAATCCCAACCAGAGCACCACCTGCCTGGAGTTTACATGTTCTCCCTGTGCCTGCGTGGGTTTCCTCCAGATACTCTGGTTTCCTCCCACACTCCAAAGACATGCTGGTAGGTTAATTGGCTCATGTCTAAATTGGCCCTAGTATGTGAATGTAAGTTAGGGACCTTAGATTACATGCTTCTTGAGGGTTAGGTACTGATGTGAATGTACAATATATATATATATATATATGTAAAGCGCTGTGTAAATTGACGGCGCTATATAGATACTTGAAATAAATCATTTTAATATGTGATATTCCAATAACTAACTTATTTTTTTTCTTTTGCAGATTTGCACACTTATCAGATAAAATTCGAATGTGTTCTGTTTGATGATGGCAGTATTGGTGGACACACAGTGTTCGGATATAACGGGAGAGATTTTATCTTCTTTGATAAGTATCAATTATTGTATATCCCTGCAACTGAAACAGCACAGATATTAACTCAAGAATGGAACAAGGATCAGTCTAAAGCATGTGCAGAAAAAAACTTTGCAGAGCAGCACTGCGTTGAGTGGATTAAAAGATACAGCAAACAAGTGAGAGAGAAAATAAAGATCAAAGGTGAGCTCAGCTTAAAGTGATTGTAAAAGCTTGTTTTATTTTCATTAAAAGTAACAAACAGGTGTATACTTACCTGTTCTGTGTAATGGTATTGCACAGAATGGCCCTAAACCTCCTCTTCTTGGGTCCCCCGCTGGCTCTCTCAGCTCTTCCTCTTCTTGGTGTGCCACCATAAGAAGTCACTTATGATGGTAGCAAGCCTGTGGGGCACTATGCTTCAATTATGAATGAACACAGAAATGATCGGTACTGATCGCTCACTGTGTTCATTCAGGAATAGAAGGGGCCAGTAAATATGACATATTTCTTGGCCCCCACTCTCCACCATGAAACAGTTCTCCTATGCGCCCCTGCAGCAGCTGGCAGGAGGGAGTGGAGGAGAAGCTGGTAACACTGCTGGAGAGTAGGGGCACACAGGACCAAGATAGCAGGGGGAAGGGGTAGGGATGATCAGAGCAGAGGGTGATCAGAGTGGCAGGTGATAGAGGCACTCATACTGGAATTAATTCTCCTGTGGCTCCCCCTGCAGTGCAGCCAGCAAAAGGGAAAGGCACATTAGCTGGATATGCTGTGGGGGAGTCACAGGAGAATCAGTTCCAATGAAAAGGCAATAGAGCCATCCTCCTGCGTGGCAGGTGCCCACTGCCCAGGCCCCACTGTTGAACTAATGGGGCCCAGGCCCTGTACAGGAGGGTCAGCTGTACCCCCTTACCCGTGGCCCTGGTATGGATAGACACACCTGGTGGGGCTTGGCTCCAGCTCCCTCCTCACAAGATTTGATTGGCAGCAGGAGCCAATGGCTTCTGCTGCTGCCTCTGTCCTGTGAATGCAGGGAAAGAGGTGAGAGCTGCTGCAGACAGGCACAGCGCTGGATCAAGTGAGGTAAGCATTTGGGGGATACAAGTGAGGTAAGCATTTGGGGGAGATACAAGTGAGGTAAGCATTTGGGGGGGATACAAATGCTGGGACATTTTTACCTTAAAGTAAGTGTTGCCTATCAGTGCCCATCAGTGCCTATCAGTGCATCTTCATTAGTGCACATCAGTGAAAGAGAAAAATTAATTATTAACAAAGTGTAAGAAGAAAAAAACTTTATTTTTTCAAAATTCGAAAAAAAACATAAATAATGATATATACAAATATAAAATAAAAATGTAAAAAATGTTTTTGAAAAATTATAATTTTTGGTTATAAACTAATGTGGTTCATTTTTTTTAACTAAAAAGATAACTGAATAAATTTTGGCCAAGATTTATGAAGAAAGATTATTTATTTGCAAAATTTTATAAGAAAAACACTTTTTTTCAAAACTTTTGGACTTTTTCATTTATATAGCAAAAAAAAAAAAATTCCAGTGGTGAATAAATACCATTAAAATTAAGTTGTATCTGTCTCAAAAAAATGCTGACAAATTCATATGGGTACAGTGTTGCATGGCCGCGCAATTGTTAAATAAATTGTGATAGCACTGAAAGCTGAAAATTGGCCTAGACTGGAAGGGGGTGAAAGTGTCCCGACTTGAAGTGGTTAAAGTACATGCCTGGAAGTGCTCATCTTCAACATAAAGTACACGTCATGAGAGAAATATGCCATTGCTTAAAATGCTAGTTGCTTAGTCATCAGACGGATCTTGATGGCTTCAAAATTTTATTAGCTTTCATTTTAGAAATGCTTTCTTTCTCTTAGCTAAAAAATGTACAACCTCGTACAACCATTCTCCGTATTTCTGTAATGTCATACACATAGTTATGCAAGTTATTTAGTTTAGCTGCAGAAATTACATCCTAGGCATTTGGTTACACAAAGTCATATTCATTAAAGAGCCCTTACTTCTAAAGAGACCCTGTCAGTGTGCCCATTCAGAGAAAAGGATAGCTTTAAAGCCCATCTCTGAGCACAACCTAACTCCCCTCCCCCGCCCGCACAAACCCATTCAGTCATTTCTTTAAAGGAAAATGTGCTTTTTACACACGGTAAAATAATAATTTCAGGACTGAAGATTAGTTAAAATCTATAAATAATATACTATTATACTAAACCTCCCTCAACACTTTTTTCTTTTGATCTAGCTACTACCGAAGAGGTCACTAAGGTTTTCTCAGAAGCCCGTCTCACTACCTGCCCCCTGGATCCTGTCCACTCACAACTACTATGGTCACCCTCTTCTTCCATCCTACGCTCCCTCACTCACATCTTCAATCCTTCCCTCTCTACTGGTGCCTTCCCCTCCCCTCTAAAGCATGCGCACATCACTCCCATACTTAAAAAGCCCTCCCTGGACCCCACTAACCTGAACAACTTAAGACCCATCTCCCTGCTTCCATTTACCTCTAAACTCCTAGAATGCTTAGTCTACATTCCTGAGCTCCCACCTCACCGACAACAACCTTCTTGACCCTTTACAGTCTGGCTTTCGATCACTACACTCCACTGAAACTGCCATACTATAACTCACTAATGATCTACTAACAGCTAAACCCAATGGCCACTGCTCTGTACTCTTACTACTTGACCTCTCTGCGGCTTTTGATACGGTTGACCATCCTGTCCTCCTCAAAAAACTCCACTCTCTTGGCCTCAGAGACTATGCTCTCTCCTGGTTCTCCTCCTACCTATCGCAGCGCTCCATCAGTGTTACCTATAACGCTGCCTCCTCCTCTTCACTCACTCTTTCTGTTGGGGTCCCTCAAGGTTCTGTCCTTGGACCCTTCTCTTCTCCATCTACACCTCCTCCCTTGGTCACTTGATAACCTCCCATGGCTTTAAGTACCATCTCTATGCTGATGACACACAAATCTATCTTTCTACCCCTCACCTCATCCCTTCAGTCTCCTCTCGCATTACTAACCTACTAAGTGACATATCGGCATGGATGTCACTCCACTTCCTCAAACTCAATCTTTCCAAAACTGAGCTCTTAGTATTCCCCCCAGCCCGTGCCCCCTCCCCTGACTTCTCCATCAAGATCAATAACACAATCATCAGTCCCTCCCCTCATGCCAGGGTACTAGGTGTAATCCTAGACTCCCATCTGTCCTTTCACCCCCAAATCCAATCACTGTCCAAATCTTGTAGACTTCATCTCCGCAGCATCTCCAAGATACTGCCGTTCCTAACCCCAGAAACCCTTGTTATATCTCGCCTTGACTATTGTAACTCCCTCCTCATTGGCCTACCTCATCGCAGGCTATCCCCTCTTCAGTCTGTCATGAATGCTGCTGCCAGACTCATCCATCTTACTAACTGTTCTGTATCTGCCACCCCTCTCTGGCAATCCATCCACTGGCTTCCCGTTGTCCAACGGATAAAATTCAAAACATTAACAATAACGTATAAAGCCATTTATAACTCTGCCCCAAATTACATCACCGATCTTGTCTCCAAATATCACCCAAACCACACTCTCTGCTCCTCGCAAGACCACCTACTCTCTATCTCCCTTGTCTCCTCCTCCCATGCTCATCTCCAGGATTTCTCCAGAGCTTCCCCCATCCTCTGGAACTCTCTACCCCAATTTATCAGACTATCGCCTATTCTGCTCACTTTTAGGCGATATCTGAAAACCTATCTCTTCAGGGAAGCCTATCCTGCCCTCAGCTAATAATGGACTCTTCTACTCTTCCAACCAGTCCATCCCCCCACAGTTACTACCTTTTGTATTACTAGCCCCTCCCTCCTAAATTGTAAGCTCCAAGGAGCAGGGCCCTCCTATCCCTCATGTATTGAACTGTATTGTTGCTGTATTGTCTCCCGGTATATTGTAAAGCGCTGAGCAAACTGTTGGCGCTATATAAATCCTGTATAATAATAATAATTTAAAATCCCCAAACAGAATACAGTATATTATCTGAAAGCTGAGACTCTGGAAAATAAAATGATGGTAGTTCTACTTGTTTGTCACATGATATCAAGCACAAATGTTCAGGAAACAAACATTTTTTTTTCTAATCAATTTATTATTGTAAATTTTATACATACATTATACATTTTTTCAACATACATAACAAACATACTAATGGAAACATGCATATGCAAACATACAATGCATTGATCAGTTGTGTACTATATTATCATTGTAGTAACATACTATAGTGGTGCTACACTGTTAACAACAAAAGGGTGAACTTTCAGTTTTAGAGTTTTAGTTATTTTTGTCTTTTCAATAAAGGGAGCATTGTCCCACAATAGTTCATTTTAATGTTCACCAATGCGTTATATTAAGAATTTTTTTGCCTGCGTAAGCTCACGTGTGGGGGGTGCTTAACAATTTTTTAGGATTTTTAAGTACTTCGGTGTATATTAACTTTTTTACACTTTTTTCATGTAAATTTACTGCTATAATGTAGAGCAGGGGGTCTCCAAACTTTTCAATCAAAGCACTGGTTAACTGTCCTCCAGACTTTAGGGGGGCTGGACTGTGGTTAGCAGGAATAAAAAAAGTTATATGGTGCCTGTGGTCAGTAGGAGGACGAATTGTACTCCACAATGGTATTTTTTTTTTCATTTTTTTTTTCTTGAAGTCTCGTGGTGTAGTGAACACACTCACAACACTAGCACCCAGTGCAAAAAAAAAAAGTGAGCACACAAAAAGTGAAGCACACAAAAAAGTGCACAGGTTGTAAATCTGGCCCTCCTCCAAAGAGGAAGGGCCCTAGCTCTGATCCCCTGGGGTGCAAGGCTCCTGATGGGGACTAAGACACTCACTAGATCACCCGGCTGAAACCAGGTGGACCCCTTTCTTCAGGAGGCCTGCCGAAGCAAGGCCACCTGAGTATTAAGTGGGGCTCCCCTGAAGGGATACCCCATGAGAGGAGGAGACCTTGACCAAAAGGGCACTTTCCTCACCCCCCCCAAACCTTCACTACTAATCAGGGAAAGTGAAAGTGCGTACAGCGCTGTGCAAAAAGTGCAAGTGACAAAGAACATGAAAAAAAAGTGAAGGGGGAAGTGGATAAGCATTTCGTGCCATAATGGGTATTAGTGATAGGAATAGTGCCCCATTGTTGGTTCAAATCTGTGAGGGGAATTCCCAAGGGCCAGATAAAGACATTCTAAGGGCCACATCCGGCCCGCAGGATTCAGTTTGGAGACCATTGAACCTGTCCAATAGCACTCTATGTGATAGCATACATATTGTCACAGGTATTCTTTATTGACACATCAGGGGTCTGTTAGAGCCCTGATGTCTCCCCTACACTCCACTGAAATGTATGGTGTGCTGATCATGCTCTAGCTTCTTCCCCAGCCATTGTGGTCTGGCAAAATTACAACAGAACTTGGAAGTAAGAAAATCCTCACTGCTGCTGGCTTCTTACTAGCCAGGGGAGATAAGCAAATGGATGTTCACTGCTCTCTCTCAACTCCAGCTGGCAACACACACCATGTGGGTCCCAGGAAACATGGTGGAGGATTTGCAAGTTTTGAGGGTCTGTGTAAGCAACCTGTTGGCTGTACAGCCACAGTATTCCTTCCATTTGAACGCCAGCAGTTGATTTGTGACCCCCACTGCTACCAACGAATGACATATGTTTATGGCAATAAAAGTATTTTAAGGGAATGTACAGTCTTTGTTTATATTCTTTAGATAAACACATGAATGGGATTAGAGTAATGTTAATAATTTTTATGAAATGTATGTTGTTTCTATATACAGTTTACAATTATATATGTACATGGAAGCAGCTATATTTGTGTATTGTGCACAGCTTCTGCTTCCAATTTTGTAGTGCTACAAGAAGGTTGTTCTTTAGTTCCTTCTCATATTGCAACTCAAATGCTGGCCATGCACGGCTCAAATTCCTATGAATCAGCTGAATTTTGAGCTGTGGTTGGTCGTGCTGTCAGCACCCAGCATGGCAAACCTGGATTGGGAAATTGAGGCAGCTGGGTGGAAAAAAGATGGCTGAACATTGACTGCGACAGATCATCTGTAACCATTTTCTAGGTAATCTGGCAGCCATGGGTGTCATGCAAAAGCTGGCAGGAGTAGAGTCGTCCATCCAATCAACCCGAAATGTTTTGTTGGTTTAAAGTTCAAGTCAAGATAAAGTAACAATGCTCCCTTGCAATGGGGGGAGAGTTGGGAAGGGTTAATTGCTTATTTATGTCTAGGGAAATTGGAAAAGTAATTTTGCATCCCCAATCCTCCTTTCCTGCAGGCTTCTTTGTATGGCTAGACTAGTCCAAGCAGCCTCTTCTCTCCTGTAGTCTGCATTGGACATGAGGACAGAGGGAGTGCTGTCAGCTGGGGGAGAGGAAAATTGTGTAAGTAAAAGTGCTTTTTTCCATATGTAGACAGGAATGAGAATGTATCATTGGGGTGAAGGTGCAGACCTTCTGTAATGGAGGGTTATTACTTTTTTAAAGTTGGACTTTAGCAAAAGAATGCACTCTCTGTTTGTCTGATATCTTATCTCAACAGTTGTTAAGCAGAGAGGAGCGGACTACATTGAGACACACTGAGCTCTCTAGTGGCAAACAATATTTAACTACTTCCCACCTGGCCTACAGACAAATGATGGCTGGGCAGAAGCACTGTTATCCTGGGTGGACATCATATGACATCCTCACAGGATCGCGCCTCACACGCACCGCACGGGCCATGCTGTGGAGCAACCTGCATCTGCTGTGTCCACCAGACATAGCAGATGACAGATCAGTGTACCAGGCCACTGGCAGTACCATGTAATCACAGTGACCAATGACAGCAGATCACATGGCAATTGTTCACAAAGAATGAATTATATTCATGCCTTTCGTTGTAAACTATTGTATTGGTCTCTGTGATTTATCACAGTGATCACATGGTACAGACAGGGCCAATCACAGCCCATCTGTACCAAGTGATTAGCTATGGCTAATCACAATAATACACATTGAATGAATGGATTTCATTCAGAAAAACTGGTTGTTTATAACAGTGATTATAGTAATACAATATTACTATGGTCACACTAGATTGCTCTGGTCACAGGATTTAAAAAAAAATAAAAAAAAGTAATATAAAGAAAGAAAAATAGTTTAAAAATTGAAAATAAAATTATTAGAATTGTTTTTTCTTTTTTTACATACTGTCACCAGTCAGTGTCCCTGACCACCACCACGCCAGTTATATAATGATGCTGTACTGCACTGGAGATAGTATATAAAAAAAGGTGAAAAAAGACAATTTTTAAAAACTTCTTCATTTTCCAAAAAATTTTTTAAAAACTTGCCTCTTACTAAATACCTTAGACTGTCTACTTTCCAAAATTTGGGGGGTATTTGTACTGTCCCGCCATTTTTGGGCCTCAAGAATTGAGACAGATCAGTACATCAGGATGGAACACACACACACACACACACACACACACACACACACACACACACACACACACACACACACACACACACACACACACACACACACACACACACACACACACACACACACACACACACACACACACACACACACACACACACACTATATATATATACACCATAGTTTGTGGACTCTATAACTTTCCTACAGGCTAAATGATATACAATGATTTGGGTTATTTTTACCAAACAAATGTGAAATGAGATTATTTACAACATTTTACAACAGAAATTAAAAAAAATAGTTTTTTTTTAAATTTTCAGTTTTTTTGTTTATTTAGTAAAAAAAACTAGTGATGATTAAATACTACCAAAAGAAAGCTCTATTTGTGTGAAAAAAATGATAAAAATTTCATTGGTTCACAGTGTTTCATGAAAACGCAATTGTCATTGAAAATATGACAGTGCTAAAAAATTAAAATAGGCCTGGGCTAGAAGGGGTGAAAGTGTACAGTATTGAAGTAATTAATACAAAATCATAATTATGAAATAGTACACATTTTAAAATGCAAAAGACAAAAATAAAAGAAAAAAGACAAAAAGAAAAATTACTAAGATGTAAAGAAAACAGTTAGTAATTAAAATATGTGCTACCTAAAAATACACATTACTTTCTCTTTAAAATTTGATGAAGTATCTTCTGTACAATGTAGTTAGAAGTTGTATATTCAATGAATGGCATATATGAATTCTTAAAAAAAATTCATTGGTGCCATATAAAGATATTTTACTTTTAAGCATTACTTGTTTATTTTATTTATATTGTTTTGAATTGTTTTGCATACAGCGCATTTAGAAGTGAAGGTGTGGGGCCGCCGTCAGTCGGATGATGTGACCAGACTTCATTGCCTGGTGTACGGGTTTCACCCCCGACCTGTGGATGTGAAGTGGATGAGGAATGGGGTGGATCATGTTCCTTCAGATGAAATGACTCCAATTCTCCCCCATCCTGATGGCACCTATCAGACCAGAGTCAGTGTGGAAGTCCCAACCAAGGAGGGAGACACTTACTCCTGTCATGTGGACCACAGCAGCCTGGAGGAGACTCTCACTGTGAAAGTGGATTTAGAAGGTATATACTGTGAAGAGCTAAACATATATTTGGTTTGCCTTCTCTGGTTCCTACCTCCCCCTTTCATCAGTAGGCTAATGACATTTTTAAATAAAATTGATCCATTTTCATTAGACACCCTATTTTTGACCCAGTGATGTCATCACACAGTCTCTGTGGTTTTTTATACAATGAAGGCAGATCATGGTTGGTGGAAGGCACTGACAGGGTGTTGCACCTTAGTATTCCTTTCAAGGATAAGCCAAACTGCCTTGGGTTTGTTTCGATTGGGATTCAAACGCAACTCCCACTGAAATCAATGGGAGCCAAATCTGTCAAATCAAAAATGCCAACTTTCTGGACATCAGCCCATTGCTATTTTTTGACAACCCCTTACCCATTAAGGCAATGGATTTTCACAAACGAACATGGGAGTGGGCACTGCCCTGGGGAATATGTACCAATATGATTTTTTTTTAAATTACACTCAGCCAGAAGAATTTATTTTTTAAAATGTTTAATGTGAAACATTAAAAAAATGCCCAGTTCCTTTAAATATCATTATATACTCAAGCCTGAGGATAGCTCCGAGCTCCCAGTTTGGGGACAGCTCTCAGTGTGGGAGATATAAGGTCTCTCCCAAGAGTCATAGAAGCCCCAGCCAGGAGCCAAGAGACAGGAGGTGCCACCCAGGGGTCAGGTCGGCTCCTATCGGGGTGTCAGGAGAAGCCCTCTCCAGAAGCCAGAATTGGGCTATGCAGCTGGGTGCTGCAAATAAAGGCTAAAAGAGCCAAGGGAACCAGTAGAGATGGTCAAATGGACTGTAAGAAAAGCAGAGGAGCTGCCAACAAGGGAGCCAGGTGACTCAGTATTTTCTTTGTTCATATTGGTGTGGAAGAACCACCTCATGGGCAACTAATGCGCTTGTGAACTTTTCCATTTTATGTAATATAAGGGGTCTGCCATGCCCTAAAATACAGTTCAACTCATTGAAAAAGCCCCTACCACTTCAGTATAATCTCCCCAATACCACAATACATAAACAACCAAAAAATACATAAAACAACCAAATCATATATTCACCGTACATGTATCTTCTTTCTGATAGAGATAGTAAATAAAGTATCCAGTGCTCCTATAAACGCATACAAATGAATGTACACAGTATACAAGACTGCACACAGCGCAGAGGTCTCCCTCATTATTTCCCCTGCTGATTGAATGTTCTTAGATTTTAGGGTTGGGCTATTTTCTCTATATTGTTGAACTTTAATTCCCACGATCTTATTATTCACATTGCCGCAAATGGTGAGCCATGTTTATATGAGAGAGTTATGCGACTGTTTATAAAAGGGTGAATTTTACCTTTCCTGTACATTCACCTGGTATTCACTGATTACATTTGAAATAATATCTAAGGCTCCGTTGCAGAAATGCACCACAGTCCATTTGCATGGTTCCCTATGGAACATGTTCACGCCGATGCTTTTTTGAGCTGCTGCATTTTTAGAAAGGGTCAGGGACCTTTTTAAACGCCTCCCGCCCGCCATATAAGGAAATGACGGGCGCAAGGCGGTTCTCTCTTTCTGGGAGGATGTCATATGATGTCCTCGCACGCTAACTGTGTATGTGTGACTCCAGGAGCGCGCAGCACGGTGACCGGTGGTGCGCTGTGTCCCTAGGACACAGCGAATCACTGATCAATGGAAAGAGCCAAAGACGTTGGCTCGGTCATGTGATCAGCTGTGTCCAATCACAGCTGATCGCATGTAAATAGGGAAATGCCGGTAATCTGCATTTCTCTCCTCATGAGCTGTCACGCTGACAGCTCATGAGGACAGGAGAGCCGGTAATCGGCATTACTCAGAGGGGACATGTACACTGATCATCAGTGTACCCTGATAATCAGTGTGACCTGATGATCAGTGTAGCCCCAGCATTGCCACCTGTCAGTATCCATCAATGCCAGCTGTCAGTGCTCATCAATGCCACCTGCCAGTGCCCATCAGTGCCACATCAATGCCACATATCAGTGCCTACCAGTGCACATCAATGCTACATATCAATGCCTATCAGTGCCGCCTATCAGTGCCACCTATCAGTGCCATGTATGAGTGATGCCTGTCAATGCCCAACAGTGCCACCTATCAGTGCAGCCTATCAGTGCCCATCCCTGCAGCCACATTAGCGCACATGAGTGAAGGAGAAAAATCACGTATTTACAAAAACTAAGAAAAAACATTTTTTTTCAAAATTTTCAGTTGTTTTTGGTTTGTTTAGCAAAAAATAAAAAACCCAGAGGTGATTAAATACCACCAAAAGAAAGCTCTATCTGTCTCCAAAAAATGATAAAAATTTCATATGGGTACAGTTGCATGATCGCGCAATTGTCATCCAAAGTGGAAGCTTAAAATTGGCCTGGGCAGGAAGGGGGTATAAGTACCCTGTAGGCAAGTGGTTAAAAGCAAAAAGAAGCGTTTTGGCTACAATGGAGTTCAATGGCTGAAATGCATGGTAGTGTGTTTTTGCCGCATTTTGCATTTTTATTTTGCCCAGCAAAAAAAAAAATTCCACTTTAACAAACAAAAGAGCTGAACATAACGTAAAACGCGGTAAAAATGCCTCAAGTTTGCATCAAAAACGCATGTAGAAAAACGCAAAACGAACTGCGAAAAGCACTGTAAAATGGACAAAAAGTAAACTTCATAGGTGTGAACGGAGCCTTACAGTTCAAAATTATTGAATCATTTAATTTCATAAGGAAAATGCAACCTGGGCTCTTAAAACAGAATGATCACTTCTTGGATGATTTCTATTTAACAACTTAAAAAAAGTCAACAAACATGTTAATGGGGACTCAAACATCCTATAGCATTGTGAGTACACTCAGCACAGCCTCCATCATTGCGGGTCTGCTTTGAGTGGACTAATACCTAGTAAGGATCGTAGTCATTGATGGGACACCTTTCCAGTGTGAGTAAAATTCTACCAGGATTTCCTGATTTATCAACCATAGGTAAGCTGTGCTCCCTGTTTTGGGATTCCTACACCTTTAGGGACCTGCCAGAAGACAATTTTACATTGTATGGAACCCAGAAAGTAAAGCTAGGTTACCTAGGTTGCGTAAAGTTGATTTTAACCCTGTGTTACATGTGTAGTTGCTGGGCTGCAGGAATGGTAAACTGGTTACATGAGGAAGGAAGAATGTTGATGATGCTGTTAAGCAGGTGACACCATTGTGATTGAGGAGGTGATCCATTGATCTCCCATTCTCTTCCTGACTAGAGCCAGAAGTAAACACAGTGAACATGAGATCACTGATTACCTCTGGTACTAGGGGAATCTTACAGAGCACTGACTTTTCTTCTGTATTGGGCTCCTGGTGGCCATTTTAGAGGAGCCAGTTTCTGACTAGAGTTTCTCAAAGACTTGGAAAGCCATATTGGACTCAAAGAGGCTGTGTATAGCTTGTTTTGGGTCAGTATTGCATGCCTGCAGTATGGAAAGCATCTAATTAGAGACAGTACAAATTCTGGCTATAGGGAAAGATAGACCTAGTTCAGGGAAAGGTTCCTGTCAAGTAGGATCAGTCTAGAAAATCCCTAGACTTTTCTGCAGTAAAGGAATCTATTCCAACCTACATCTGGTCCTACACATTTGTGGGTCCTGTAAGACCCTTTTGAGAGGCTACCTTATATCAGCCAAGTACCTCTAACACAGGTGGTCAGGCACTCTAGCAGCCCCCTTTCCCATAAGACAAGCAGGCCTACCCATACTCAGTTGCCCCCAGAACGCATACATAATGCTATAGTACCTGGCTACCACACTGGTGCAGGTGAGAACTGAGCACAGCAAACAGGTACTTGCAGTTCTCAGACAGGCAGAGTGGTTCAATGACATTGCGGGCTCAGGGAAGGCTGAGTTCTGAGTGTAGTCGATATCCAATCCAAGGTCATAAACAAGGGAATCCAAACAGCAGAGCAGGACAAACAGACAGGGACATATTACACATGCTATCACAATCATGAGACTGCAGGCTTGGCTGGCTTAAAATAGGTTTGGTCTCTACGCAAAGAATGGCCTCATCAATCACCTTGCAGGTGAACAGACAGACAGGGAGAAGTCAGCATACCCAAAACCAGGATGCTAGAACCAGCAGCAATGATGGAGCAGGAGCGCTTGATGCACCTGACACCAAGAGGCCCTGTGTAAAGTAGTTGTATAGGCTCAAAGTTTTTACCTTAATTCATTCTATACATGAAGGTAAAAAAACCTTCTGTGTGTAGTTCCCCTCTCAGTGCGCCCTTAAACTTACTGGAGCTCTATCTCATTTCAGCGATGTGCAGCAGCTCTCCTGGGTCTCTTTCTCCTCATTGGCTCACACAACAGCTGCTGTCAATCACAGCCAGTGAGCCAATGAAGAGAGAGCGGGGGAGGACCGAGCCGCACTCTGTGCGGGAATGGACACACAAAGGGTGGCTAGGGATCGACCCTTTTTGAGTACCCCCATAGGATGAGGCTTGTTATTGGGAGCACTTGGCAGGGGGGAGGAGCCAGGTACACCCTAACCAAAAAGAATAGGATTGGGGCTGCTCTGTGCAAAACCATTGCACAGAGCAGGTACATATAACATGTATGTTATTTTCTTTAATTTTTTTTTCCTTTTAGAATCCCTTTAAAGAGCACTTTTCAAGCACACTGCTGTCTGTGGGTTCTGCATTGTTGTGCTGCTTTGTTATGGAACTGTAAAGTGCCTTATTGTATATTAGGACTTTGGATTATCACTGCGTGGTTGTACTATTGCTTATTTATTACATAAAATTAGAAAATTGCCAGAAGACATTGTCCCACCTGGTCCCTTTAAATTGCTTTAGTTCTGCCCACAGACAACCACCTATGTGCCCCACACAAGGGACCAGTAGGTGGAACCTAAACCCTACTCATGGTGGCCACCTCATATATATATTGGGGGTTTGGAAGGGATACCTCCTTTTACCAAAAACATCTCTCAAAGCCACCAATGCTAAAGGACAAGTTGGCTGCTATCAACAATGCAGGGGGCTACCGATACTATTAATATTGTTTGTCACATTTCTCCAACCTCAAAAGTTGACTAGACAGGTCCCAGGCCTCTACCTGGTCTGGACATGCATACATTGTTCCTTTGACATTATGCTATCTAATGCAAGTTTCCATTATCTTGTCTATTTCCATTATCTTGTCTATTTCCATTAGCTTGTTTGTTTCTTAAGAAGAATATTTGGCTGAAACATTATTTTTCTCTTTCTAGATCAGAAATTGAATCTCTTGTCTCGTACACATGTCTGGCTGTTTGCAGCTTCGCTATTCACTTGTGTGCTGGGGATTGGATTTGGCTTTTCTCAAACACATTGGAGAGCTTCAAAATCAAACCTACTGAAGCCATTTCTATGCTCATGTGTTACTATAAAATAAATTCATGTGAAATAACTGGTGTAGCTTTTGTATAACAATAAATACATTGGATTAAAGGGGAGTGAGTAAAATTGGGTTATGGGAGGAAATTCTGACCACATACATGGATGACAGGGAACTACATGTATGAGGATGGAAGTGACTGGCGCACACTAAGGGGATGAGAGATGGCCTTACTGTAATAGGAAGGAAGAATACCATTTTAAGGGTTCTGCCACACACATGCCCAGTACTGAAAACAGTAAGTGAACTATAACTGGGAGTCTGAGATCCACATTCAGAGAGAATGAAAAATGGTTGCACTAAGCCCTTCCACTAAAAACACAGAGGTAGAACCAGGTTTTTTTTTTCTCAGAAAATAGGTGCAGGTACCCCCCCCCACCCTTTCAAGTCACCCCTCGTCTCTGAACCCTACCCACCTCCAAGCACCGTCTCTATGGAACTGGTTACTGATAACAAGAAAAGCAGTAAAAGATATCAATAGACCCCCCTGCAACAATAAATCCTGTCATTGACAATAGACCCCCCAGCAACAACAGATGCCCCACAACAAAATACCTCTCCCCTCGCAATAATATATCCCCTGCAACAATAGATCCACCACAACAAAATACATCCTTCCCCCAGCAACAATAGATCCCCAACAACAAATTACTCTCTTCTCCCAGCAACAATAGATCCCTGGCAACAAAATACCCCCTGCCCTAGCAATCATAGACCCCCCAGCAACAATAGATCCCCTGCAACAAAATACTCTCTTTCCTCAGAAACAATAGATCCCCACAACAGAATACCTGCTTCCCCCAGCAACAATAGATCCGCAGCAACAAATTACCCCCTCCCCCAGAAACAATAGACATCCCACGCAACAATAGATCCCCTACAACAAAATACCCCCTTCCCTCAGCAACAATAGACCCCATGCTACAAAATATCCCTCTCCCCAGCAACAATAGATCCACCCAAGCAATAATAGACCCCACCAACAAAAACAGATTTCCCAGCAGCCAGTATCAAACAATCCTCCAACAGCGCAAAATATAACCCCCCCCCCAAAAAAAAATTAGATCACTCTAGCAACATAAGACTCCTCTGCAACATAAGAACCCCCCCACTGACAATAGATCCCCCACCAGTGGAAACAGATCTCCAGCAGCCAGAATCAATAGACCCTCTAGCACACCCCAGCAATCCTTGCCATTACATACATTCAGTGCTGGAGGTGCTGGAACTGTGTTCCCCTGCGTTCCTTCTGAAAAAAAGCCCTGGGTAGAACAATCCTGGAAAATCCTGGATGAGAAGAAAAGCAGCTCTAACACTCTCACCTTTTCCCCCGCCATCCAATGGTTCTATTGTGTAGTGATGGTATGAAATCCATACTTTGGCTGCATCATCTATCATGACATGGCTTTTTAAGAGAAGATCATCCACCTGGCCTACTTCCCACCAGATAGGGTAGCTGCTGGGCTTTTTGACTCAATCACTGTCCAGGGCATTTTTCCATGACCCGCTGGTCACATTGGCCTGGAAAAGGAAAAGAGGAGAGGTAAGCCTGTCAACATTTGAGAACGGAGGAGTGGCACCTGCATAAATAGAAGATATGGTATGTTCACAAAGAGAGAGGGTGGAGTACATACACACTGAGAAAATGGGGTACCTGAACATACAGGGATGGTGGAGTGCCAGCACACTTATTGAAGGTGGTAACTGCACATGCAGAAAGAATGGAATACCCACACACAAAGAGAAGATGGAGTGCCTGCATACACAGAATTGGGTATGTGTGCATATAGAGAGTGGAATACCTGCACACTTAGGATGGAGCGCCCACACATAGAATTGGGTATGTACAGTATCTTCAAGAAGTGAGTCCACCCCTCACATTTTTGTAAATATTTTATTATACCTTTCATGTGACAACACTGAAGAAATGACACTTTGCTACAATGTGACGTAGTGAGTGTACAGCTTGTATAACATGTAAGTTTGCTGTCCCCTCAAAATAACTCAACACACAGCCATTAATGTCTAAACCACTGGCAACAAAAGTGAGTCCACCTTTAAGTGAAAATGTCCAAATTGGGCCCAAAGTGTCAATATTTTGTGTGGCCACCATTATTTTCCAGCACTGCCTTAACCCTTTTGGGCATGGAGTTCACCAGAGCTTCACAGGTTGCCACTGGAGTCCTCTTCCACTCCTCCATGACGACATCACGGAGCTGGTGGATGATAGAGACCTTGCGCTCCTCCACCTTCCGTTTGAGGATGCCCCACAGATGCTCAATTTGGTTGGATGTTCTCCCCCCTCCCTCCTGTTCTCTCCCCTTCTCTCTTTCCTCTCCTACTGTCTCTCCTCTCCCCCCACGCTATTTCCCCTCTTTTGATCCCTTTTTCTCTCTTTCTCCCCACCTCTCTCTCATCTCCCCTTCCCCACACTCTCCCACATCTTTTCCTCTTTCCCTCCTTCTCTCCTCTCTCTTCCTCCTCACCCCCCTCTTTCCCCACTTTTGCCCCCCCCAACTCCCCCCTCTCGCCTCCTTCTTCCTCTCTTGGCAGGGAAGAGGGAGAGCAGAGGGGGCCGACTTGCTGCACCATGGGTCTTTGGGTTGCACTTGCCCCCTGGGGGGTGGCTGTGTGGGTTACAATGGAGTGCATTTCTTTCCATTTCTCTCCAGATTTCCATTTTTCTCTATATTGGTTTGCCTTTTCTTGACTCTGCAGGTTCACTGACCATAGTCAATGTATTGGCTGTGTCCACAGCAGGTATGGGGAAAATGTTTGAGAAAACACATGATGTATTATGGCCAGGGGCGGACTGACAACTCATGGGGCCCCCGGGTAATAGGGGATCATGGGGCCCCTGTGTCCTTGCCCAAACTCAAAAAAGCCTATGAAAAAGGTACCAGGGTTATCTCATGGGGCCCCCTACTGACCCCGGGCCCTTGGGCAGTGCCTGAATTTCCAAATGGTCAGTCCGCCCCTGATTATGGCCTTTGTTAGGTAATGTTAAAGCATAATGGAGAGCTATCTAGTAAGTGACGATCACTATACAGATGGAGCTGGTGTTGCAGTGCGTTTCCTGGTATGATATGCTCCAATGACATGCTGGAATCCTTGAGGACTGGCCATGAGTGATTTGCCATCAGTTCATTGTGCACTGTGCACTGTGCACTGTGCACTGCAATGTATTATACATTTTTCTCACTTGAATTATTTTTACCATTATGGGCGGGAGTGGGGCCTCAAGTCTAAGTTTTGCCTCAGGCCTCACAAAGCCCAGAGCCGCCTCTGATGACAAGCTTCGGAGAACGAGACTGTAATCTGATCACACCACCCTTGTTGACAAGAGCTCACACTCACTTTATTTTAGCTATAGTTTCCTTGAAGCTGTTTAAATAATTTCACGGAAAATGAAAGTAACTGCTATAGGTTACAAAAGTTCAGAAAGGTGGGGTAACTTTGTTATCAAATCATAAGCTGCGGGAATACCTAGACAAATCTGATATAATACTCTGATATATCTGATATAATACTCGTCAAGGATAATTACAGCAAGATAGGAGAAACGTAAACTCACTAAGATGGTTTTCCTACGATGTTTTTTGAAAAGCTGTCTGTGTTTATTGGCCTGGGCAGGTTAGTGCTTTTACTTTACTTATTAGTATGTGTTAGTCATGTATGAATGCAGAATGTTTGTTAGTAGTGAAGAGATAACTTTTATTGTCCTATTATTTTATTAAACCTGCAATATTTTGGGGGCCCTTAGGTTCCTATCTCAGACAATTCTGAAACCGGTTCTGAAATCCACATAATTTATACAACATAGAAAACCATTAATAAAAAAAAATTCTTCAGAGAACTGTAGTAACAGTTAGGCCCCTTTCACACAAGGGTCGATCGGACGATCGGATCCGCCTGTCTGTTTTTTTCATGTGGACCCGACTGAATCTTTCATTCTCCTCTACGGGCAGTCCGGACTTTGCATCTGTTTACACCGGCTACCTCCAATCTGGCAAAAACAAATGGGAGGGGATCCATCTCCCTCCATCTGACTGGATCGGATCAGAGTCCAGTTGGGTGTAAACAGACCTGGCATCTGACCACTCCGCTCAGCTCAGTAGGGGATCAACGGATGAAACCCCTGCTGAGAAAAACCAGATCTGACCCACATGAAAGGGGTAAGCTAGCCACACATGGATCAAATTTCCGATGATATCAACTGAATCAGACAAAATTTGAGCCATAGTTGGCCCTGAAGGAACAATGCAGGTTGACAAAGTCAATTTAAAAACTGGCTTAAAATGTTTCAGCTGAACTGTTTGAGTATCCAACAGGGGCGGACTGACAACTCATGGGGCCCCCAGGCAATAGGGGATCATGGGGCCCCTGTATCCTTGCCCAAACTCATAAAAAGCCTATGAAAAAGGTACCAGGGGCATCTCATGGGGCCCCCTACTGAACCCGGGTCCTTGGGCAGTGCCCGAGTTTCCAAATGGTCAGTCCGCCCCTGGTATCCAAATATAACCCAATATATCAGCGTTATTCTTTTGAGGACCATTGGAGTGGAATAGGAGCACAGAGCACTTTATGGACTTTGGATGGATGCTTGATGTTTAACATTGTTTATAAAGCACACTGATTTATATTTATATTGTATGATATGATTTATGTTTTTGACTTATGAAGCACGCTGATTTATATTTATATTCTGTGATATTACCTAAGATTAAAGTAGTATATGTGGATTCTTTCTAGCACCTAGCAGCATTATATTGGGTTTCTTTGTATTTACACACTGATACTGTGGTAGTAGCAGCAGTTTGGTGGGGAGGGTATGCACATTCTTGGTGGTTAACCCCTTAGTGCTGGTGCCTCCCAGCCCTTTAAGAGGTTTCAGATGCCATGAGGCAGGGCGAGGTTTCTAATCATATGACCTCTATGATTGGCTGTCACAGTGGTCACATGATAGGACAGCTCCCAATTGCAAGTAGAATTCCAGGGCTTTCAACTAGCTGTCAGTAACTGTGCTGGGAGAGCACAGGGCACTTGCTCTCGGCACAGATCTGTTTAGATATCCACCAAAAGGCCACATATATGCGTATGGCCGGCACCAAGGAGTTTAATATATTTTAAGAGGAAGGCATTTGTGGTACGGGTTCATTGTTTTAATATTTTTTGAGCATTTAGCCAGTTGCAGTAGCTGTTTAGCATAGATAAAGGAATACATTAATTTTCTCTTGTTCAGCCCTAGCTTTAAGCTGGCCCTGCAGACCAAACAAAAAAACACCAAATCGATACCTCCATCCACACTCAGGTGTCAAAATACCCAAACAGTGGCTGCATCTGATTGGGTAATAAAAGCTGCCATCTTTATTAACATATAGTAGGCAATACATCATTTCAGCTTCAATTAGATGCTGATGTACTTGGCTTCAATTACATTAGCAGCACATTTTCAGGTTTACATTTAGCCTGTTTGCAGATGTTTTGTGACCTCATTTTTTATTTGTTATTCTATTTTAGTTTTATGCTTTTACGTCATTGAAAACCAGTTTACATAAGTTAATGTGTGTTTACTATGACATAGACTAACTACAAAAATTCAGGCTTACTTCCTTGTAGTCTGCAAGTAAACAACTTACACTTACAAGAAAGGTAAGCCAGAAGCATAAAAAAAAAAAATAGGCGAAGG
This sequence comes from Staurois parvus, assembly GCF_062004578.1. Lineage (NCBI taxonomy): Eukaryota > Metazoa > Chordata > Amphibia > Anura > Ranidae > Staurois > Staurois parvus. Next base: position 1,055,452 of record NW_028319080.1, read on the forward strand.
GCTACATGACAAGGGGGACAGGGGATACAAGGCAGGACAGGGTTGAAGAGAGAGTTGGTTAGAAAAAGGCAGTCACTTACCGGATTGGGAGTTGCAGAGAGTAGGAGGAGCTGCTGGGGGGTGGTACACGAGGAGGAGACCCAAACCAAAGAGCGGCAAATCCTTGGGAGCAGCAGATGGGTAGGAATCTTCCCGCCTTCTCGCCCTGTTGTTTGCTTTGTTTGGGCCTTAGGGTCTTTGGCGGTTGGGGTCTTTGGAGGCATTATAATTTTTGGAACAGTTCATAGCAGTGACCCATCTAAGGTAGGGTGTCCTCTCTTGGATCCCAGTTAATGGGGTATTATCTGGAAAGTGGTAACAAGTTGGTATCTGCAGAAAAGTGGGTTTGACCCTGAGCCAGTGTTTGTGGCTGGGATTCGTGAAGTAGTAATGTAGATACACAACCTGATGTTGGTTCTCAAGTGCATCCCAAGACTGGAAACCTGTATGCTATGGGAATTGGTTTTAAGGAATGTTATTTTGGTTTAATTGTTAATAAATGGCCAGGTTGGCCAATTTTCTCCAGATTTGGTCTTTGGTCATTTCTTAATTAATATAATTTGGGAAGGGTAGCTATGGTAAGAGGTAGAAGGACTTGAAGACGTATGAGTTACCCTAGTCATGAAGTTGTTTGCAATATATGTAAGTGGTTTTGTTAAGGTTACTCTTATTTCAGTACACTTGACTACAGCTACAGGCTGAAATGTGATTGGGAGCATAGAGCATACAATTTGGCAAATCCATATGTGACGTGCAGAAAACCCCATGGGTAAAGGAACCATCTTTATGTACTGTTGCAATTGTGTGAATCCCTTCTTATTTCCATATTTGTCTATAATCAGGTGTGATGATAGAATTCAAAAATTCATAAGTTTGCAATTTATTTTTATTAAACCTGAATATCAGTGATCTCTAAACCTAGTTGTTCCAGATACCACCTTAAAGCAGAACTTCACCCACAAGGGGAAGTTCCACTTGTTTACATCCTCCCCCCCTCCACTCCCACATTTGGCATTTTTTGGGGGGTAGGAGGGAGTGGGTACCTGTGTTTGATAGGTAGCCGATACCACTTCTGGTCAGATGCACTGCAATCTGAGCTGGAAGTTCAGCCCCCCTCCTTCCCCTGCAGCCTTCTGGGGCACATCACAGGTCCCTGAAGACTGCGGACCATTCACAAAGCGTAATGCAAATCACGCATGCGTAGTAGGAAACCATCTGTGCAGCTGCAAGCCTGCACTGCCGATTTCCTATACTTAATATGCCGACACCTGCACCCAAAGCTGCTTGAGGAATCAACTCGGGTGAGGACATCGCTGGATCTCTGGACAGGTAAGTGTCCTTATATTAAAGTGATTGTAAAGGCTGAAGGTTTTTTACCTTCATGCATTCTATGCATGAAGGTAAAAAACCTTCTGTGTGCTGAAGCTCCCCCAGCCCCCTCAATACTTCCCTGAGCCTCATCGCGATCCAGCGATATGAATGACAGCCTCGGCTGTCCCAGGTCTCTGCCTCCTCATTGGCTGAGACAGCAAGTGTTCTCTTCTGTCAATCACAGCCAGTCAGCCAATGAGGAGATAGGGGGTGAGGCCAAGTCACGGCTCTGTGTGTGAATGGACACATGGAGCAGCGGGTGCCCTATAGCAAGCTCTTTGCTGTGAGGGCACCCGACAGACAGGAGGAGCCAGGAGAGCCTGCCAGGGACCCGAGAAGAGGAGAATCCAGGCTGCTCTGTGTAAAACCACTGCACACCGCAGGTAAGTAGACATGTTTATTATTTTACAAAAACAAATGAACCTTTAGAATCACTTTAAGTCATCAGCTACAGTATTTGTAGCTGCTAACTTTGAATTTTTTGGGGGGAGCCTGGAGCTCCTCATTAATGATAACCCAAACATTTCTTGGGCTTGAAACTGTAAAAATGATTAATTGCAACAGTTATTAATAAGGAGGCCAGATTGTATGATGGCCAAGCAGCACAAACCCTCTTTTGTGAACCTCAAAGTGCTTTTCTCTGAGCACATCCAGGTTTCTGACTGTCAGACTTTGGGCAAAAGTGGCCAGAAATGTAGTCAGATCAAATTTGTTTGTAGGCAGTATATGGGAGACATCAGGAGTCCAATAAAGAGGACCTGTCACATAAAATATATTATCTTTTTTATTTTACCTGTTCTCTGCTTTTGAGAAATATATATTCCTTGGTGGTGGTGGTGTTTTTTTAGGCCTCAAATGTGCATTTCAACATGCAATACATTTTAAATGCTCATTAACTGCCACTTTTTTACATATTTTTTCAAGGGGAAATGTAGCACAAAGGGGGTTAAGAGAGTGAAGATCTGGTACATTCTCTGCCAGGAAGATATGTTATTTTACAGGGTAGTTACTATTTTCTATCTGTAGCAACAGGGCTGCTCCGGGATAATTCTTATTCAGCGCTCTTCCCTCTTCTCATGTAAAGCCAAACTGTACCAGTAGAACAAATAAACATTCCTTCTGCCAAAACGTTTGGCCCCACACCTCTCCTGTATTAAAATTAAAAAAACATAAGTCTTCTTTGGTTGGGATGAAGCTCCTCCATCTGTTCCATTCATTGCTACCTACTCTTCTTTGCTTACTCCTTTTCTGCATCATTCATTCCCTACTTCTCTTAAATGTGGATTTTACTGTGAACACTTTTGGTCCTATAGATTTATTTGAATAAATCGAAATTTGACATGTTCCTCATCTTAAACCTTTTGCTAAGTGCCTGTATTGTCCATTTCCCAATGTGACCTTGGATTCATCCTTACATCTGTACAATTCTGCTTAACACATTGTTCAACCAAAATTTTATCCTAAATAAAGAATAAAAAATATATAATTATTTGCCAAGCATTATTCACCCTGTCCCTGCTCCATTGCTGTCCCAGGTATCGTTTAGCCTACTATTTGTGAACCAGTGGAGTCAAGGTACAGTGCTATAGGGGGCATGTCTTCATTCTGCCATGAACTCATAGGAGAATACTGCAGAGAAAAGTAACATGCCATTATGTGGACCCATCCTCTACAGCATTCAAGACCTGCCAATCACCAGAGGAGGAAGAGGAGAAGGAGAACTCGTAATGTTACGTGACCATATTGAACACTGCTAAAAAAAGTGTATACAGCAGGTGTGAGGTCTGCTTGAGAAAGGAAGGGTGGGGTGGATATTCGAGCCATTGTCCATTGTACAAGTTCAATACAACAAAATATCCATTAGGCAGGCCAAAGCTGATAAGACTTTCTTTCCTGCAACAGGTTGCAGAAACAGTTAGTGGAATCCTTCCAGCGTAGCTATTGTGTTCTCCGAGGCAGGAGGTGGGAAGCTGTCCCTGCTGGGAGAACACAATGATTATTGCTAGCTGCTAAAGCCACCGGTTGTACCCAATTCAATCACCCGGCACTGTCAGTGATCATTGTGTCCCATGGACACAGCTGATCACATGACTAGGTAAAAGGCCAATCACAGCACGCTTTTACCAATACCAAATTAAAAAACTTTTTTAACATTTCCCTTTTTTGTCAACAGAAAGGGAAATGATTGATAAAAAGGATAGAAGTACTTTTCTGTCTAATAGAAAGATAAAGAATAACAACTTTGATATGGCTTTTATTACCAACTTTAATAATCAGTATAAAGAGATTGAGGGTATTTTCAAGAAATATTGGCCGATTTTGTTAAAAGATGAGGTATTGAAAAAGATCATCCCAAAAAAACCTAAATTTATTTATAAGAAAAATCGATCTATAAGGACGAAATTAGTGCATAATGTTCTAGATCCACCAAAAGAGGTGGATTTTTTTCCCGATTTGAAGGGATTTGTTCATTGTAACAGGTGTAAAGCATGTAGAACGATAAATAGATCGAATAAAATAAAGAGGAAGAAATTTATTTCAAATATAACTAAGAAAGAATATAAGATCGAACAACTTATTTCATGTAATTCCTCTCATGTGATTTATGTTTTGGAATGCCCGTGTCAATTTCAGTACGTTGGAATAACAGGGAGACAGTTGAAGACTAGGATAAATGAACATTTGAACAATATAAAGAAAGGGTTTGACAAACATAGTGTTTCAAGACATTTTAAATTAAGACACAATAGTGATCCGAGTTTAGCGACATTTTATGGAATTGAGAGAGTAAAAAGTCATTGGAGGGGTTCAGATCTGATTAAAGAAATATCAAAAAAGGATATATGAATTGGAGTCTTTAGTACCAAGAGGTTTAAACATAGATATTGATTTAAATTGTTTTTTGACTAATTTTTAAGATAAATATTTTAAAATATTGATTACATGTAGTGATCGTTATATATAGTTTATTTAATTTGGTTTATATTTTTATAAATGTTTGTAATTTGATTTTGATTTTTTGTGTATGAAAAGAGTTGTGCTTTAAGTTCTGTGCATGGCCCTTTAAGGGTTTTTCTGTGGTTTGAAGAGCCATGCACAGGATGGTATATATTGCTTTTCTGCATATATTTATGGTTTTATATTTTTATATATTTTTTTGTGGGTATTTTTGAAGGAGAACGGTATTGCGCTGATTCAAACCTGCAGGGTATATATATTTAGCTTTTTTGTTTATGTAGTAGAGTGTATATGTATAATTAAATTGGGAAACACCTGTTCTAGCCGGCGTGATTAAGGAAACTAGGAACGCAGTGATTGGCTGGGTGTTAAAACTATGTAGATGAAGGGTGGTATTTATAAGAGCTGTCTGACGTTCCCATCTGTACTGCCCCTTGATGACGTCGGTGTGACGAAACCGGTTGGGTGTAGCCTACTCGATGTGGACGTTAGAGAGCCTTGCTGTTCTGTGCTGTATGGGAGAGATCCGCGGTGAGCGGTAACTGTATCTCAACCCCTTTGTGGCGATTGAAGCTGGTGTCTGTTGGACACCTTGTTTGTGAGTTTCCTTATACCTTTTTTATTAAAGAGATAAATGAAAAAAACGTATTACACCATTATGTTCTCTTTTTTGTCCCTGAGTGTACTGCATGCTCTCATGGAGGTATGAGAGAGTGGAGAAGTTCATCATAAGAGCTTGGGCTGCAAAGTTGTTTGTCTGTGATTATTATTATCTGGAAGTATCTGAAACATCACCATATCTATTTGGACATCGGGTTCATTGCTCCCAGAGCACAAGCGCTGTTGCTGGTTTATAATCTGACCAGCCATTAGCTCTGGTGAGTTCATTTAATCTCCTTTTGTTGGTGGATTTTTCACAATTGGTTCAAGTCACTGAAGATATATATATATTTTTTGGACACTAATTTATGTTTGGACACTATAATTATTTATTTAAAACACTAATGTTTTTTGGATGATGATATACACCTTTGTATAAGTTTGTTATTAGCGCATACCTTTTAATTAGGATTACAGCACGCTTTTACCACGTGATCAGCCTTGTCCAATGACACAGCTGATCACAAAGTAAATACAGTTGCCGGTTATTGGCAGCACTTTCCTCCCACTGTCACAGTGTGAGGAAAGAACTGCCAATAACTGGAAAATGTCACAGAGCAGATCTGCACTTATAATCAGGGCACTGATTATCAGTGCTGTCCAGCAGTGCCCAGCAGCGCTATTCATCAGTGATGTCCATCAGTGTCACCCAGCAGTGCTGCCAGTCAGTGCCGCCAGTCAGTGCAGCATCATCACCCGGACACAAGGGGGTGCCAATCTCAGTGTAGAGGGTTAAAAATGTATTGGTAATAAGAGGTTAAAAACTACTCACAAACGTAAGAAGTAAGAAAGTGAATGCCTTTGGTAAGCCCTCAGTCTGCCAGTGATGTGAAGATGGATCCTTGTTATGCAGGATGAGCAGAGATGCAGCCATCGGTATTCAGCAATGCAGAGAGTTTTTGAAAATGGTGCCAAAAATTGACCCTGTTCCTGCCCTGCCATTGGTAGCCCACCGAGGTCCCGACTTCCTTGCGGTTCACGCTGGTTTTGGTGCCATTTTCAAAAACTCTCTGCATTGCTGAATACTGACAGCTGCATCTCTGCTCATCCTGCATAACCAGGATCCATGTTCACATCACTGGCAGACTGAGGGCTTACCAAAGGCGTTCTTTTACCATGCTTAACACTTCTTAAATTTGTGAGTAGTTGTTAACCTCTTGCTACCAATACATTTGTAACCCTCTACACTGAGATTGGCGCCCCTTGTGTCCGATTTATCTTCTACAGAGTTCTGCTTCACTCTATGGGGAGCTGCCTTCACCATCCATCCTCCATCTTGGACCCTTGGACTATGGACTTTCTCATTTCGTCGTTCCATCGCCACCCTATATTTAACTCATCATTATTGTATTCCCCTATTTTATTTCTCCCGCTGTATCCGTCATTTGTCACTAACCATATCTAGAGTTTTAATGTGTGGTCCTCTCCCAGTGCCGTTTTGTTTTTTATTTGCAGCAACATCAGTGCCTACTCATCAATGCCCACCAGTGCCACCTCATAAGTGCCCATCAGTGCTGCCTATTAGTGCCCATCAGTGCTATCTATCAGTGCAGCCTCATCAACACACATCAGTGAAGGATAAAAATGACCTGTTTGCAAAACGTTACAATAGAAACAAATAAAACCTTTTTATTTCAAACTTTTTGATCTTTTTTTGTTTATAGTGCAAAAAAAAGAAAAACCCCAGTGGCGATTAAATACCACCAAAAAAAGCTCTATTTGTGTGAAAAAAATATAAAAATTTGTTTTGTGTACAGTTTTGCATGACCACAGAATTGTCATTCAAAGTGCAACAGCGCTGAAAGCTGAAAATCGGACTGGGCAGGAAGGGAGTAAAAAGTAATAAAGCAATATAAATGGCACCACAGAAAAAATCTAATGTAAATGGCCCAATGGCCAATTACTCTTATACCAGCTGCAAACTGCGCCCTGTAATAATAGGTGTATAAACAAAAAACAAAAATAATTTACGCTAGTAAAAAACTTATATATAAATACACATATATGTGAATAAATGTCCCAAAACAAATAAATGACAAATAAAGTCCAATAAAGTGAAAAAACAATAAGAAAAAAGTCCAAATAAAGTGAAAAAAATGTATAGGTGATAAAATCTTTGTAAGAAAACCGTGACAATCCACTACCAGAAAATACTAAAGTAACTCACCAGAGCTAGATGCTGATAATATTATAAATCAGCATAAAGCGCTTTTGCTCTGGGAGCGATGGTCAGCAGGCTGATCTCCAGGGAGCAATACTCTGCAGCACACACTATCTGGCTGATAACACGATTCCAAAGAGCAATACTCTGCAGTCAGGTGTAACCAGGGGCGGACTGACCATTTGGAAACTCGGGCACTGCCCGAGGGCCCGGGGTCGGTAGGGGGCCCCATGAGATGCCCCTGGTACCTTTTTCAAAGGCTTTTTTGAGTTTGGGCAAGGACACAGGGGCCCCATGATCCCCTATTGAGGGCCTGGGGTCAAGAGGGGGCCCCATGAGATGCCCCTGGTACCTTTTTCATAGGCTTTTTTGAGTTTGGGCAAGGACACAGGGGCCCCATGATCCCCTATTGCCCGGGGGCCCCATGAGTTGTCAGTCCGTCCCTGGGTGTAACACAAGGAAAATCCACTTCTTATAGACACCTCCATAGGGTATTAGACCAGGCACTCCGGAAAAAACAATAACTCATAGTGCAGTACCTTTTAAAATAGATTCATTTAATATGTACACATCGCACTTACAGCAAACGGTGTGTCAGCCGACACCAGCAACAACAGCATGTTAGACACAATAGATGAACCCAGCTACTCTGCACATGCGCCGCAGACCACTGGGAAACGTAATGACGTCACATCAATCAACCCCGCGGGTAGAACGGCGCATGTGCACAGTAGCTGGGTTCATCTATTGCGTCTAACATGCTGTTGTTGCTGGTGTCGGCTGACACACCGTTTGCTGTAAGTGCGATGTGTACATATTAACTGAATCTATATTAAAAGGTACTGCACTATGAGTTATTGTTTTTTCCAGAGTGCCTGGTCTAATACCCTATGGAGGTGTCTATAAGAACTGGATTTTCCTTGTGTTACACCCGACTGCAGAGTATTGCTCCTTGGAATCGAATTATCAGACAGATAGTGTGTGCTGCAGAGTATTGCTCCCTGGAAATCAAGTCTTTTAAAGCCAATTATCATTTCATCAGCCTGCTGACCATCGCTCCCAGAGCCAAAGCACTTTATGCTGATTTATAATATTATCAGCATCTAGCTCTGGTGAGTTACTTCAGTATTTTCTGGTGGTGGATTGTCACGGTTTTCTTACAAAGATTTTTTCACCTATACATGTTTTTCACTTTATTTGGACTTTTTTATTATTGTTTTTTCACTTTATTGGACTTTATTTGTCATTTATTTGTTTTGGGACATTTATTCACATATATGTGTATTTATATATAAGTTTTTTAATAAGGGAGTAAAAAGTGCCTGGTAGGCAAGGTGTTAAATTGATGATTCCATAAAATCAGATGATTTTAAACCATCCAATTGAGATTCAGTGTAGTGATGGTTTGAACCTCCTTAGTAATCCACAGAAAATGTCATAAGCCTTTTCTATAACCTTCATTAACCTCTCATCCTACCCCACAATCTCAATACTAACATAATGTCCGTAATAAAGTCCCAAATTCAAAATTGCAAAAATCCAAAATTATAGTCCACACTCTCCAATCTTCCAACTGTGAAAATGTCCAATTCTTCAATTCAATCCAAAGTACCCTCTTTCAGCTTTCACAAGCGTTGTAAAATCCCCATATGCCAGATGGTTTTTCCTTTAATGGGAGTATGCAGATAGCTTTCCTTTAATGGAATCCCCCGTTCCTCATGCAGCAATGGGCATTGGGATCCCCGTTCCTCACAGGGCAGAGAAGAGCAAACTCAGTGGAGTGATGTATATAAAACAGAGATTTATTTGCCACTTACATTTTAAAAAATACCGTCCATCCTAAATTCAGTCCGTCCTATGCTGAGACCATATCCAAAATGGCCACGCTGCTCCTTCAGGTTTTGCGTCTGACGTCACGACTCTGACGCGTTTCGTCACTTCCGACTTTTTCACAAGTCGATCCCTTGTGAAATGAGTCATATGCACATTGTATCATCAAATAAATAAATAAATGTAAAACATTGGCACAACAAATTCAACATAAAGTGCATGTGACTTTAAATAGATTAATTAAAGCAAAAAGCAGCCAGTTATACCAGACCCCTTTCCACATAAGCAAAGGTGCATGTGATTTTACATTTCTCAGTGCAAGAATTTCACAAAAGAGAGTCCTCTACAATAATGTTGAGAATCCCTTATTGCAATCCATGCTTCTCTGTCACAAATCTTTAAACTGTTTCACCGAGCTCAGACAAAATGAACGATTACCAAAACACCATGACCCTCGAAATGTGATTGGTCATGATCAGCATGTACAGGCGCATCTCAATAAATTAGGATATCATCAAAAAGTTTATTTATTTCAGTAATTCAATTCAAAAAGTGAAACTCATATATTATATAGACACACAGAGTGAAATATTTCAAGCATTGAATGTCATGAGTAGTGATGGGCCGAACACCCCTCTGTTCAGTTCGCGGTCAAACATTCAAACCTAACGAAAGTTCGACCATGAATTTCGAACAGGGACAATTCACTAAGTAGTATCTTACCATGTGGTAACATATCGCACAGCTACTAAAATGAGTTATATTGTTAGGTCATGCTGTTTTTTAGTAGTGAAAACATCGTCTAATGTTTCTGCTGTCAGTGGGGTTCCGCGCTGACAACTGAATGTTAAAAGATTTTCTTTTAAATGCGTGGGGTCCCCCCCATCCCTCCGGGTCTGGTATGGATTTTGAGGGGAATCCCCACACCAAATGTTTTTTAAAAATGGCGTGGGGCCCCCAAAAAATTTATACCAGACCCATATCCGAGCATGCAGCCTGGCAGGTCAGGAAAGGGGGGGCGAGCGCGCGCACCCCCTGAACCATACCAGGCTACATCCCCTCAACATGGGGGGGTGCTTCCCCCCCAAAAGCACCTTGTCCCCATGGGGACAAGGGCCTCTTCCCCACAATCATGGCCGGTGGTTGTGGCGGTCTACGGGTGGGGGGCTTAGCAGAATTTGGAAGCCCCCTTTAACAAGGGAGTGCCCAGATTCTGGCCCCCTCCCACTATGTGAACAAGTATTGAGTACATGGTACCTTTACACATTCACAAACAAAAAAAGTGTAGTGTAAAAAATTACCCCTGAAGTAGATCCAACATCAATCACGAAGCCACCGCCAACCTGAAAAAAGTTTGAAAAAATAGCTCTGCTCCTGACGCCATCTGACAGCTAGATGACAGTTCTTAAATACTGTGATGATGTCACAAAAGGCCAGGGTCACACCCCCTGTCCCCTTTGTGATGTCATCAAGTGCTGTGATTGGACAAAGCATTGCACCTGACCTGTGGCCATATGCATTGCTTTGGCCAATCACAATGCACTGTCAGGTCACAGTGCATTGTGGTCTGCGGTGGGAGAACAGTACGCCGAACGCCTTTACCATTTTCACCGAACACACGAACAGTCGATGTTTGAATCGATTTGACTGTTGGCTTTGACAGCTTCCTGATGGGAAAGCTCAGGTGGGTCCAGACTCATGTTCAAATGCACCTGAGCTCATTTGGGGAGGATGGAGATGGCTGCCTCTAAACATGAGTGTATGGATCTTCACTGGTTGCTGGAATCAGATATTTTATGGCAAAGGAAGATTCTTCAAATATGAGAATGTCAAATGTCCTGATCCCCACAACCGCCAGTTGCTGGGATTGAAATCATTTGAAATTCACAGATGGAGCAAGCGCAGATTTCAGAGTATTGCAGCATAGCTTGCAAGTATATGATTCACTAAGACTGCTGATTCCCAGAGCAATTGGCTCATTTTTTTTCATTGCACCTGTTTCAAGAGATAACTCATTTGAAAGCAAGATAAAGCTCTGGTGATGTTGATTTTGAAATATAAATGTATTGGATCCTACGATTTTTTTCTTTTTTTATGCAGAACCCCACAGCCTTCTCTATCGTTTTACAACAGACTCCTCTCCTTTACCTGGGCACCCTTCTTATCAAGCTGTGGGTCACGTTGATGATATTCAGATTGTGAGATATGTCAGTGGGAGCCGCAGAGTACAGGTTCTCCTTCCCTGGATGGAGACAGATATCAATCCTCAGCATTGGGAGAATCAGACTCAGATCGCTCAGTACTATGAGGGAAGGCATCAGGAGATCATACGTGACCTAATAAAACATTTTAACAACACCGAAGGTAAAGAAAATGAATATGCTGTATTATTCCTTCAAAAGAGATTTACGCAGTTCTGAAACATAGCATTGCCCTGTCTTTCAGAAAGGATGCTTCATTTTTTTTGAGCTGCAATTAACCACTTGACTTCCAGAAGGTTTTGCTCCCTTTATGATCAGGGCATTTCTTGCTATTCAGCACTGCGGTACTTTAACTGGAAATTGCTTGGGAATGCAATACTGTAGCCAAATGAGATTTATACTATAGTTTTAAAACAAATAGAGCTTTTTTGTGCTAATTAATCACCACTAGATTTTAAATTTTTTTTCTCTACAATTAAAAAAATACCCTAAATTTTAAAGGAAAACCCATTTTTCTTAGTTTATTTTTCTTTCTTTCTACATGAATTTAAGCCAAAATGCATTTGGCTAAATTCATTTGGTAAAAATAACCCAAATAAGCGTATATTATGTAGTCTGTGTGAAAGTTATAGCGTTACAAACTATTATTTTTATTTCAGGTACTTATATAGTGCTGTCAATTTACGCAGCACTTTACATATATATAGTACATTCACATCAGTCCCTAACCCTCAAGGGGTGTACAATCTAAGGTCCCTAACTCACATTCATACATACACATACTAGGGACAATTTAGACAGGAGCCAATTAACCTACCAGCATGTCTTTGGAGTGTGGGAGGAAACCGGAGTACCCAGAGGAAACCCACGCAGGCACAGGGAGAACATGCAAACTCCAGGCAGGCGGTGCCATGTTTGGATTTCAAACCAACAACCCTAGTACTGCCAGGCGGAAGTGTGTGTGTGCGTTGGCTGATCTCAATTCTTAAGGCCCCAAATGTCAGGACAGTACAAATATTCCCAGATTACCCTTTTGGAAAGTAGACAACCTTTTTTGGGAATATAAAGAAATATTTTTTTACATAATGTCATTTGTGCAGCGTCATCATATGACTGGTCCATGGTAATCGTGGATACTGACAGGTGACAGTATTATAAAAAAAATTATTACATTTTTCAACATTTTTCTTTTTTTACAATGTCATCAGAGTAGGTCAGTGTCACCATAGTGTATGGCCTCAGCCAGTGCTGCTCCAGCCACGCCCTCTGATGCGTTTCACCCCACCCACTGGGGCTTGGTCACAGAGATCCAAGCTCCCAGTGGGCAGGCTGAAACACATCAGGGGGCGTGGCCAGAGCAGCGCTAGCTGAGGCCATACACTTTTACAAACACCTGATTGGTAGAGCAGCGTCTTACTTTCGTTATAAGGAGAAGCAGAATTTGCGCCATCAGCTGCTCTACTGATTTTGAATACAAGCACCTCCTCCTCACTTTCATTACATAGAGCCGATGTTTTGTAGTTCACACAAGAGAGACAAAAATGCTAATTACCTTGCATTAAATTTCAGTTTCATATACAGGAAGATACAGGGATACTGGGATTCTGAAAAGTTTTGTTTTATACACCAAGCATGAAAAAAGCAAACCAAAACCAGGTCACCTGCAATATGACATTTGTATTCTTGTGTTTAGAGATACTTTGGTTTCTTATCACTTCCCTTGGTAGTACATTATTCATTGAGTGTGTGCGTGCGTGCGTGCGTGCGTGTGTTGCTCACTGCATTGGTCACTTCTTTTGTCTATATGTTTTATTGCATAAAATCAATTGTAATTCACTATTAATTGTCTCTGCAGATGGCAGCAGTGATTTTGTTTTACAAGTTCGATTTTGGTGCCTGTTATCAGGAGATGACACCATTAGTGGATACGAAGAGTTTGCAGCCAATGGCAAAGACTTTATAGCACTAGATACATTTATATCTAAGTATGTTCCAATGATGTTCAATGCAAAGGCAATGGCAGATGTCTGGAACAGCCGCAATTCCAGCGTTAAAAAGCAGAAGGGGTATATGGAGCATGAGTGTAAGAGATGGTTCAAGGTCTACCTGCACCATATGAAAGAGAACTTGAAGCCTGGTAAGATAACAAACCATTATAATTGTAATATCACAACAAAAGTGCATGTGGCATGGGAAGAGAACAGCATTTGGGTGCAGACTATGGGGTCAATTCACTAAAGGTTATCACATCAGTTAAGTCAGTCACATGATCACATATCACATGCGATACTGAAAATGTCAATTCACTAGTGTTAGTATGTGGTATTTACTGAAAATAGCAAAAACGCTTGGTAAATACCACATAAAAAGACCTTAACTGCTTCCTAGCACATGTACTGCTACAGGGCGGCACGGGTGCGCAAAATCATGTGTATATATACGTGATTTTGCATTTCCAGGTAGGGGGTGGCCGCGGCGTCAATCACCGGATCCTGCCCGATGATTACTCGCTGGCGCCCGGTGATTGCCAAGGATCTCCTACGGGGGGAGAACTGTTATTAAACAAAACAGTTCTCCTCCTTGTCAGCATGTGCACACTGCTTTGCACGGCTGTGCATAGCACAGCCGTGCAAAGCAGTGTGCTTACAGTGAAGCATTGCATCTTGGTCACTGACGACATCACGCCTACGCTGACGTTGCTGTTCAGCATGCGTTCCAGCCCCCATCTTTAGGAGTACGTGCATGCCGGCCGGCTCCACATCTGTCTCCCTCCTGAACCACGCTCCCTTCTATTGAGACGCAGACGATACAGGCACCATGACAGTCGTTCCACATGGTGTTTCTACACCACAATACCCTACATGCTTTTATTACTCTACTACCATGTGAGTGTTTCTACTTTTTACTATATAGTAAAGTGGTCTGCTGCACTTAGAGGCGCTTCTTCTTCTCTCCTTGCTTACAGTGAAGCCCACAGACACAGCCCCATAGTAAAACACACCTAGCGCACAGTTAACCCTTTGATCTCCCCTCATGTTGACCCCTTCCTGCCCAGTGCCATTAGTACAGTATCAGTACTTTTTTTTTTTTTTTTTAGCACTGATCACTGTATTGGTGTCACTGGGGATGTCAATGACTCCAAGTCAGTTCCTCCCCAGTGTCAGAATGCCCGCTGCAGTCTTGCAGTCCCGCTATAAGTCGCTGATTGTTGCCATTACTAGTAAAAAAGTTTTTAAAAAAATCCCAGTATATATACCGCCATTTGTAAATGCTATAACATTCACATAAACCAATTAAATTACACATGTTGGGATTTTTTTTTGGCAAAGACATGTAGCAGAATACATTTTGGCCTAAATCTATGACTAAATTTGATTTTTAAAATTTTTTTACTGGACATGTTTATTAGCAAAAAGTCAAAAATATATTTTTTTTCTCAAAATTGTCAATCTTTTTTTCTTATAGCGCAAAAGATAAAAAATGTATAGGTTATCAAATACCACCAAAAGAAAGTTCTATTTGTGGGAAAACGAGGATATAAATTTAATTTGGGTGCAGTGTTGCATAACCGTGCAATTGTCAGTTAAAGTAAAACAGAGCCGTAACACAAAAAATGGCCTGGTAAGAAAGGGGGGTAAATCCTCTGGAGGGCAAGGGGTTAAAGTCAATTCACAAACGGAAATAATTAAATGCATGCAGTCATTAAAGCGGAATTCCACTCACTCTGTAAACAAATGAAAGTCAGCAGCTACAAAAACTGTAAAAAACAGCCACTCACCTGCCCACGATCCCGTGTTTCACTGGCCGTCCTGTATTCCAGGCGCTGGAATCTTCAGTGTGGGCACCCGGCTGTGACAGCTTGCGGCTTCACAGCAGGGTGCCCTCTGCATATGCACGAGTAGCGCTGTGCTTCCTGAATGGCCCGTAGTCTTCTGGGACCTGTCACATGTCCCACAAGACTTCGGGGAGGGAGGGTAGGAGGACAACTTACGCTTCCGATCGCCTAGGCAATCACAGCAGAAGTGGGAGCAGGTACCTGTCAAATTTGGGTACCTGTCCCCCCACCCACTCCCCAAAGGTGCCAATCCTTAATGGGGAGCTGGGAACTAATCTTTAAAGCGGAACTTCCCCTTTTGAGTGGAACTCCGCTTTAAGTAGTGGTCAAGGCATGCGGTATGAACTGGTATTTGTCAGTACTGTTATGTGTTGTTAAGGAATGGGTAGTCGCCGAGCAAATTAAAAATTAATCAAAAAACAGGATGGTGTCCCCCCTCCATCAATACCAAGCCCTTTGGTAGCGGTAAGATACTGCTTAGTGACTTGTGCACGGCGAGCCTCTCACCGGGCCCCTACTGACCCAGGCCCTTGGGCAATGCCCGAATGGTCAGTCTGCCCCTGACCAGGGCTACTATGGGTGTAGGGATACTGCTGCAGTCCATGCGGTGTGATGTCAACAAGTCTAGTGTAACAGTAGTCAGCGCTATCTCTATAGTGTAGCAGCAATGCAATTTGCATGTGACCATCTCTCCTTACTCTGCCAGTAACATGAACACCGGGTCCAGACTGCTAATAAAGATACACTCCTACTCAGGTTGCAGCTGATTGATCCACAGTTAATGTGGAGGAGTGTCAGCTAGGAGATAGGACTGGGACTGCTCATAAAGAGCCTCAGACTAGCTGGATAACCCTTCTACCTTCAGTAAAGGCTGAAATTAGTGGATTTGTGATTAAAAGACTTACATGCTGTACCCTTTGCATTTTGAAATATCCTATACCCTCATCTGTCTCCCCTGTTGCTGTCTACTACAATAAATACACAAAAAGACATCCCCTAGGCTGAGTCTTTGTTTGTTGGCGTGCTTGGAGCTGGAGTCTGGGCCTGACAGCATCTAAACAGGTAAGAGAGATCAGGGTCATTTCTCAGTGCTATATAGATGATTAACATTGAGGTCTAGGATAATATGTAAGGATTACAAAACTGGAATTCCAATTATTTCTCAATTTGGAGCTTATAATGCTAGAATATAATACTTAAGGTATATTAATTTGTTGTCCTTTTTTATTAGTCCGTCCAGAAGTGAAGTTGTGGGAGCATCTTAAGTCAGATGGGAGGACCAGACTTCAGTGCCTGGTGTACGGGTTTCACCCCAAAGATGTGGATGTGAAGTGGATGAGGAATGAGGTAGGCCATGTTCCTCCAGATGAAATGACTCCAATTCTCCCCCATCCTGATGGCACCTATCAGATCAGAGTCAGTGTGGAAGTGGCAACAGGGGAGGAAGACACTTACTCCTGTCATGTGGACCACAGCAGTCTGGAGAAAATGCTCAGTGTGAATCTGAAAGACCAGGATTTTGAAGGTATATACTGTATATATAGTAGAGCTAAGGCAATCAAATAACATGCAAACATTTAGAACTGATTCAAGACATGGATATATTGGCCACTGAATCTTTGACTTATCATCAAATGTATACCCTATACTATTACACAAAGTGCAGTAATATTTTTATTGACTGATATAATAACTACAAAGGTTCTCATATTTATATAAGAAAACCCATACCTTTACCTATGTAGGGCAAATTAGCAAGTCCTTTGAATATCAGGCTCCCTCTGCTGTTTGCCTTTACTCTTTACAGACACCTCTTGTGTCTGTAAGAACACTTATAAAAACACTTTGGCAAAATGCATATAATATATAACTATTTTAAAATGTTCTAATGTAGGTTCTAGTGCATTCATCAGCAAAAGAGAAACGTGCATTGATTTAGAAACAATTATGCAGACACAATGGTTACATAACAAAATTACATTAAAATATTTATATATATATATAGCTCCCTCTAAGGGGTGATAGAGAGGTAAATTTAGTAAGAATCACAGTAGTGAAGTGAGCATGTCTGTTTGGGTTACTTTAGGTCAGGCTGGAGGGTTCTACAGGTCAGGTCTCTAGCACCTAACCCTGGTTCTTGGGTCTTCCAGAAGACTCTAGATCAGGGGTGGGCAAACTTTTTGACTTGAGGGCCGCAATGGGTTCATATATTGGACCCGGGGGCCGGACCAAGAGTAGATGAATTATGTGTATGTGTCATCCATAGTAAGTATAGTAATATTCCCCCATAGTAAGCATAGTAATTAATCCCCCATATAGTAATTCATCCCCCATAGTAATTCATCCCCCATATAGTAATTCATCCCCCATATAGTAATTAATCCCCCTTATAGTAATTCATCCCCCATATAGTAATTCATCCCCCCAATAGTAATTCATCCCCCCTATAGTAATTCATCCCCCATAGTAATTCATCCCCCATATAGTAATTCATCCCCCATATAGTAATTCATCCCCCATAGTAATTCAGCCCCCATATAGTAATTCATCCCCCATAGTAATTCATCCCCCATAGTAATTCATCCCCCATATAGTAATTCATCCCCCATAGTATTTCATCCCCCATATAGTAATTCATCCCCCATAGTAATTCATCCCCCATATTAATTCATCCCCCATATTAATTCATCCCCCCTATAGTAATTCATCCCCCATAGCAATTCATCCCCCCTATAGTAATTCATCCCCCATATAGTAATTCATCCCCCCTATAGTAATTCATCCCCCCTATAGTAATTCATCCCCCATATAGTAATTCATCCCCCATAGTAATTCATCCCACATATAGTAATTCATCCCCCATAGTAATTCATCCCCCATATTAATTCATCCCCCCTATAGTAATTCATCCCCCATAGCAATTCATCCCCCATATAGTAATTCATCCCCCCTATAGTAATTCATCCCCCATATAGTAATTCATCCCCCATATAGTAATTCATCCCCCATAGTAATTCATCCCCCATAGTAATTCATCCCCCATATAGTAATTCATCCCCCATAGTAATTCATCCCCCATATAGTAATTCATCCCCCATAGTAATTCATCCCCCATAGTAATTCATCCCCCATATAGTAATTCATCCCCCATAGTAATTCATCCCCATATAGTAATTCATCCCCCATAGTAATTCATCCCCAATATAGTAATTCATCCCCCATAGTAATTCATCCCCCATAGTAATTCACCCCCCATAGTAATTCATCCCCCATATAGTAATACATCCCCCATAGTAATTCATCCCCATATAGTAATTCATCCCCCATAGTAAATCATCCCCCATATAGTAATTCATTCCCCATATTAATTCATCCCCCATATTAAGTCCCCCCTGTGTCAATTCACTTACCTTTGCTCCGCGCGTTCCTCTCGCCGTGTCCCGCGCCGTTCCGGTGCAGCATGAAAATCTGTCTCCTATGAGGATCTGTCCCCCTCGACGTATCTGCGCATGTGCCAGTTTCAGGCGATCTCCGGCACATGCGCAGATACGTCGAGGGGGACAGATCCTCATAGGAGACAGATTTTCATGCTACACCGGAACGGCGCAGGACACGGCGGGACACGGCGAGAGGAACGCGCGGAGCAAAGGTAAGTGAATTGACACAGGGGGGACTTGGGGACTTCAGGGCGGACTGTGAGAGGAGCCTAGCTCCGCGGGCCGGATTAAAAGGTCCGCCGGGCCGTATACGGCCCGCGGGCCGTAGTTTGCCCATTGCTGCTCTAGATGCTAGTGGGTAGAGGGGCGGAGACCAGGATCTGCATATTCATGGAAGCCTGAACAATCCCAGGCAGTAGGCCTGGAAGTATGGTAGATGGACCCATAAATATGAGTGAACCTAGCCAGCATGTTGGAAGTTAGACAGATGGAGTGTTGAGGATGGAGGTTGGAGGAAGGGAGCTCTGTCTACAGGCTGGAGCTGAAGAGGAAGAAATAAAGGAGAAGACGTTAGACAGAGGGAGCTGCACAACAAGTCCTACTCAAAAGGAACCTTGCTCAGCATGGAAGACTAGCACAGCTAAAAGGCCTAAACAAGAAGTCTTATGCAAAGCACAGGATACAAGGGACTGAGTACCTCTACACCCCCTATAAGGAAGAAGACTGCCAGATGCAAAATTAAGCATGTTTTCATGGGGAGAGTGTCACAGACAGGTGGGCTGCCATTTTCCTGTAGTACTGTGACTTCACACAAAGGGACTTAAAGTTCCTTAAAGTAACTTTGCTACTGATCCTTAACCTCCTCGGCGGTATGATTCTTTCTGATTTTTTGTGCTGAAAGCAGTACCATTTTTTGGCATGGAAATATGTAGTTTTTTATTGTAGGCTGTAATTTTTAGGAATAACTCACTGAAATCTGTACGAACAAGAGTCTAGTAAACATCCCGGGTATGATAAAACTTGAAACACTAAATCATAAATTATAATTTAATAAATAATCATAAAAAATAATAACATAATAATAAGAAATTTATTTCAATAATATAATCAAACCAAAAACACAAAAATTTGAAATACAGAGGCAAATTCGCACATCGCTGAGCAAAGTCGCAAAATCGTTTTCAGTGTCTGATGACGAATTTCCCCATGAATCATTATCACTCAATTCTGCAAGTGGTTCTGATATCGCTGTTCTCTAGCTGGTCTAAAACTGCTTTTGACCTAAAGGGACGCTTTTTGGACACCATGGACTTTTCTAAGTTTCCAGGCACAAAGAACAGTCAAAATGCAGGCAGGGCACAGGATAAAGCAGTAGGGACAAAATATATGTGAAATGCATTGAAACAGCAATGACAGCAAAAATGAAATTTTTTAAAAATTTCAAATTTGCCACCGGTTCCGGCGCCCGTATGTCCCGACGTCACAGGGATCAGAACAGCCGGATGCCGGCATCGGCCAGAGGAGATGGCCGAGGAGTCTGCAGGGGACACATCGCGGGAGTGAAGGACAAGGTAAGTGCTGCAGGGACTCCCTGAGCAACACCGCATAGTAAGCCCGAGTGTAGCTCGGGGTTACCGCTCTTGGTACTCAAATTTTACCCCGAGTTACACTCGGGAATACCGCCAGGGAGGTTAAAGGGACTGATAACACTCTAGCTGGACTAATGTGCAAAATCCATTTTCTGTACATAAACACAGGATGTTTATCCTCATCTCTTCTTTATAGTCAAGTTGGGCATCCTATAACCCCTATTCCCTATCCAAGCTATAAATAAATAAATAAAGCAAGGAAAACAAGCCCATGCGTGTTGACTGCCTATGCAGGAAATTGGAGACCAAAAACCAAGAGGCTTAGTAGGTGAAAATGCTACATACATAAACGTTACATAAACACAAAAAATATATATTTATCAGAGCTACGAACCAAGAATATTTTTATGGTCAATGAAGAGGGTCTTTAAAGAATAACGACAACCAATCAAAAAGTCTGAGGGGTTTGCTGAAGGGGTGTTGAACGGTATTACTATGATCAAGGAAAAACACCCTTAATGCAGTTTCAGATCAAATAAAACCAGACTTACCAAAGCATTTTCCTAACCATGCTTTTTAAGAGTGTTTCATGACCTGGCTGTATACGTCAGAGCCCATTAACAGTCTTTTGCAGACTCTTCTAGAGCATGGTTTAGATAGATCTCTCTCTTTTTACTTTGTATCAAGTTGTGTGTAAAGCTGGCTGTGTTCTGTAAATTTTCCTGGTTACCCAATACAAACAGTTGTAGCTCTGACTGCGTTTGCCACTGACTTGTGAGTTTTGGAGATATAAAGTTAGAACTTTTGCTTTCAAGAGCTTGGCTTCCAGTTCCCGCCCACTTTCCCAAAGAGCCAATTGGAGAAACCTAATCTGCATATGACTCAGCAAGATTACTCAGTAATATTCTGGGACATTTTTTTGCCTATGATGTGAAATATCTCTGTGTTTTTAAATGAAACATTCATTTTTAAGAGCTGGAGAATACCAATTGATATATGTTTAGAAAATGATATAAACTAAATGAAATTAGAATGGAGATTAAATGTCAGTCTCCATTATTTGAACGCGCTGACTAAAAATGAAGTCTTCTGCCCAAATGTAGTCAACAGTGTATTTCAGCTCTTTTGCTATCTGTCTAGAAGGTTCTTGTGTTTCAGGAGCCAATGTAATCATTAGAGATGAGCGAATCGAACATGACGAAGTGGAATTCGTTCCGAAGATTTGGAAAAATTCGATTCCCGATGAATCCGAAGATTAGCAAACTTCGGATGCACGAATCGAATTTTCCCAAAAATGGCGGCGACGTGTATGGCAACGGAGAAAATGGACAGAGAAGATGGGGCGGGGATCTCTGGGAAGGCGCGCAGACAAGGCGCGCTGACCCATAATGCATTCATGACATGTGATCGCATTAGCCAATCAGCAGCCAGCCAGCACTGTGTAATGGTGGAGCTATAAATCGCGGCCATCCTAGAATTCTCCATTAGCCTCCGGTCATTCAAGAGAGACAGACCTGTGTGTATTAAGGGACAGAGTTAGGGCCACAGAGACTTTAGGGCCACAGAATCGTTACTCAGGGACACCGAATCGTTACTCAGGGACACAGAATCGTTACTCAGGGACACAGAATCGTTACTTAGGGCCACAGCTATCAAAGAATCGAAAATTTAAAGTGACATACACCCTTTTTTTTTTTGGTGGCTGTCGTGCACAGTTGGTGCTGCAGTTTGCCGATTGTGCTAAATAAACTGACTTTCTGCTTCACAACCACTATTGTACGTTCAAAGAGTTAAATCCATTTACACGCAGGCTGGCGGTAATATTTTTTGGGTGATTAGTGCATTCCAGTGACAGAAACGTACAGTTTCCAGCCAACGGCAAGCTGCAATTGACCGATTGTGTACAATAAACTGACTTTCTGCTTCACAACCACTATTGTACGTTCAAAGAGTTAGATCCATTTACACGCCGGGTGGCGGTAATATTTTTTGGGTGATTAGTGCATTCCAGTGACATAAACGTACAGTTTACAGCCAACGGCAAGCTGCAATTGACCGATTGTGCTAAATAAACTGACTTTCTGCTTCACAACCACTATTGTACGTTCAAAGAGTTAAATCCATTTACACGCCGGCTGGCGGTAATATTTTTTGGGTGATTAGTGCATTCCAGTGACAGAAACGTACAGTTTCCAGCCAACGGCAAGCTGCAATTGACCGATTGTGTACAATAAACTGACTTTCTGCTTCACAACCACTATTGTACGTTCAAAGAGTTAGATCCATTTACACGCCGGGTGGCGGTAATATTTTTTGGGTGATTAGTGCATTCCAGTGACATAAACGTACAGTTTCCAGCCAACGGCAAGCTGCAATTGCCCGATTGTGCTAAATAAACTGACTTTCTGCTTCACAACCACTATTGTACGTTCAAAGAGTTAAATCCATATACACGCCGGGTGGCGGTAATATTTTTTGGGTGATTAGTGCATTCCAGTGACATAAACGTACAGTTTACAGCCAACGGCAAGCTGCAATTGACCGATTGTGCTAAATAAACTGACTTTCTGCTTCACAACCACTATTGTACGTTCAAAGAGTTAAATCCATATACACGCCGGGTGGCGGTAATATTTTTTGGGTGATTAGTGCATTCCAGTGACATAAACGTACAGTTTACAGCCAACGGCAAGCTGCAATTGACCGATTGTGTACAATAAACTGACTTTCTGCTTCACAACCACTATTGTACGTTCAAAGAGTTAAATCCATTTACACGCCGGCTGGCGGTAATATTTTTTGGGTGATTAGTGCATTCCAGTGACCTAAACGTACAGTTTCCAGCCAACGGCAAGCTGCAATTGACCGATTGTGTACAATAAACTGACTTTCTGCTTCACAACCACTATTGTACGTTCAAAGAGTTAAATCCATATACACGCCGGGTGGCGGTAATATTTTTTGGGTGATTAGTGCATTCCAGTGACATAAACGTACAGTTTACAGCCAACGGCAAGCTGCAATTGACCGATTGTGCTAAATAAACTGACTTTCTGCTTCACAACCACTATTGTACATTCAAAGAGTTAAATCTGGTTTTATTTTTGGGGTGCTTATTGAATTAAAGAGTATGTCAGACAACACGCAGAGGAGTGGCAGAGGAGGCAATGTTTCAGGAGCGAGCAGACGTGGCAGCAGAGGAAGGGGTCGAGGCAGCACTAGTCGCAGCCAGAGGCCAGTGCTCCCGGTGTCATCCAGCGGTCGTGTCTCCACCGACAACCCTGCCGTCATCGATTGGTTGACTCGGTCGTCTTCCTCTTCCCAGGTCACCTCTGACACCTACAGCCAACGGTCGGTGGGTACGTCAGACACAACTGTTAGTTGGCATGGCCCGGGAGCAAGCCCACTGAAATCACGTGTCCTCGACCTGCCCCTGTCCTTTGGTGTTCCCTCACCAAGCGAAGTATCGCATGCTGTGGGCTCAGCCCCACTGTACAGTGAGGAAGAGCTAACAGAGGGCGGTCAGGAACGGGGGGAGACATCCGCCTCTTCAGCAGCCAGGCGAAGAAGTACTGGCGAGGAGAGTGGCTCGGTAGCCGGTCTAGAGACAGGTCTGTCTCCTGACCCACACGCAGCCGAGGGGGCTAGTAGTGACGCGGAGACCCTAATTGATGATGATGAGGCTGATCGCACTTGGCAGCCTCGTTGTCATCAGGCTATTGCTTCCGCATCATCAGGAGAAGAGGGTGCCAGCTTGCCAGCGAGCAAAACAGTCGGTGGGTTGCCCAGGAGGCAGCAGGGTCGCAGCAGAGTCAGTGGAGCCAAACGGCCACGGAGTAGAGCACCAGCTCCACTGCAGCCTACCACCACGGCCAGTAGTGGTGCCGGTGTGCACGGAGGAAGTAGCAGTCAGCCAGTGAGGAGTAGCGGGGGCAAAGTTTCCTACTCGGCGGTGTGGCAATTTTTCGTCAAGCCGCCCGAGGAAGTAAACGTAGCCGTATGTCGACTATGTGGCCAGAAAGTCAAGCATGGCCAGGGGGCCAATGTTGGGACTACAGCGTTGCGTCAGCATATGCAGCGTCGCCATTCAGTGGCCTGGGAAAACCGTGATAAAGATACGGCGGTTCTGCCTGCCCCAGCCCCCGCTCCATCACCCGCTCCGTTACTTGCTCCGTCACCCGACGTCAATCGCCCTCTATCAGCCAGTCAAGGCTCCAACACCTCTGCTGAGGGGAGTTGTCGCTCGTTGGCATCTTCCGCTCGTTCAGATGCTCCTTCTCCTGCTACTCCTCTTCACGGATTCCGTCAGCAGTCTTTCTTGGAATCCGTTTCCAAGAGACAACAGTTTGCGAGCACGCACCCGACGGTGCAGAAGCTGAACGTCCTCCTGTCCAAGTTGCTGGTGCTGCAGTCCCTCCCTTTCCAAGTGGTGGACTCAGCACCTTTCCGAGAAATGATGGCTTGTGCCGAGCCGCGGTGGAGAGTGCCAAGCCGGCATTTCTTCGCCAAAAAGGCAGTGCCAGCCCTGCATTCACATGTAGAAGAGATGGTGGGCCAGTCTTTGAGCATGTCGGTCTCTGCCAAAGTCTTGGCCAGAAAGATATATTTAGTAATAACCTAGCCGTTCAAGCCGCTCACTGAACACCTCGGGAATTGCTTTGTATATCTGTCGCCTTAGGGGCCGCTGTCTGGCGACATAATTTTTTGTCACTGTGTAGACATCTATTTATAGGCCGATGTTTGGCCACAATAATATATTTAGTAATAACCTAGCCGTTCAGGCCGCTCCCTGAACACCTCGGGAATTGCTTTGTATATCTGTCGCCTTAGAGGCCGCTGTCTGAACAGCTCATGAATTGCTTTCTATATGTGTCGCCTTTGAGGCCGCTGGCTGGACAGCTGATGAATTGATTTGTATATATGTACTTATTGTCCGCTGTCCGGACAGCTCATGAATTACTTTTTGTATATAGCCTTCCAAACCACTCTCAGAATAAGTCATGATATTCATGCTGTGTATAGCCTTATAGGCCAATGGTCAATCAAGTCATGATTGTTATAGTGTGTATAGCCTTATAGGCCGCTGTCTTTACAACTTTATAATTCCATGCAGTATATAGCCCTATCGGCCACTTTCTGGCATCCAGTTGCTGTAGCCCCCATCACCACACTGTGCCACGGGCCCCTGTACCGCCTTCTCATACTGCTGCCAGATCCATCCTCTGCCATGTGCGTCTTTGTCGTCTGCTCACGCTGCTGGGTTCCAGTTTTAAACCTAGGCCTGTGTATGGCTTCCGAATACTGCTGCCTCCACCGCCACCCTGCGCCATGTGCCTCTGTCGTCTGCTCACGCTGCTGACGGCTTCCGCTTTTTAAACTAGTCCTGTGTATGTCTTCCGAATACTGCTGCCTCCACCGCCACCCTGCGCCATGTGCCACTTTCGGGTCTCCTCACACTGCTGCCAGGTCCATACTGATTCATGGCCCCCTGTACCGGCTCCTCATGAACGTGGTTCAGCGGGTTTGCATCACTTAACGGCAAATCGTTGACAAATGCTGGGACGTTCAGTGTTGTGCGCATTAAGCCAGACACCAAAGGGCAGCACAGACCTGTTATTACTCGCTCAAGCATGGCTGAACAAAACCAGTCTCTACCACAAATTGGACCCAGACCTGCCCAGGGTCTCGTAACTAGATTGCACGGAGGAGTAGAGTCCGTTATCGGAATTAAATAGACAAAACGCCACACCAAAAAGAGTGGCCATTTCCAACACTTATTCCAGAAAGAGGAACAACCCGTTTCATATACGGCCCGTAGACGTTTCACGTCTGCCACATTCAGTCGATTTAAGACGCAAGCTCCACTTCCTGTGGTCTCTGACCGTCGATATACCTTTAAGTGTCAGCTTTGAAGCTATATTCCCTCCGGAGCACTGACACTGGTGCCCTTCCGTCAACATGCCTTTAAGTTTCAGTTTTCAACCATATTCCCCACAGAAGCCAAACTCTTGGGTATCCCAGAAGCTGCTCAGCGGGTCAGGGCAATAAAGCTCCCGGTTCGCAGGTTGTTCCGTCTTATGGATGGAAGTACGACGGTATATGATCTTCTTCGCACCCACGGCATTACCTCATAAAATTTCTGCATTGCATCTGCAATCACAACGCTGACTTCCCGGATCGCCACTCAGCCATTGGACTCTTGATAGTCGTCTCCCCACACTGCTGCTGGGGGGACTTTTTAACCTAGGCCTGTGTATGGCCTTCAATTGAAGCTGCTTCCGCTCCGCCACTCTGCCATTGGACTCTTGATAGTCGTCTCCCCACGCTGCTGCCGGGGGGACTTTTTAACATAGGCCTCTGTATGGCCTTTAATTGAAGCTGCTTACGCTCCGCCACTCTGCCATGGGCCTCTTGGGTATCCCAGAAGCTGCTCAGCGGGTCAGGGCAATAAAGCTCCCGGTTCGCAGGTTGTTCCGTCTTATGGATGGAAGTACGACGGTATATGATCTTCTTCGCACCCACGGCATCACCTCATAGAATCTCTGCATTGCATCTGCAATCACAACGCTGACTTCCCGGATCGCCACTCAGCCATTGGACTCTTGATAGTCGTCTCCCCACACTGCTGCTGGGGGGACTTTTTAACCTAGGCCTGTGTATGGCCTTCAATTGAAGCTGCTTCCGCTCCGCCACTCTGCCATTGGACTCTTGATAGTCGTCTCCCCACGCTGCTGCTGGGGGGACTTTTTAACATAGGCCTCTGTATGGCCTTTAATTGAAGCTGCTTACGCTCCGCCACTCTGCCATGGGCCTCTTGGGTATCCCAGAAGCTGCTCAGCGGGTCAGGGCAATAAAGCTCCCGGTTCGCAGGTTGTTCCGTCTTATGGATGGAAGTACGACGGTATATGATCTTCTTCGCACCCACGGCATCACCTCATAGAATCTCTGCATTGCATCTGCAATCACAACGCTGACTTCCCGGATCGCCACTCAGCCATTGGACTCTTGATAGTCGTCTCCCCACACTGCTGCTGGGGGGACTTTTTAACCTAGGCCTGTGTATGGCCTTCAATTGAAGCTGCTTCCGCTCCGCCACTCTGCCATTGGACTCTTGATAGTCGTCTCCCCACGCTGCTGCTGGGGGGACTTTTTAACATAGGCCTCTGTATGGCCTTTAATTGAAGCTGCTTACGCTCCACCACTCTGCCATGGGCCTCTTGGGTATCCCAGAAGCTGCTCAGCGGGTCAGGGCAATAAAGCTCCCAGTTCGCAGGTTGTTCCGTCTTATGGATGGAAGTACAACGGTATATGATCTTCTTCGCACCCACGGCATCACCTCATAGAATCTCTGCATTGCATCTGCAATCACAACGCTGACTTCCCGGATCGCCACTCAGCCATTGGACTCTTGATAGTCGTCTCCCCACACTGCTGCTGGGGGGACTTTTTAACCTAGGCCTGTGTATGGCCTTCAATTGAAGCTGCTTCCGCTCCGCCACTCTGCCATTGGACTCTTGATAGTCGTCTCCCCACACTGCTGCTGGGGGGACTTTTTAACATAGGCCTCTGTATGGCCTTCAATTTAAGCTGCTTACGCTCCGCCACTCTGCCATGGGCCCCTGTACCGCCTCCTCTTGCTGCTGCCAGGTCCAGAGTGTGTCATGGGTCCCTGTACGGCCTCCCATTGCTGCTGACTTCATCGCCAGACTCTGCCATGTGCCACTTTCAGGTCTCCTTACACTGTTGGTGGGTTCCATTTTGTGATAGGGTGCTGTATGGCCTTCCATTGCTGCTGCCTCCACCGCCACCCTGCGCCATGTGCCTCTGTCGTCTGCTCACGCTGCTGACGGCTTCCGCTTTTTAACCGAGGCCTGTGTTTGGCTTCCGAATACTGCTGCATCCACCGCCACCCTGCGCCATGTGTCTCTGTTGTCTGCTCACGCTGCTGACGGCTTCCGCTTTTTAACCTAGGCCTGTGTATGGCTTCAGAATAATGCTGCCTACACCGCCAGCCTGCGCCATGTGCCTCTGTCGTCTGCTCACGCTGCTGCCAGGTCCATACTGATTCATGGCCCCCTGTACCGGCTCCTCATGAACGTGGTTCAGCGGGTTTGCATCACTTAACGGCAAATCGTTGACAAACGCTGGGACGTTCAGTGTTGTGCGCATTAAGCCAGACACCAAAGGGCAGCACAGACCTGTTATTACTCGCTCAAGCATGGCTGAACAAAACCAGTCTCTACCACAAATTGGACCCAGACCTGCCCAGGGTCTCGTAAGTAGATTGCACGGAGGAGTAGAGTTCGTTATTGGAATTAACTGTGAGGGACTTTTAAACCTAGGCCTGTGTATGGCCTTCAATTGAAGCTGCTTCTGCTCCGCCACTCTGCCATTGGACTCTTGATAGTCGTCTCCCCACGCTGCTGCTGGGGGGACTTTTTAACATAGGCCTCTGTATGGCCTTCAATTTTAGCTGCTTACGCTCCGCCACTCTGCCATGGGCCCCTGTACCGCCTCCTCATGCTGCTGCCAGGCCCGTAATCTGCCATGGGCCCCCGTACCGACTCCTCATGCTGCTGCCAGGCCCATAATCTGTCATGGGCCCCTGTACCGCCTCCTCATGCTGCTGCCAGGTCCAGAGTGTGTCATGGGTCCCTGTACGGCCTCCCATTGCTGCTGTCTCCATCGCCACACTCTGCCATGTGCCACTTTCAGGTCTCCTCACACTGCTGGTGGGTTCCATTTTGTCATAGGGTGCTGTATGGCCTCCCATTGCTGCTGCCTCCACCGCCACACTGTGGCTCCGCACTCTGGTTTTGGCCCCGTGACTGCCCAAATGAGTGAAGTGTGCGGTGATTCTAAGATCGACGGCACTCATCTGCATGTCATACTGACTGACAGTATTATTTCTCTTCCCCAGCAGACTCCAAGGGCATTTAAATTAAAGGTACAGTGTTCTGCACTAATATAAAGGCTCTCTGAAGCCTAGAAACACCCTTTTTATAAGTTAAATTTGCAGCGAATATATTCGGCTCGAAGCGAATTTTTTCGGCGAATTCGGCGAATCAGCCGAACCAAATTTTTGAATAATTCGCTCATCTCTAGTAATCATGTCAAGGAAAGAAAAGTTGAGATCTTTGTGCTGCAGGTTCATGTACTTATTTATAGTCATCTCTGCTAGCACAGACCATTGCAGAGTAAGTGCTGTTATTTGTACTTTCTCTGAGAATCAAAGATATTTTTCAGTATTTCTACAAAACCATCATACAAAAACCTTAAAATCTTGAGGTTTGAGAGTCTGATGATTACATTCCCAGATCCCAGCTTGTGCAGGGCTTTTCCTGCTCTGGGACAACAATCTGAGAACCAGCAAGTGAGAGTGATTGCAACAGGGGCAGGGTAACTACACCATTAACGCCCATTTAAACAAACACTTAAGCTGCCAACACTTGTTTTAATTAAAAAACACACTGTTCCAATAATCAGCTTTTATCATTCTGACCTTTTAAAAAAGTGTGCAACATTTGCTGCTACACCCAGACCGGAAGGCAACAGAGTTCACAATAACTACCTTTTTTCAGAGTGGCAAGTTGATTTTTCATTTTTGATTAAATCATTTTATGATTCAGCTTACAATTTTAAAAATGTCTGTCAGTAAGAGAAAACAAAAAACGATGCATGAGAATTTTTATTAATGACTGATGAGGAAGACCTTAAGTAATAGTAAAAATAAAATGGATTAAAAAAGGAAAAATACTTAGCAAAGATTGTCTGGTCGTTGGATCCATGCAGAGACCAATTCGCTTGTATTGTCCAGTCTGATTAATCAGAATCTCTCAGAAATAGGATTCCTTAGTTTCCATATCAAATGAGAGCCCAGAGCTGCAAAAGCAGCATTTTTTTCCAGTCCTTGGAAAGAGTCTTTACAGAATTACCACAACAAATCAAAGGGTCTAAGGGGTTTACTGAAGGGGTGTTGAAGGATTTTACCATGCTCAAGCAGACACACCCCTAATGCAGTTTTAGATCAAATAAAACCAGACTTACCAAAGCATTTTCCTAACCATGCTTTTCAAGAATGTTTCGTGACCTGGCTGTATACGTCAGAGCCCATTAACAGTCTTTTGCAGACTCTTCTAGAGCATGGTTTAGATAGATCTCTCTCTTTTTACTTTGTGTCAAGTTGTGTGTAAAGCTGGCTGTGTTCTGTAAATTTTCCTGGTTACCCACTACAAATAGTTGTAGCTCTGACTTTTTTGCCGCTGACTTGTGAGTTTTGGAGATATGAAGTTAGAACTTTTGCTTTCAGGAGCTTGGCTTCTAGTTCCCGCCCACTTTCCCAAAGAGCCAATTGGAGAAACCTAATCTGCATATGACTCAGCAAGATTACTCAGTAATATTCTGGGACATTTCTTTGCCTATGATGTGAAATATCTCTGTGTTTTTAAATGAAACATTCATTTTTAAAAGCTGCAGAGTACCAATTGATATGTTTAGAAAAGTATATAAACTAAATGAAATTAGAATGGAGATTAAATGTCAGTCTCCATTATTTGAACGGGCTGACTAAAAATGAAGTCTTCTGCCCAAATGTAGTTAACAGTGTATTTCAGCTCTTTTGCTATCTGTCTAGAAGGTTCTTGTGTTTCAGGAGCCAATGTAATCATGTCAAGGAAAGAAATGTTGAGATCTTTGTGCTGCAGGTTCATGTACTTATTTACAGTCATCTCTGCTAGCACAGACCATTGCAGAGTAAGGGCTGATATTTGTACTTTCTCTGAGAATCAAAGATATTTTACAGTATTTCTACGAAACCATCATACAAAAACCTTAAAATCTTGAGGTTTGAGAGTCTGATGATTACATTCCCAGATCCCAGCCTGTGCAGGGCTTTTCCTGCTCTGGGACAACAATCTGAGAACCAGCAAGTGAGAGTGATTGCAACTGGGGCAGGGTAACTACACCGTTAACGCCCATTTACACAAACACTTAAGCTGCCAACACTTGTTTTAATTAAATCACACACTGTTCCAATAATCAGTTTTTATCATTCTGACCTTTTTAAAGAGTGTGCAACATTTGCTGCCACACCCAGACCGGAAGGCAACAGAGTTCACAATAAGTACCTTTTTTCAGAGTGGCAAGTTGATTTTTCATTTTTGATTAAATCATTTTATGATTCAGCTTACAATTTTAAAAATGTCTGTCAGTAAGAGAAAACAAAAAACGATGCATGAGAATTTTTATTGATGACTGATGAGGAAGACCTTAAGTAATAGTAAAAATAAATTGGATTAAAAAAGGAAAAATACTTAGCAAAGATTGTCTGGTCGTTGGATCCATGCAGAGACCAATTCGCTTGTATTGTCCAGTCTGATTAATCAGAATCTCTCAGAAATAGGATTCCATAGTTTCCATGTCAAATGAGAGCCCAGAGCTGCAAAAGCTGCATTTTTTTCCAGTCCTTGGAAAGAGTCTTTACAGAATTACCACAACAAATCAAAGGGTCTGAGGGGTTTGCTGAAGGGGTGTTGAAAGATTTTACCATGCTCAAGCAGACACACCCCTAATGCAGTTTCAGATCAAATAAAACCAGACTTACCAAAGCATTTTCCTAACCATGCTTTTCAAGAATGTTTCGTGACCTGGCTGTATACGTCAGAGCCCATTAACAGTCTTTTGCAGACTCTTCTAGAGCATGGTTTAGATAGATCTCTCTCTTTTTACTTTGTGTCAAGTTGTGTGTAAAGCTGGCTGTGTTCTGTAAATTTTCCTGGTTACCCAATACAAACAGTTGTAGCTCTGACTGTTTTTGCCGCTGACTTGTGAGTTTTGGAGATATGAAGTTAGAACTTTTGCTTTCAGGAGCTTGGCTTCTAGTTCCCGCCCACTTTCCCAAAGAGCCAATTGGAGAAACCTAATCTGCATATGACTCAGCAAGATTACTCAGTAATATTCTGGGACATTTCTTTGCCTATG
This sequence comes from Staurois parvus, assembly GCF_062004578.1. Taxonomy (NCBI): domain Eukaryota; kingdom Metazoa; phylum Chordata; class Amphibia; order Anura; family Ranidae; genus Staurois; species Staurois parvus. The sequence goes on from NW_028319080.1 coordinate 1,087,512, forward strand.
ATGTGAAATATCTCTGTGTTTTTAAATGAAACATTCATTTTTAAGAGCTGGAGAGTACCAATTGATATATGTTTAGAAAATTATATAAACTAAATGAAATTAGAATGGAGATTAAATGTCAGTCTCCATTATTTGAACACGCTGACTAAAAATGAAGTCTTCTGCCCAAATTAAGCCAAAAGTGTATTTAAGCTCTTTTGCTATCTGTCTAGAAGGTTCTTGTGTTTCAGGAGCCAATGTAATCATGTCAAGGAAAGAAAAGTTGAGATCTTTGTGCTGCAGGTTCATGTACTTATTTACAGTCATCTCTGCTAGCACAGACCATTGCAGAGTAAGGGCTGATATTTGTACTTTCTCTGAGAATCAAAGATATTTTACAGTATTTCTACGAAACCATCATACAAAAACCTTCAAATCTTGAGGTTTGAGAGTCTGATGATTACATTCCCAGATCCCAGCCTGTGCAGGGCTTTTCCTGCTCTGGGACAACAATCTGAGAACCAGCAAGTGAGAGTGATTGCAACTGGGGCAGGGTAACTACACCGTTAACGCCCATTTAAACAAACACTTAAGCTGCCAACACTTGTTTTAATTAAATCACACACTGTTCCAATAATCAGTTTTTATCATTCTGACCTTTTTAAAGAGTGTGCAACATTGGCTGCCACACCCAGACCGGAAGGCAACAGAGTTCACAATAAGTACCTTTTTTTCAGAGTGGCAAGTTGATTTTTCATTTTTGATTAAATCATTTTATGATTCAGCTTACAATTTTAAAAATGTCTGTCAGTAAGAGAAAACAAAAAACGATGCATGAGAATTTTTATTGATGACTGATGAGGAAGACCTTAAGTAATAGTAAAAATAAATTGGATTAAAAAAGGAAAAATACTTAGCAAAGATTGTCTGGTCGTTGGATCCATGCAGAGACCAATTCGCTTGTATTGTCCAGTCTGATTAATCAGAATCTCTCAGAAATAGGATTCCATAGTTTCCATGTCAAATGAGAGCCCAGAGCTGCAAAAGCTGCATTTTTTTCCAGTCCTTGGAAAGAGTCTTTCCAGAATTACCACAACAAATCAAAGGGTCTGAGGGGTTTGCTGAAGGGGTGTTGAAAGATTTTACCATGCTCAAGCAGACACACCCCTAATGCAGTTTCAGATCAAATAAAACCAGACTTACCAAAGCATTTTCCTAACCATGCTTTTCAAGAATGTTTCGTGACCTGGCTGTATACGTCAGAGCCCATTAACAGTCTTTTGCAGACTCTTCTAGAGCATGGTTTAGATAGATCTCTCTCTTTTTACTTTGTGTCAAGTTGTGTGTAAAGCTGGCAGTGTTCTGTAAATTTTCCCTGTTACCCACTACAAACAGTTGTAGCTCTGACTGTTTTTGCCGCTGACTTGTGAGTTTTGGGAAATGAAGTTAGAACTTTTGCTTTCAGGAGCTTGGCTTCTAGTTCCCGCCCACTTTCCCAAAGAGCCAATTGGAGAAACCTAATCTGCATATGACTCAGCAAGATTACTCAGTAATATTCTGGGACATTTCTTTGCCTATGATGTGAAATATCTCTGTGTTTTTAAATGAAACATTCATTTTTAAGAGCTGGAGAGTACCAATTGATATATGCTTAGAAAATTATTTAAACTAAATGAAATTAGAATGGAGATTAAATGTCAGTCTCCATTATTTGAACGCGCTGACTAAAAATGAAGTCTTCTGCCCAAATTTAGCCAAAAGTGTATTTTAGCTCTTTTGCTATCTGTCTAGAAGGTTCTTGTGTTTCAGGAGCCAATGTAATCATGTCAAGGAAAGAAAAGTTGAGATCTTTGTGCTGCAGGTTCATGTACTTATTTACAGTCATCTCTGCTAGCACAGACCATTGCAGAGTAAGGGCTGTTATTTGTACTTTCTCTGAGAATCAAAGATATTTTACAGTATTTCTACGAAACCATCATACAAAAACCTTAAAATCTTGAGGTTTGAGAGTCTGATGATTACATTCCCAGATCCCAGCCTGTGCAGGGCTTTTCCTGCTCTGGGACAACAATCTGAGAACCAGCAAGTGAGAGTGATTGCAACTGGGGCAGGGTAACTACACCGTTAACGCCCATTTAAACAAACACTTAAGCTGCCAACACTTGTTTTAATTAAAACACACACTGTTCCAATAATCAGCTTTTGTCATTCTGACCTTTTTCAAAAGTGTGCAACATTTGCTACCACACCCAGACCGGAAGGCAACAGAGTTCACAATAAGTACCCTTTTTCAGAGTGCAAGTTGATTTTTTATTTTTGATTAAATCATTTTAAGATTCAGCTTACAATTTTAAAAATGTCTGTCAGTAAGAGAAAACAAAAAACGATGCATGAGAAGTTTTATTAATGACTGATGAGGAAGACCTTAAGTAATAGTAAAAATAAATTGGATTAAAAAAAGGAAAAATACTTAGCAAAGATTGTCTGGTCGTTGGATCCATGCAGAGACCAATTCGCTTGTATTGTCCAGTCTGATTAATCAGAATCTCTCAGAAATAGGATTCCATAGTTTCCATGTCAAATGAGAGCCCAGAGCTGCAAAAGCTGCATTTTTTTCCAGTCCTTGGAAAGAGTCTTTCCAGAATTACCACAACAAATCAAAGGGTCTGAGGGGTTTGCTGAAGGGGTGTTGAAAGATTTTACCATGCTCAAGCAGACACACCCCTAATGCAGTTTCAGATCAAATAAAACCAGACTTACCAAAGCATTTTCCTAACCATGCTTTTCAAGAATGTTTCGTGACCTGGCTGTATACGTCAGAGCCCATTAACAGTCTTTTGCAGACTCTTCTAGAGCATGGTTTAGATAGATCTCTCTCTTTTTACTTTGTGTCAAGTTGTGTGTAAAGCTGGCAGTGTTCTGTAAATTTTCCTGGTTACCCAATACAAACAGTTGTAGCTCTGACTGTTTTTGCCGCTGACTTGTGAGTTTTGGAGATATGAAGTTAGAACTTTTGCTTTCAGGAGCTTGGCTTCTAGTTCCCGCCCACTTTCCCAAAGAGCCAATTGGAGAAACCTAATCTGCATATGACTCAGCAAGATTACTCAGTAATATTCTGGGACATTTCATTGCCTATGATGTGAAATATCTCTGTGTTTTTAAATGAAACATTCATTTTTAAGAGCTGGAGAGTACCAATTAATATTTGTTTAGAAAATTATATAAACTAAATGAAATTAGAATGGAGATTAAATGTCAGTCTCCATTATTTGAACGCGCTGACTAAAAATGAAGTCTTCTGCCCAAATTTAGCCAAAAGTGTATTTCAGCTCTTTTGCTATCTGTCTAGAAGGTTCTTGTGTTTCAGGAGCCAATGTAATCATGTCAAGGAAAGAAAAGTTGAGATCTTTGTGCTGCAGGTTCATGTACTTATTTACAGTCATCTCTGCTAGCACAGACCATTGCAGAGTAAGGGCTGATATTTGTACTTTCTCTGAGAATCAAAGATATTTTACAGTATTTCTACGAAACCATCATACAAAAACCTTAAAATCTTGAGGTTTGAGAGTCTGATGATTACATTCCCAGATCCCAGCCTGTGCAGGGCTTTTCCTGCTCTGGGACAACAATCTGAGAACCAGCAAGTGAGAGTGATTGCAACTGGGGCAGGGTAACTACACCGTTAACGCCCATTTACACAAACACTTAAGCTGCCAACACTTGTTTTAATTAAATCACACACTGTTCCAATAATCAGTTTTTATCATTCTGACCTTTTTAAAGAGTGTGCAACATTTGCTGCCACACCCAGACCGGAAGGCAACAGAGTTCACAATAAGTACCTTTTTTCAGAGTGGCAAGTTGATTTTTAATTTTTGATTAAATCATTTTATGATTCAGCTTACAATTTTAAAAATGTCTGTCAGTAAGAAAAAACAAAAAACGATGCATGAGAATTTTTATTGATGACTGATGAGGAAGACCTTAAGTAATAGTAAAAATAAATTGGATTAAAAAAGGAAAAATACTTAGCAAAGATTGTCTGGTCGTTGGATCCATGCAGAGACCAATTCGCTTGTATTGTCCAGTCTGATTAATCAGAATCTCTCAGAAATAGGATTCCATAGTTTCCATGTCAAATGAGAGCCCAGAGCTGCAAAAGCTGCATTTTTTTCCAGTCCTTGGAAAGAGTCTTTCCAGAATTACCACAACAAATCAAAGGGTCTGAGGGGTTTGCTGAAGGGGTGTTGAAAGATTTTACCATGCTCAAGCAGACACACCCCTAATGCAGTTTCAGATCAAATAAAACCAGACTTACCAAAGCATTTTCCTAACCATGCTTTTCAAGAATGTTTCGTGACCTGGCTGTATACGTCAGAGCCCATTAACAGTCTTTTGCAGACTCTTCTAGAGCATGGTTTAGATAGATCTCTCTCTTTTTACTTTGTGTCAAGTTGTGTGTAAAGCTGGCAGTGTTCTGTAAATTTTCCTGGTTACCCACTACAAACAGTTGTAGCTCTGACTGTTTTTGCCGCTGACTTGTGAGTTTTGGGAAATGAAGTTAGAACTTTTGCTTTCAGGAGCTTGGCTTCTAGTTCCCGCCCACTTTCCCAAAGAGCCAATTGGAGAAACCTAATCTGCATATGACTCAGCAAGATTACTCAGTAATATTCTGGGACATTTCTTTGCCTATGATGTGAAATATCTCTGTGTTTTTAAATGAAACATTCATTTTTAAGAGCTGGAGAGTACCAATTGATATATGTTTAGAAAATTATATAAACTAAATGAAATTAGAATGGAGATTAAATGTCAGTCTCCATTATTTAAACGCGCTGACTAAAAATGAAGTCTTCTGCCCAAATTTAGCCAAAAGTGTATTTCAGCTCTTTTGCTATCTGTCTAGAAGGTTCTTGTGTTTCAGGAGCCAATGTAATCATGTCAAGGAAAGAAAAGTTGAGATCTTTGTGCTGCAGGTTCATGTACTTATTTACAGTCATCTCTGCTAGCACAGACCATTGCAGAGTAAGGGCTGTTATTTGTACTTTCTCTGAGAATCAAAGATATTTTACAGTATTTCTACAAAACCATCATACAAAAACCTTCAAATCTTGAGGTTTGAGAGTCTGATGATTACATTCCCAGATCCCAGCCTGTGCAGGGCTTTTCCTGCTCTGGGACAACAATCTGAGAACCAGCAAGTGAGAGTGATTGCAACTGGGGCAGGGTAACTACACGTTAACGCCCATTTAAACAAACACTTAAGCTGCCAACACTTGTTTTAATTAAAACACACACTGTTCCAATAATCAGCTTTTGTCATTCTGACCTTTTTCAAAAGTGTGCAACATTTGCTGCCACACCCAGACCGGAAGGCAACAGAGTTCACAATAAGTACCCTTTTTCAGAGTGCAAGTTGATTTTTTATTTTTGATTAAATCATTTTAAGATTCAGCTTACAATTTTAAAAATGTCTGTCAGTAAGAGAAAACAAAAAACGATGCATGAGAAGTTTTATTAATGACTGATGAGGAAGACCTTAAGTAATAGTAAAAATAAATTGGATTAAAAAAAGGAAAAATACTTAGCAAAGATTGTCTGGTCGTTGGATCCATGCAGAGACCAATTCGCTTGTATTGTCCAGTCTGATTAATCAGAATCTCTCAGAAATAGGATTCCATAGTTTCCATGTCAAATGAGAGCCCAGAGCTGCAAAAGCTGCATTTTTTTCCAGTCCTTGGAAAGAGTCTTTCCAGAATTACCACAACAAATCAAAGGGTCTGAGGGGTTTGCTGAAGGGGTGTTGAAAGATTTTACCATGCTCAAGCAGACACACCCCTAATGCAGTTTCAGATCAAATAAAACCAGACTTACCAAAGCATTTTCCTAACCATGCTTTTCAAGAATGTTTCGTGACCTGGCTGTATACGTCAGAGCCCATTAACAGTCTTTTGCAGACTCTTCTAGAGCATGGTTTAGATAGATCTCTCTCTTTTTACTTTGTGTCAAGTTATGTGTAAAGCTGGCTGTGTTCTGTAAATTTTCCTGGTTACCCACTACAAACAGTTGTAGCTCTGACTGTTTTTGCCGCTGACTTGTGAGTTTTGGAGATATGAAGTTAGAACTTTTGCTTTCAGGAGCTTGGCTTCTAGTTCCCGCCCACTTTCCCAAAGAGCCAATTGGAGAAACCTAATCTGCATATGACTCAGCAAGATTACTCAGTAATATTCTGGGACATTTCTTTGCCTATGATGTGAAATATCTCTGTGTTTTTAAATGAAACATTCATTTTTAAGAGCTGGAGAGTACCAATTGATATATGTTTAGAAAATTATATAAACTAAATGAAATTAGAATGGAGATTAAATGTCAGTCTCCATTATTTAAACGCGCTGACTAAAAATGAAGTCTTCTGCCCAAATTTAGCCAAAAGTGTATTTCAGCTCTTTTGCTATCTGTCTAGAAGGTTCTTGTGTTTCAGGAGCCAATGTAATCATGTCAAGGAAAGAAAAGTTGAGATCTTTGTGCTGCAGGTTCATGTACTTATTTACAGTCATCTCTGCTAGCACAGACCATTGCAGAGTAAGGGCTGTTATTTGTACTTTCTCTGAGAATCAAAGATATTTTACAGTATTTCTACGAAACCATCATACAAAAACCTTCAAATCTTGAGGTTTGAGAGTCTGATGATTACATTCCCAGATCCCAGCCTGTGCAGGGCTTTTCCTGCTCTGGGACAACAATCTGAGAACCAGCAAGTGAGAGTGATTGCAACTGGGGCAGGGTAACTACACCGTTAACGCCCATTTAAACAAACACTTAAGCTGCCAACACTTGTTTTAATTAAAACACACACTGTTCCAATAATCAGCTTTTGTCATTCTGACCTTTTTCAAAAGTGTGCAACATTTGCTGCCACACCCAGACCGGAAGGCAACAGAGTTCACAATAAGTACCCTTTTTCAGAGTGAAAGTTGATTTTTTTATTTTTGATTACTTCATTTTAAGATTCAGCTTACAATTTTAAAAATGTCTGTCAGTAAGAGAAAACAAAAAACGATGCATGAGAAGTTTTATTAATGACTGATGAGGAAGACCTTAAGTAATAGTAAAAATAAATTGGATTAAAAAAAGGAAAAATACTTAGCAAAGATTGTCTGGTCGTTGGATCCATGCAGAGACCAATTCGCTTGTATTGTCCAGTCTGATTAATCAGAATCTCTCAGAAATAGGATTCCATAGTTTCCATGTCAAATGAGAGCCCAGAGCTGCAAAAGCTGCATTTTTTTCCAGTCCTTGGAAAGAGTCTTTCCAGAATTACCACAACAAATCAAAAGGTCTGAGGGGTTTGCTGAAGGGGTGTTGAAAGATTTTACCATGCTCAAGCAGACACACCCCTAATGCAGTTTCAGATCAAATAAAACCAGACTTACCAAAGCATTTTCCTAACCATGCTTTTCAAGAATGTTTCGTGACCTGGCTGTATACGTCAGAGCCCATTAACAGTCTTTTGCAGACTCTTCTAGAGCATGGTTTAGATAGATCTCTCTCTTTTTACTTTGTGTCAAGTTGTGTGTAAAGCTGGCAGTGTTCTGTAAATTTTCCTGGTTACCCAATACAAACAGTTGTAGCTCTGACTGTTTTTGCCACTGACTTGTGAGTTTTGGAGATATGAAGTTAGAACTTTTGCTTTCAGGAGCTTGGCTTCTAGTTCCCGCCCACTTTCCCAAAGAGCCAATTGGAGAAAACTAATCTGCATATGACTCAGCAAGATTACTCAGTAATATTCTGGGACATTTCATTGCCTATGATGTGAAATATCTCTGTGTTTTTAAATGAAACATTCATTTTTAAGAGCTGGAGAGTACCAATTAATATATGTTTAGAAAATTATATAAACTAAATGAAATTAGAATGGAGATTAAATGTCAGTCTCCATTATTTGAACGCGCTGACTAAAAATGAAGTCTTCTGCCCAAATTTAGCCAAAAGTGTATTTTAGCTCTTTTGCTATCTGTCTAGAAGGTTCTTGTGTTTCAGGAGCCAATGTAATCATGTCAAGGAAAGAAAAGTTGAGATCTTTGTGCTGCAGGTTCATGTACTTATTTACAGTCATCTCTGCTAGCACAGACCATTGCAGAGTAAGGGCTGTTATTTGTACTTTCTCTGAGAATCAAAGATATTTTACAGTATTTCTACGAAACCATCATACAAAAACCTTAAAATCTTGAGGTTTGAGAGTCTGATGATTACATTCCCAGATCCCAGCCTGTGCAGGGCTTTTCCTGCTCTGGGACAACAATCTGAGAACCAGCAAGTGAGAGTGATTGCAACTGAGGCAGGGTAACTACACCGTTAACGCCCATTTAAACAAACACTTAAGCTGCCAACACTTGTTTTAATTAAAACACACACTGTTCCAATAATCAGCTTTTGTCATTCTGACCTTTTTCAAAAGTGTGCAACATTTGCTGCCACACCCAGACCGGAAGGCAACAGAGTTCACAATAAGTACCCTTTTTCAGAGTGCAAGTTGATTTTTTATTTTTGATTAAATCATTTTAAGATTCAGCTTACAATTTTAAAAATGTCTGTCAGTAAGAGAAAGCAAAAAACGATGCATGAGAAGTTTTATTAATGACTGATGAGGAAGACCTTAAGTAATAGTAAAAATAAATTGGATTAAAAAAAGGAAAAATACTTAGCAAAGATTGTCTGGTCGTTGGATCCATGCAGAGACCAATTCGCTTGTATTGTCCAGTCTGATTAATCAGAATCTCTCAGAAATAGGATTCCATAGTTTCCATGTCAAATGAGAGCCCAGAGCTGCAAAAGCTGCATTTTTTTCCAGTCCTTGGAAAGAGTCTTTACAGAATTACCACAACAAATCAAAGGGTCTGAGGGGTTTGCTGAAGGGGTGTTGAAAGATTTTACCATGCTCAAGCAGACACACCCCTAATGCAGTTTCAGATCAAATAAAACCAGACTTACCAAAGCATTTTCCTAACCATGCTTTTCAAGAATGTTTCGTGACCTGGCTGTATACGTCAGAGCCCATTAACAGTCTTTTGCAGACTCTTCTAGAGCATGGTTTAGATAGATCTCTCTCTTTTTACTTTGTGTCAAGTTGTGTGTAAAGCTGGCAGTGTTCTGTAAATTTTCCTGGTTACCCAATACAAACAGTTGTAGCTCTGACTGTGTTTGCCGCTGACTTGTGAGTTTTGGAGATATGAAGTTAGAACTTTTGCTTTCAGGAGCTTGGCTTCTAGTTCCCGCCCACTTTCCCAAAGAGCCAATTGGAGAAACCTAATCTGCATATGACTCAGCAAGATTACTCAGTAATATTCTGGGACATTTCTTTGCCTATGATGTGAAATATCTCTGTGTTTTTAAATGAAACATTCATTTTTAAGAGCTGGAGAGTACCAATTGATATATGTTTAGAAAATTATATAAACTAAATGAAATTAGAATGGAGATTAAATGTCAGTCTCCATTATTTAAACGCGCTGACTAAAAATGAAGTCTTCTGCCCAAATTTAGCCAAAAGTGTATTTCAGCTCTTTTGCTATCTGTCTAGAAGGTTCTTGTGTTTCAGGAGCCAATGTAATCATGTCAAGGAAAGAAAAGTTGAGATCTTTGTGCTGCAGGTTCATGTACTTATTTACAGTCATCTCTGCTAGCACAGACCATTGCAGAGTAAGGGCTGTTATTTGTACTTTCTCTGAGAATCAAAGATATTTTACAGTATTTCTACGAAACCATCATACAAAAACCTTCAAATCTTGAGGTTTGAGAGTCTGATGATTACATTCCCAGATCCCAGCCTGTGCAGGGCTTTTCTTGCTCTGGGACAACAATCTGAGAACCAGCAAGTGAGAGTGATTGCAACTGGGGCAGGGTAACTACACGTTAACGCCCATTTAAACAAACACTTAAGCTGCCAACACTTGTTTTAATTAAAACACACACTGTTCCAATAATCAGCTTTTGTCATTCTGACCTTTTTCAAAAGTGTGCAACATTTGCTGCCACACCCAGACCGGAAGGCAACAGAGTTCACAATAAGTACCCTTTTTCAGAGTGCAAGTTGATTTTTTATTTTTGATTAAATCATTTTAAGATTCAGCTTACAATTTTAAAAATGTCTGTCAGTAAGAGAAAACAAAAAACGATGCATGAGAAGTTTTATTAATGACTGATGAGGAAGACCTTAAGTAATAGTAAAAATAAATTGGATTAAAAAAAGGAAAAATACTTAGCAAAGATTGTCTGGTCGTTGGATCCATGCAGAGACCAATTCGCTTGTATTGTCCAGTCTGATTAATCAGAATCTCTCAGAAATAGGATTCCATAGTTTCCATGTCAAATGAGAGCCCAGAGCTGCAAAAGCTGCATTTTTTTCCAGTCCTTGGAAAGAGTCTTTACAGAATTACCACAACAAATCAAAGGGTCTGAGGGGTTTGCTGAAGGGGTGTTGAAAGATTTTACCATGCTCAAGCAGACACACCCCTAATGCAGTTTCAGATCAAATAAAACCAGACTTACCAAAGCATTTTCCTAACCATGCTTTTCAAGAATGTTTCGTGACCTGGCTGTATACGTCAGAGCCCATTAACAGTCTTTTGCAGACTCTTCTAGAGCATGGTTTAGATAGATCTCTCTCTTTTTACTTTGTGTCAAGTTGTGTGTAAAGCTGGCTGTGTTCTGTAAATTTTCCTGGTTACCCACTACAAACAGTTGTAGCTCTGACTGTTTTTGCCGCTGACTTGTGAGTTTTGGAGATATGAAGTTAGAACTTTTGCTTTCAGGAGCTTGGCTTCTAGTTCCCGCCCACTTTCCCAAAGAGCCAATTGGAGAAACCTAATCTGCATATGACTCAGCAAGATTACTCAGTAATATTCTGGGACATTTCTTTGCCTATGATGTGAAATATCTCTGTGTTTTTAAATGAAACATTCATTTTTAAGAGCTGGAGAGTACCAATTGATATATGTTTAGAAAATTATTTAAACTAAATTAAATTAGAATGGAGATTAAATGTCAGTCTCCATTATTTGAACGCGCTGACTAAAAATGAAGTCTTCTGCCCAAATTTAGCCAAAAGTGTATTTTAGCTCTTTTGCTATCTGTCTAGAAGGTTCTTGTGTTTCAGGAGCCAATGTAATCATGTCAAGGAAAGAAAAGTTGAGATCTTTGTGCTGCAGGTTCATGTACTTATTTACAGTCATCTCTGCTAGCACAGACCATTGCAGAGTAAGGGCTGTTATTTGTACTTTCTCTGAGAATCAAAGATATTTTACAGTATTTCTACGAAACCATCATACAAAAACCTTAAAATCTTGAGGTTTGAGAGTCTGATGATTACATTCCCAGATCCCAGCCTGTGCAGGGCTTTTCCTGCTCTGGGACAACAATCTGAGAACCAGCAAGTGAGAGTGATTGCAACTGGGGCAGGGTAACTACACGTTAACGCCCATTTAAACAAACACTTAAGCTGCCAACACTTGTTTTAATTAAAACACACACTGTTCCAATAATCAGCTTTTGTCATTCTGACCTTTTTCAAAAGTGTGCAACATTTGCTGCCACACCCAGACCGGAAGGCAACAGAGTTCACAATAAGTACCCTTTTTCAGAGTGCAAGTTGATTTTTTATTTTTGATTAAATCATTTTAAGATTCAGCTTACAATTTTAAAAATGTCTGTCAGTAAGAGAAAACAAAAAACGATGCATGAGAAGTTTTATTAATGACTGATGAGGAAGACCTTAAGTAATAGTAAAAATAAATTGGATTAAAAAAAGGAAAAATACTTAGCAAAGATTGTCTGGTCGTTGGATCCATGCAGAGACCAATTCGCTTGTATTGTCCAGTCTGATTAATCAGAATCTCTCAGAAATAGGATTCCATAGTTTCCATGTCAAATGAGAGCCCAGAGCTGCAAAAGCTGCATTTTTTTCCAGTCCTTGGAAAGAGTCTTTACAGAATTACCACAACAAATCAAAGGGTCTGAGGGGTTTGCTGAAGGGGTGTTGAAAGATTTTACCATGCTCAAGCAGACACACCCCTAATGCAGTTTCAGATCAAATAAAACCAGACTTACCAAAGCATTTTCCTAACCATGCTTTTCAAGAATGTTTCGTGACCTGGCTGTATACGTCAGAGCCCATTAACAGTCTTTTGCAGACTCTTCTAGAGCATGGTTTAGATAGATCTCTCTCTTTTTACTTTGTGTCAAGTTGTGTGTAAAGCTGGCTGTGTTCTGTAAATTTTCCTGGTTACCCACTACAAACAGTTGTAGCTCTGACTGTTTTTGCCGCTGACTTGTGAGTTTTGGAGATATGAAGTTAGAACTTTTGCTTTCAGGAGCTTGGCTTCTAGTTCCCGCCCACTTTCCCAAAGAGCCAATTGGAGAAACCTAATCTGCATATGACTCAGCAAGATTACTCAGTAATATTCTGGGACATTTCTTTGCCTATGATGTGAAATATCTCTGTGTTTTTAAATGAAACATTCATTTTTAAGAGCTGGAGAGTACCAATTGATATATGTTTAGAAAATTATTTAAACTAAATGAAATTAGAATGGAGATTAAATGTCAGTCTCCATTATTTGAACGCGCTGACTAAAAATGAAATCTTCTGCCCAAATTTAGCCAAAAGTGTATTTTAGCTCTTTTGCTATCTGTCTAGAAGGTTCTTGTGTTTCAGGAGCCAATGTAATCATGTCAAGGAAAGAAAAGTTGAGATCTTTGTGCTGCAGGTTCATGTACTTATTAACATTCATCTCTGCTAGCACAGACCATTGCAGAGTAAGGGCTGTTATTTGTACTTTCTCTGAGAATCAAAGATATTTTACAGTATTTCTACGAAACCATCATACAAAAACCTTAAAATCTTGAGGTTTGAGAGTCTGATGATTACATTCCCAGATCCCAGCCTGTGCAGGGCTTTTCCTGCTCTGGGACAACAATCTGAGAACCAGCAAGTGAGAGTGATTGCAACTGAGGCAGGGTAACTACACCGTTAACGCCCATTTAAACAAACACTTAAGCTGCCAACACTTGTTTTAATTAAAACACACACTGTTCCAATAATCAGCTTTTGTCATTCTGACCTTTTTCAAAAGTGTGCAACATTTGCTGCCACACCCAGACCGGAAGGCAACAGAGTTCACAATAAGTACCCTTTTTCAGAGTGCAAGTTGATTTTTTATTTTTGATTAAATCATTTTAAGATTCAGCTTACAATTTTAAAAATGTCTGTCAGTAAGAGAAAACAAAAAACGATGCATGAGAAGTTTTATTAATGACTGATGAGGAAGACCTTAAGTAATAGTAAAAATAAATTGGATTAAAAAAAGGAAAAATACTTAGCAAAGATTGTCTGGTCGTTGGATCCATGCAGAGACCAATTCGCTTGTATTGTCCAGTCTGATTAATCAGAATCTCTCAGAAATAGGATTCCATAGTTTCCATGTCAAATGAGAGCCCAGAGCTGCAAAAGCTGCATTTTTTTCCAGTCCTTGGAAAGAGTCTTTACAGAATTACCACAACAAATCAAAGGGTCTGAGGGGTTTGCTGAAGGGGTGTTGAAAGATTTTACCATGCTCAAGCAGACACACCCCTAATGCAGTTTCAGATCAAATAAAACCAGACTTACCAAAGCATTTTCCTAACCATGCTTTTCAAGAATGTTTCGTGACCTGGCTGTATACGTCAGAGCCCATTAACAGTCTTTTGCAGACTCTTCTAGAGCATGGTTTAGATAGATCTCTCTCTTTTTACTTTGTGTCAAGTTGTGTGTAAAGCTGGCAGTGTTCTGTAAATTTTCCTGGTTACCCAATACAAACAGTTGTAGCTCTGACTGTGTTTGCCGCTGACTTGTGAGTTTTGGAGATATGAAGTTAAAACTTTTGCTTTCAGGAGCTTGGCTTCTAGTTCCCGCCCACTTTCCCAAAGAGCCAATTGGAGAAACCTAATCTGCATATGACTCAGCAAGATTACTCAGTAATATTCTGGGACATTTCTTTGCCTATGATGTGAAATATCTCTGTGTTTTTAAATGAAACATTCATTTTAAGAGCTGGAGAATACCAATTGATATATGTTTAGAAAATTATATAAACTAAATGAAATTAGAATGGAGATTAAATGTCAGTCTCCATTATTTAAACGCGCTGACTAAAAATGAAGTCTTCTGCCCAAATTTAGCCAAAAGTGTATTTCAGCTCTTTTGCTATCTGTCTAGAAGGTTCTTGTGTTTCAGGAGCCAATGTAATCATGTCAAGGAAAGAAAAGTTGAGATCTTTGTGCTGCAGGTTCATGTACTTATTTACAGTCATCTCTGCTAGCACAGACCATTGCAGAGTAAGGGCTGTTATTTGTACTTTCTCTGAGAATCAAAGATATTTTACAGTATTTCTACGAAACCATCATACAAAAACCTTCAAATCTTGAGGTTTGAGAGTCTGATGATTACATTCCCAGATCCCAGCCTGTGCAGGGCTTTTCTTGCTCTGGGACAACAATCTGAGAACCAGCAAGTGAGAGTGATTGCAACTGGGGCAGGGTAACTACACCGTTAACGCCCATTTAAACAAACACTTAAGCTGCCAACACTTGTTTTAATTAAAACACACACTGTTCCAATAATCAGCTTTTGTCATTCTGACCTTTTTCAAAAGTGTGCAACATTTGCTGCCACACCCAGACCGGAAGGCAACAGAGTTCACAATAAGTACCCTTTTTCAGAGTGCAAGTTGATTTTTTATTTTTGATTAAATCATTTTAAGATTCAGCTTACAATTTTAAAAATGTCTGTCAGTAAGAGAAAACAAAAAACGATGCATGAGAAGTTTTATTAATGACTGATGAGGAAGACCTTAAGTAATAGTAAAAATAAATTGGATTAAAAAAAGGAAAAATACTTAGCAAAGATTGTCTGGTCGTTGGATCCATGCAGAGACCAATTCGCTTGTATTGTCCAGTCTGATTAATCAGAATCTCTCAGAAATAGGATTCCATAGTTTCCATGTCAAATGAGAGCCCAGAGCTGCAAAAGCTGCATTTTTTTCCAGTCCTTGGAAAGAGTCTTTACAGAATTACCACAACAAATCAAAGGGTCTGAGGGGTTTGCTGAAGGGGTGTTGAAAGATTTTACCATGCTCAAGCAGACACACCCCTAATGCAGTTTCAGATCAAATAAAACCAGACTTACCAAAGCATTTTCCTAACCATGCTTTTCAAGAATGTTTCGTGACCTGGCTGTATACGTCAGAGCCCATTAACAGTCTTTTGCAGACTCTTCTAGAGCATGGTTTAGATAGATCTCTCTCTTTTTACTTTGTGTCAAGTTGTGTGTAAAGCTGGCAGTGTTCTGTAAATTTTCCTGGTTACCCAATACAAACAGTTGTAGCTCTGACTGTGTTTGCCGCTGACTTGTGAGTTTTGGAGATATGAAGTTAAAACTTTTGCTTTCAGGAGCTTGGCTTCTAGTTCCCGCCCACTTTCCCAAAGAGCCAATTGGAGAAACCTAATCTGCATATGACTCAGCAAGATTACTCAGTAATATTCTGGGACATTTCTTTGCCTATGATGTGAAATATCTCTGTGTTTTTAAATGAAACATTCATTTTTAAGAGCTGGAGAGTACCAATTGATATATGTTTAGAAAATTATATAAACTAAATGAAATTAGAATGGAGATTAAATGTCAGTCTCCATTATTTAAACGCGCTGACTAAAAATGAAGTCTTCTGCCCAAATTTAGCCAAAAGTGTATTTCAGCTCTTTTGCTATCTGTCTAGAAGGTTCTTGTGTTTCAGGAGCCAATGTAATCATGTCAAGGAAAGAAAAGTTGAGATCTTTGTGCTGCAGGTTCATGTACTTATTTACAGTCATCTCTGCTAGCACAGACCATTGCAGAGTAAGGGCTGTTATTTGTACTTTCTCTGAGAATCAAAGATATTTTACAGTATTTCTACGAAACCATCATACAAAAACCTTCAAATCTTGAGGTTTGAGAGTCTGATGATTACATTCCCAGATCCCAGCCTGTGCAGGGCTTTTCTTGCTCTGGGACAACAATCTGAGAACCAGCAAGTGAGAGTGATTGCAACTGGGGCAGGGTAACTACACCGTTAACGCCCATTTAAACAAACACTTAAGCTGCCAACACTTGTTTTAATTAAAACACACACTGTTCCAATAATCAGCTTTTGTCATTCTGACCTTTTTCAAAAGTGTGCAACATTTGCTGCCACACCCAGACCGGAAGGCAACAGAGTTCACAATAAGTACCCTTTTTCAGAGTGCAAGTTGATTTTTTATTTTTGATTAAATCATTTTAAGATTCAGCTTACAATTTTAAAAATGTCTGTCAGTAAGAGAAAACAAAAAACGATGCATGAGAAGTTTTATTAATGACTGATGAGGAAGACCTTAAGTAATAGTAAAAATAAATTGGATTAAAAAAAGGAAAAATACTTAGCAAAGATTGTCTGGTCGTTGGATCCATGCAGAGACCAATTCGCTTGTATTGTCCAGTCTGATTAATCAGAATCTCTCAGAAATAGGATTCCATAGTTTCCATGTCAAATGAGAGCCCAGAGCTGCAAAAGCTGCATTTTTTTCCAGTCCTTGGAAAGAGTCTTTACAGAATTACCACAACAAATCAAAGGGTCTGAGGGGTTTGCTGAAGGGGTGTTGAAAGATTTTACCATGCTCAAGCAGACACACCCCTAATGCAGTTTCAGATCAAATAAAACCAGACTTACCAAAGCATTTTCCTAACCATGCTTTTCAAGAATGTTTCGTGACCTGGCTGTATACGTCAGAGCCCATTAACAGTCTTTTGCAGACTCTTCTAGAGCATGGTTTAGATAGATCTCTCTCTTTTTACTTTGTGTCAAGTTGTGTGTAAAGCTGGCTGTGTTCTGTAAATTTTCCTGGTTACCCACTACAAACAGTTGTAGCTCTGACTGTTTTTGCCGCTGACTTGTGAGTTTTGGAGATATGAAGTTAGAACTTTTGCTTTCAGGAGCTTGGCTTCTAGTTCCCGCCCACTTTCCCAAAGAGCCAATTGGAGAAACCTAATCTGCATATGACTCAGCAAGATTACTCAGTAATATTCTGGGACATTTCTTTGCCTATGATGTGAAATATCTCTGTGTTTTTAAATGAAACATTCATTTTTAAGAGCTGGAGAGTACCAATTGATATATGTTTAGAAAATTATTTAAACTAAATGAAATTAGAATGGAGATTAAATGTCAGTCTCCATTATTTGAACGCGCTGACTAAAAATGAAGTCTTCTGCCCAAATTTAGCCAAAAGTGTATTTTAGCTCTTTTGCTATCTGTCTAGAAGGTTCTTGTGTTTCAGGAGCCAATGTAATCATGTCAAGGAAAGAAAAGTTGAGATCTTTGTGCTGCAGGTTCATGTACTTATTAACATTCATCTCTGCTAGCACAGACCATTGCAGAGTAAGGGCTGTTATTTGTACTTTCTCTGAGAATCAAAGATATTTTACAGTATTTCTACGAAACCATCATACAAAAACCTTAAAATCTTGAGGTTTGAGAGTCTGATGATTACATTCCCAGATCCCAGCCTGTGCAGGGCTTTTCCTGCTCTGGGACAACAATCTGAGAACCAGCAAGTGAGAGTGATTGCAACTGAGGCAGGGTAACTACACCGTTAACGCCCATTTAAACAAACACTTAAGCTGCCAACACTTGTTTTAATTAAAACACACACTGTTCCAATAATCAGCTTTTGTCATTCTGACCTTTTTCAAAAGTGTGCAACATTTGCTGCCACACCCAGACCGGAAGGCAACAGAGTTCACAATAAGTACCCTTTTTCAGAGTGCAAGTTGATTTTTTATTTTTGATTAAATCATTTTAAGATTCAGCTTACAATTTTAAAAATGTCTGTCAGTAAGAGAAAACAAAAAACGATGCATGAGAAGTTTTATTAATGACTGATGAGGAAGACCTTAAGTAATAGTAAAAATAAATTGGATTAAAAAAAGGAAAAATACTTAGCAAAGATTGTCTGGTCGTTGGATCCATGCAGAGACCAATTCGCTTGTATTGTCCAGTCTGATTAATCAGAATCTCTCAGAAATAGGATTCCATAGTTTCCATGTCAAATGAGAGCCCAGAGCTGCAAAAGCTGCATTTTTTTCCAGTCCTTGGAAAGAGTCTTTACAGAATTACCACAACAAATCAAAGGGTCTGAGGGGTTTGCTGAAGGGGTGTTGAAAGATTTTACCATGCTCAAGCAGACACACCCCTAATGCAGTTTCAGATCAAATAAAACCAGACTTACCAAAGCATTTTCCTAACCATGCTTTTCAAGAATGTTTCGTGACCTGGCTGTATACGTCAGAGCCCATTAACAGTCTTTTGCAGACTCTTCTAGAGCATGGTTTAGATAGATCTCTCTCTTTTTACTTTGTGTCAAGTTGTGTGTAAAGCTGGCAGTGTTCTGTAAATTTTCCTGGTTACCCAATACAAACAGTTGTAGCTCTGACTGTGTTTGCCGCTGACTTGTGAGTTTTGGAGATATGAAGTTAAAACTTTTGCTTTCAGGAGCTTGGCTTCTAGTTCCCGCCCACTTTCCCAAAGAGCCAATTGGAGAAACCTAATCTGCATATGACTCAGCAAGATTACTCAGTAATATTCTGGGACATTTCTTTGCCTATGATGTGAAATATCTCTGTGTTTTTAAATGAAACATTCATTTTTAAGAGCTGGAGAATACCAATTGATATATGTTTAGAAAATTATATAAACTAAATGAAATTAGAATGGAGATTAAATGTCAGTCTCCATTATTTAAACGCGCTGACTAAAAATGAAGTCTTCTGCCCAAATTTAGCCAAAAGTGTATTTCAGCTCTTTTGCTATCTGTCTAGAAGGTTCTTGTGTTTCAGGAGCCAATGTAATCATGTCAAGGAAAGAAAAGTTGAGATCTTTGTGCTGCAGGTTCATGTACTTATTTACAGTCATCTCTGCTAGCACAGACCATTGCAGAGTAAGGGCTGTTATTTGTACTTTCTCTGAGAATCAAAGATATTTTACAGTATTTCTACGAAACCATCATACAAAAACCTTCAAATCTTGAGGTTTGAGAGTCTGATGATTACATTCCCAGATCCCAGCCTGTGCAGGGCTTTTCTTGCTCTGGGACAACAATCTGAGAACCAGCAAGTGAGAGTGATTGCAACTGGGGCAGGGTAACTACACCGTTAACGCCCATTTAAACAAACACTTAAGCTGCCAACACTTGTTTTAATTAAAACACACACTGTTCCAATAATCAGCTTTTGTCATTCTGACCTTTTTCAAAAGTGTGCAACATTTGCTGCCACACCCAGACCGGAAGGCAACAGAGTTCACAATAAGTACCCTTTTTCAGAGTGCAAGTTGATTTTTTATTTTTGATTAAATCATTTTAAGATTCAGCTTACAATTTTAAAAATGTCTGTCAGTAAGAGAAAACAAAAAACGATGCATGAGAAGTTTTATTAATGACTGATGAGGAAGACCTTAAGTAATAGTAAAAATAAATTGGATTAAAAAAAGGAAAAATACTTAGCAAAGATTGTCTGGTCGTTGGATCCATGCAGAGACCAATTCGCTTGTATTGTCCAGTCTGATTAATCAGAATCTCTCAGAAATAGGATTCCATAGTTTCCATGTCAAATGAGAGCCCAGAGCTGCAAAAGCTGCATTTTTTTCCAGTCCTTGGAAAGAGTCTTTACAGAATTACCACAACAAATCAAAGGGTCTGAGGGGTTTGCTGAAGGGGTGTTGAAAGATTTTACCATGCTCAAGCAGACACACCCCTAATGCAGTTTCAGATCAAATAAAACCAGACTTACCAAAGCATTTTCCTAACCATGCTTTTCAAGAATGTTTCGTGACCTGGCTGTATACGTCAGAGCCCATTAACAGTCTTTTGCAGACTCTTCTAGAGCATGGTTTAGATAGATCTCTCTCTTTTTACTTTGTGTCAAGTTGTGTGTAAAGCTGGCTGTGTTCTGTAAATTTTCCTGGTTACCCACTACAAACAGTTGTAGCTCTGACTGTTTTTGCCGCTGACTTGTGAGTTTTGGAGATATGAAGTTAGAACTTTTGCTTTCAGGAGCTTGGCTTCTAGTTCCCGCCCACTTTCCCAAAGAGCCAATTGGAGAAACCTAATCTGCATATGACTCAGCAAGATTACTCAGTAATATTCTGGGACATTTCTTTGCCTATGATGTGAAATATCTCTGTGTTTTTAAATGAAACATTCATTTTTAAGAGCTGGAGAGTACCAATTGATATATGTTTAGAAAATTATTTAAACTAAATTAAATTAGAATGGAGATTAAATGTCAGTCTCCATTATTTGAACGCGCTGACTAAAAATGAAGTCTTCTGCCCAAATTTAGCCAAAAGTGTATTTTAGCTCTTTTGCTATCTGTCTAGAAGGTTCTTGTGTTTCAGGAGCCAATGTAATCATGTCAAGGAAAGAAAAGTTGAGATCTTTGTGCTGCAGGTTCATGTACTTATTAACATTCATCTCTACTAGCACAGACCATTGCAGAGTAAGGGCTGTTATTTGTACTTTCTCTGAGAATCAAAGATATTTTACAGTATTTCTACGAAACCATCATACAAAAACCTTAAAATCTTGAGGTTTGAGAGTCTGATGATTACATTCCCAGATCCCAGCCTGTGCAGGGCTTTTCCTGCTCTGGGACAACAATCTGAGAACCAGCAAGTGAGAGTGATTGCAACTGAGGCAGGGTAACTACACCGTTAACGCCCATTTAAACAAACACTTAAGCTGCCAACACTTGTTTTAATTAAAACACACACTGTTCCAATAATCAGCTTTTGTCATTCTGACCTTTTTCAAAAGTGTGCAACATTTGCTGCCACACCCAGACCGGAAGGCAACAGAGTTCACAATAAGTACCCTTTTTCAGAGTGCAAGTTGATTTTTTATTTTTGATTAAATCATTTTAAGATTCAGCTTACAATTTTAAAAATGTCTGTCAGTAAGAGAAAACAAAAAACGATGCATGAGAAGTTTTATTAATGACTGATGAGGAAGACCTTAAGTAATAGTAAAAATAAATTGGATTAAAAAAAGGAAAAATACTTAGCAAAGATTGTCTGGTCGTTGGATCCATGCAGAGACCAATTCGCTTGTATTGTCCAGTCTGATTAATCAGAATCTCTCAGAAATAGGATTCCATAGTTTCCATGTCAAATGAGAGCCCAGAGCTGCAAAAGCTGCATTTTTTTCCAGTCCTTGGAAAGAGTCTTTACAGAATTACCACAACAAATCAAAGGGTCTGAGGGGTTTGCTGAAGGGGTGTTGAAAGATTTTACCATGCTCAAGCAGACACACCCCTAATGCAGTTTCAGATCAAATAAAACCAGACTTACCAAAGCATTTTCCTAACCATGCTTTTCAAGAATGTTTCGTGACCTGGCTGTATACGTCAGAGCCCATTAACAGTCTTTTGCAGACTCTTCTAGAGCATGGTTTAGATAGATCTCTCTCTTTTTACTTTGTGTCAAGTTGTGTGTAAAGCTGGCAGTGTTCTGTAAATTTTCCTGGTTACCCAATACAAACAGTTGTAGCTCTGACTGTTTTTGCCGCTGACTTGTGAGTTTTGGAGATATGAAGTTAGAACTTTTGCTTTCAGGAGCTTGGCTTCTAGTTCCCGCCCACTTTCCCAAAGAGCCAATTGGAGAAAACTAATCTGCATATGACTCAGCAAGATTACTCAGTAATATTCTGGGACATTTCATTGCCTATGATGTGAAATATCTCTGTGTTTTTAAATGAAACATTCATTTTTAAGAGCTGGAGAGTACCAATTAATATATGTTTAGAAAATTATATAAACTAAATGAAATTAGAATGGAGATTAAATGTCAGTCTCCATTATTTGAACGCGCTGACTAAAAATGAAGTCTTTTGCCCAAATTTAGCCAAAAGTGTATTTCAGCTCTTTTGCTATCTGTCTAGAAGGTTCTTGTGTTTCAGGAGCCAATGTAATCATGTCAAGGAAAGAAAAGTTGAGATCTTTGTGCTGCAGGTTCATGTACTTATTTACAGTCATCTCTGCTAGCACAGACCATTGCAGAGTAAGGGCTGTTATTTGTACTTTCTCTGAGAATCAAAGATATTTTACAGTATTTCTACGAAACCATCATACAAAAACCTTCAAATCTTGAGGTTTGAGAGTCTGATGATTACATTCCCAGATCCCAGCCTGTGCAGGGCTTTTCCTGCTCTGGGACAACAATCTGAGAACCAGCAAGTGAGAGTGATTGCAACTGGGGCAGGGTAACTACACGTTAACGCCCATTTAAACAAACACTTAAGCTGCCAACACTTGTTTTAATTAAAACACACACTGTTCCAATAATCAGCTTTTGTCATTCTGACCTTTTTCAAAAGTGTGCAACATTTGCTGCCACACCCAGACCGGAAGGCAACAGAGTTCACAATAAGTACCCTTTTTCAGAGTGCAAGTTGATTTTTTATTTTTGATTAAATCATTTTAAGATTCAGCTTACAATTTTAAAAATGTCTGTCAGTAAGAGAAAACAAAAAACGATGCATGAGAAGTTTTATTAATGACTGATGAGGAAGACCTTAAGTAATAGTAAAAATAAATTGGATTAAAAAAAGGAAAAATACTTAGCAAAGATTATCTGGTCGTTGGATCCATGCAGAGACCAATTCGCTTGTATTGTCCAGTCTGATTAATCAGAATCTCTCAGAAATAGGATTCCATAGTTTCCATGTCAAATGAGAGCCCAGAGCTGCAAAAGCTGCATTTTTTTCCAGTCCTTGGAAAGAGTCTTTACAGAATTACCACAACAAATCAAAGGGTCTGAGGGGTTTGCTGAAGGGGTGTTGAAAGATTTTACCATGCTCAAGCAGACACACCCCTAATGCAGTTTCAGATCAAATAAAACCAGACTTACCAAAGCATTTTCCTAACCATGCTTTTCAAGAATGTTTCGTGACCTGGCTGTATACGTCAGAGCCCATTAACAGTCTTTTGCAGACTCTTCTAGAGCATGGTTTAGATAGATCTCTCTCTTTTTACTTTGTGTCAAGTTGTGTGTAAAGCTGGCAGTGTTCTGTAAATTTTCCTGGTTACCCAATACAAACAGTTGTAGCTCTGACTGTGTTTGCCGCTGACTTGTGAGTTTTGGAGATATGAAGTTAAAACTTTTGCTTTCAGGAGCTTGGCTTCTAGTTCCCGCCCACTTTCCCAAAGAGCCAATTGGAGAAACCTAATCTGCATATGACTCAGCAAGATTACTCAGTTATATTCTGGGACATTTCTTTGCCTATGATGTGAAATATCTCTGTGTTTTTAAATGAAACATTCATTTTTAAGAGCTGGAGAGTACCAATTGATATATGTTTAGAAAATTATATAAACTAAATGAAATTAGAATGGAGATTAAATGTCAGTCTCCATTATTTAAACCCGCTGACTAAAAATGAAGTCTTCTGCCCAAATTTAGCCAAAAGTGTATTTCAGCTCTTTTGCTATCTGTCTAGAAGGTTCTTGTGTTTCAGGAGCCAATGTAATCATGTCAAGGAAAGAAAAGTTGAGATCTTTGTGCTGCAGGTTCATGTACTTATTTACAGTCATCTCTGCTAGCACAGACCATTGCAGAGTAAGGGCTGTTATTTGTACTTTCTCTGAGAATCAAAGATATTTTACAGTATTTCTACGAAACCATCATACAAAAACCTTCAAATCTTGAGGTTTGAGAGTCTGATGATTACATTCCCAGATCCCAGCCTGTGCAGGGCTTTTCTTGCTCTGGGACAACAATCTGAGAACCAGCAAGTGAGAGTGATTGCAACTGGGGCAGGGTAACTACACCGTTAACGCCCATTTAAACAAACACTTAAGCTGCCAACACTTGTTTTAATTAAAACACACACTGTTCCAATAATCAGCTTTTGTCATTCTGACCTTTTTCAAAAGTGTGCAACATTTGCTGCCACACCCAGACCGGAAGGCAACAGAGTTCACAATAAGTACCCTTTTTCAGAGTGCAAGTTGATTTTTTATTTTTGATTAAATCATTTTAAGATTCAGCTTACAATTTTAAAAATGTCTGTCAGTAAGAGAAAACAAAAAACGATGCATGAGAAGTTTTATTAATGACTGATGAGGAAGACCTTAAGTAATAGTAAAAATAAATTGGATTAAAAAAAGGAAAAATACTTAGCAAAGATTGTCTGGTCGTTGGATCCATGCAGAGACCAATTCGCTTGTATTGTCCAGTCTGATTAATCAGAATCTCTCAGAAATAGGATTCCATAGTTTCCATGTCAAATGAGAGCCCAGAGCTGCAAAAGCTGCATTTTTTTCCAGTCCTTGGAAAGAGTCTTTACAGAATTACCACAACAAATCAAAGGGTCTGAGGGGTTTGCTGAAGGGGTGTTGAAAGATTTTACCATGCTCAAGCAGACACACCCCTAATGCAGTTTCAGATCAAATAAAACCAGACTTACCAAAGCATTTTCCTAACCATGCTTTTCAAGAATGTTTCGTGACCTGGCTGTATACGTCAGAGCCCATTAACAGTCTTTTGCAGACTCTTCTAGAGCATGGTTTAGATAGATCTCTCTCTTTTTACTTTGTGTCAAGTTGTGTGTAAAGCTGGCAGTGTTCTGTAAATTTTCCTGGTTACCCAATACAAACAGTTGTAGCTCTGACTGTTTTTGCCGCTGACTTGTGAGTTTTGGAGATATGAAGTTAGAACTTTTGCTTTCAGGAGCTTGGCTTCTAGTTCCCGCCCACTTTCCCAAAGAGCCAATTGGAGAAAACTAATCTGCATATGACTCAGCAAGATTACTCAGTAATATTCTGGGACATTTCATTGCCTATGATGTGAAATATCTCTGTGTTTTTAAATGAAACATTCATTTTTAAGAGCTGGAGAGTACCAATTAATATATGTTTAGAAAATTATATAAACTAAATTAAATTAGAATGGAGATTAAATGTCAGTCTCCATTATTTGAACGCGCTGACTAAAAATGAAGTCTTCTGCCCAAATTTAGCCAAAAGTGTATTTCAGCTCTTTTGCTATCTGTCTAGAAGGTTCTTGTGTTTCAGGAGCCAATGTAATCATGTCAAGGAAAGAAAAGTTGAGATCTTTGTGCTGCAGGTTCGTGTACTTATTTACAGTCATCTCTGCTAGCACAGACCATTGCAGAGTAAGGGCTGTTATTTGTACTTTCTCTGAGAATCAAAGATATTTTACAGTATTTCTACGAAACCATCATACAAAAACCTTAAAATCTTGAGGTTTGAGAGTCTGATGATTACATTCCCAGATCCCAGCCTGTGCAGGGCTTTTCCTGCTCTGGGACAACAATCTGAGAACCAGCAAGTGAGAGTGATTGCAACTGGGGCAGGGTAACTACACGTTAACGCCCATTTAAACAAACACTTAAGCTGCCAACACTTGTTTTAATTAAAACACACACTGTTCCAATAATCAGCTTTTGTCATTCTGACCTTTTTCAAAAGTGTGCAACATTTGCTGCCACACCCAGACCGGAAGGCAACAGAGTTCACAATAAGTACCCTTTTTCAGAGTGCAAGTTGATTTTTTATTTTTGATTAAATCATTTTAAGATTCAGCTTACAATTTTAAAAATGTCTGTCAGTAAGAGAAAACAAAAAACGATGCATGAGAAGTTTTATTAATGACTGATGAGGAAGACCTTAAGTAATAGTAAAAATAAATTGGATTAAAAAAAGGAAAAATACTTAGCAAAGATTATCTGGTCGTTGGATCCATGCAGAGACCAATTCGCTTGTATTGTCCAGTCTGATTAATCAGAATCTCTCAGAAATAGGATTCCATAGTTTCCATGTCAAATGAGAGCCCAGAGCTGCAAAAGCTGCATTTTTTTCCAGTCCTTGGAAAGAGTCTTTACAGAATTACCACAACAAATCAAAGGGTCTGAGGGGTTTGCTGAAGGGGTGTTGAAAGATTTTACCATGCTCAAGCAGACACACCCCTAATGCAGTTTCAGATCAAATAAAACCAGACTTACCAAAGCATTTTCCTAACCATGCTTTTCAAGAATGTTTCGTGACCTGGCTGTATACGTCAGAGCCCATTAACAGTCTTTTGCAGACTCTTCTAGAGCATGGTTTAGATAGATCTCTCTCTTTTTACTTTGTGTCAAGTTGTGTGTAAAGCTGGCTGTGTTCTGTAAATTTTCCTGGTTACCCACTACAAACAGTTGTAGCTCTGACTGTTTTTGCCGCTGACTTGTGAGTTTTGGAGATATGAAGTTAGAACTTTTGCTTTCAGGAGCTTGGCTTCTAGTTCCCGCCCACTTTCCCAAAGAGCCAATTGGAGAAACCTAATCTGCATATGTCTCAGCAAGATTACTCAGTAATATTCTGGGACATTTCTTTGCCTATGATGTGAAATATCTCTGTGTTTTTAAATGAAACATTCATTTTTAAGAGCTGGAGAGTACCAATTGATATATGTTTAGAAAATTATTTAAACTAAATTAAATTAGAATGGAGATTAAATGTCAGTCTCCATTATTTGAACGCGCTGACTAAAAATGAAGTCTTCTGCCCAAATTTAGCCAAAAGTGTATTTTAGCTCTTTTGCTATCTGTCTAGAAGGTTCTTGTGTTTCAGGAGCCAATGTAAACATGTCAAGGAAAGAAAAGTTGAGATCTTTGTGCTGCAGGTTCATGTACTTATTTACAGTCATCTCTGCTAGCACAGACCATTGCAGAGTAAGGGCTGTTATTTGTACTTTCTCTGAGAATCAAAGATATTTTACAGTATTTCTACGAAACCATCATACAAAAACCTTCAAATCTTGAGGTTTGAGAGTCTGATGATTACATTCCCAGATCCCAGCCTGTGCAGGGCTTTTCCTGCTCTGGGACAACAATCTGAGAACCAGCAAGTGAGAGTGATTGCAACTGAGGCAGGGTAACTACACCGTTAACGCCCATTTAAACAAACACTTAAGCTGCCAACACTTGTTTTAATTAAAACACACACTGTTCCAATAATCAGCTTTTGTCATTCTGACCTTTTTCAAAAGTGTGCAACATTTGCTGCCACACCCAGACCGGAAGGCAACAGAGTTCACAATAAGTACCCTTTTTCAGAGTGCAAGTTGATTTTTTATTTTTGATTAAATCATTTTAAGATTCAGCTTACAATTTTAAAAATGTCTGTCAGTAAGAGAAAACAAAAAACGATGCATGAGAAGTTTTATTAATGACTGATGAGGAAGACCTTAAGTAATAGTAAAAATAAATTGGATTAAAAAAAGGAAAAATACTTAGCAAAGATTGTCTGGTCGTTGGATCCATGCAGAGACCAATTCGCTTGTATTGTCCAGTCTGATTAATCAGAATCTCTCAGAAATAGGATTCCATAGTTTCCATGTCAAATGAGAGCCCAGAGCTGCAAAAGCTGCATTTTTTTCCAGTCCTTGGAAAGAGTCTTTACAGAATTACCACAACAAATCAAAGGGTCTGAGGGGTTTGCTGAAGGGGTGTTGAAAGATTTTACCATGCTCAAGCAGACACACCCCTAATGCAGTTTCAGATCAAATAAAACCAGACTTACCAAAGCATTTTCCTAACCATGCTTTTCAAGAATGTTTCGTGACCTGGCTGTATACGTCAGAGCCCATTAACAGTCTTTTGCAGACTCTTCTAGAGCATGGTTTAGATAGATCTCTCTCTTTTTACTTTGTGTCAAGTTGTGTGTAAAGCTGGCAGTGTTCTGTAAATTTTCCTGGTTACCCAATACAAACAGTTGTAGCTCTGACTGTGTTTGCCGCTGACTTGTGAGTTTTGGAGATATGAAGTTAGAACTTTTGCTTTCAGGAGCTTGGCTTCTAGTTCCCGCCCACTTTCCCAAAGAGCCAATTGGAGAAAACTAATCTGCATATGACACAGCAAGATTACTCAGTAATATTCTGGGACATTTCTTTGCCTATGATGTGAAATATCTCTGTGTTTTTAAATGAAACATTCATTTTTAAGAGCTGGAGAGTACCAATTGATATATGTTTAGAAAATTATATAAACTAAATGAAATTAGAATGGAGATTAAATGTCAGTCTCCATTATTTAAACGCGCTGACTAAAAATGAAGTCTTCTGCCCAAATTTAGCCAAAAGTGTATTTCAGCTCTTTTGCTATCTGTCTAGAAGGTTCTTGTGTTTCAGGAGCCAATGTAATCATGTCAAGGAAAGAAAAGTTGAGATCTTTGTGCTGCAGGTTCATGTACTTATTTACAGTCATCTCTGCTAGCACAGACCATTGCAGAGTAAGGGCTGTTATTTGTACTTTCTCTGAGAATCAAAGATATTTTACAGTATTTCTACGAAACCATCATACAAAAACCTTCAAATCTTGAGGTTTGAGAGTCTGATGATTACATTCCCAGATCCCAGCCTGTGCAGGGCTTTTCTTGCTCTGGGACAACAATCTGAGAACCAGCAAGTGAGAGTGATTGCAACTGGGGCAGGGTAACTACACCGTTAACGCCCATTTAAACAAACACTTAAGCTGCCAACACTTGTTTTAATTAAAACACACACTGTTCCAATAATCAGCTTTTGTCATTCTGACCTTTTTCAAAAGTGTGCAACATTTGCTGCCACACCCAGACCGGAAGGCAACAGAGTTCACAATAAGTACCCTTTTTCAGAGTGAAAGTTGATTTTTTATTTTTGATTACTTCATTTTAAGATTCAGCTTACAATTTTAAAAATGTCTGTCAGTAAGAGAAAACAAAAAACGATGCATGAGAAGTTTTATTAATGACTGATGAGGAAGACCTTAAGTAATAGTAAAAATAAATTGGATTAAAAAAAGGAAAAATACTTAGCAAAGATTGTCTGGTCGTTGGATCCATGCAGAGACCAATTCGCTTGTATTGTCCAGTCTGATTAATCAGAATCTCTCAGAAATAGGATTCCATAGTTTCCATGTCAAATGAGAGCCCAGAGCTGCAAAAGCTGCATTTTTTTCCAGTCCTTGGAAAGAGTCTTTACAGAATTACCACAACAAATCAAAGGGTCTGAGGGGTTTGCTGAAGGGGTGTTGAAAGATTTTACCATGCTCAAGCAGACACACCCCTAATGCAGTTTCAGATCAAATAAAACCAGACTTACCAAAGCATTTTCCTAACCATGCTTTTCAAGAATGTTTCGTGACCTGGCTGTATACGTCAGAGCCCATTAACAGTCTTTTGCAGACTCTTCTAGAGCATGGTTTAGATAGATCTCTCTCTTTTTACTTTGTGTCAAGTTGTGTGTAAAGCTGGCAGTGTTCTGTAAATTTTCCTGGTTACCCAATACAAACAGTTGTAGCTCTGACTGTTTTTGCCGCTGACTTGTGAGTTTTGGAGATATGAAGTTAGAACTTTTGCTTTCAGGAGCTTGGCTTCTAGTTCCCGCCCACTTTCCCAAAGAGCCAATTGGAGAAAACTAATCTGCATATGACTCAGCAAGATTACTCAGTAATATTCTGGGACATTTCATTGCCTATGATGTGAAATATCTCTGTGTTTTTAAATGAAACATTCATTTTTAAGAGCTGGAGAGTACCAATTAATATATGTTTAGAAAATTATATAAACTAAATGAAATTAGAATGGAGATTAAATGTCAGTCTCCATTATTTGAACGCGCTGACTAAAAATGAAGTCTTCTGCCCAAATTTAGCCAAAAGTGTATTTCAGCTCTTTTGCTATCTGTCTAGAAGGTTCTTGTGTTTCAGGAGCCAATGTAATCATGTCAAGGAAAGAAAAGTTGAGATCTTTGTGCTGCAGGTTCATGTACTTATTTACAGTCATCTCTGCTAGCACAGACCATTGCAGAGTAAGGGCTGTTATTTGTACTTTCTCTGAGAATCAAAGATATTTTACAGTATTTCTACGAAACCATCATACAAAAACCTTAAAATCTTGAGGTTTGAGAGTCTGATGATTACATTCCCAGATCCCAGCCTGTGCAGGGCTTTTCCTGCTCTGGGACAACAATCTGAGAACCAGCAAGTGAGAGTGATTGCAACTGGGGCAGGGTAACTACACGTTAACGCCCATTTAAACAAACACTTAAGCTGCCAACACTTGTTTTAATTAAAACACACACTGTTCCAATAATCAGCTTTTGTAATTCTGACCTTTTTCAAAAGTGTGCAACATTTGCTGCCACACCCAGACCGGAAGGCAACAGAGTTCACAATAAGTACCCTTTTTCAGAGTGCAAGTTGATTTTTTATTTTTGATTAAATCATTTTAAGATTCAGCTTACAATTTTAAAAATGTCTGTCAGTAAGAGAAAACAAAAAACGATGCATGAGAAGTTTTATTAATGACTGATGAGGAAGACCTTAAGTAATAGTAAAAATAAATTGGATTAAAAAAAGGAAAAATACTTAGCAAAGATTATCTGGTCGTTGGATCCATGCAGAGACCAATTCGCTTGTATTGTCCAGTCTGATTAATCAGAATCTCTCAGAAATAGGATTCCATAGTTTCCATGTCAAATGAGAGCCCAGAGCTGCAAAAGCTGCATTTTTTTCCAGTCCTTGGAAAGAGTCTTTACAGAATTACCACAACAAATCAAAGGGTCTGAGGGGTTTGCTGAAGGGGTGTTGAAAGATTTTACCATGCTCAAGCAGACACACCCCTAATGCAGTTTCAGATCAAATAAAACCAGACTTACCAAAGCATTTTCCTAACCATGCTTTTCAAGAATGTTTCGTGACCTGGCTGTATACGTCAGAGCCCATTAACAGTCTTTTGCAGACTCTTCTAGAGCATGGTTTAGATAGATCTCTCTCTTTTTACTTTGTGTCAAGTTGTGTGTAAAGCTGGCTGTGTTCTGTAAATTTTCCTGGTTACCCACTACAAACAGTTGTAGCTCTGACTGTTTTTGCCGCTGACTTGTGAGTTTTGGAGATATGAAGTTAGAACTTTTGCTTTCAGGAGCTTGGCTTCTAGTTCCCGCCCACTTTCCCAAAGAGCCAATTGGAGAAACCTAATCTGCATATGTCTCAGCAAGATTACTCAGTAATATTCTGGGACATTTCTTTGCCTATGATGTGAAATATCTCTGTGTTTTTAAATGAAACATTCATTTTTAAGAGCTGGAGAGTACCAATTGATATATGTTTAGAAAATTATTTAAACTAAATTAAATTAGAATGGAGATTAAATGTCAGTCTCCATTATTTGAACGCGCTGACTAAAAATGAAGTCTTCTGCCCAAATTTAGCCAAAAGTGTATTTTAGCTCTTTTGCTATCTGTCTAGAAGGTTCTTGTGTTTCAGGAGCCAATGTAAACATGTCAAGGAAAGAAAAGTTGAGATCTTTGTGCTGCAGGTTCATGTACTTATTTACAGTCATCTCTGCTAGCACAGACCATTGCAGAGTAAGGGCTGTTATTTGTACTTTCTCTGAGAATCAAAGATATTTTACAGTATTTCTACGAAACCATCATACAAAAACCTTCAAATCTTGAGGTTTGAGAGTCTGATGATTACATTCCCAGATCCCAGCCTGTGCAGGGCTTTTCCTGCTCTGGGACAACAATCTGAGAACCAGCAAGTGAGAGTGATTGCAACTGAGGCAGGGTAACTACACCGTTAACGCCCATTTAAACAAACACTTAAGCTGCCAACACTTGTTTTAATTAAAACACACACTGTTCCAATAACCAGCTTTTGTCATTCTGACCTTTTTCAAAAGTGTGCAACATTTGCTGCCACACCCAGACCGGAAGGCAACAGAGTTCACAATAAGTACCCTTTTTCAGAGTGCAAGTTGATTTTTTATTTTTGATTAAATCATTTTAAGATTCAGCTTACAATTTTAAAAATGTCTGTCAGTAAGAGAAAACAAAAAACGATGCATGAGAAGTTTTATTAATGACTGATGAGGAAGACCTTAAGTAATAGTAAAAATAAATTGGATTAAAAAAAGGAAAAATACTTAGCAAAGATTGTCTGGTCGTTGGATCCATGCAGAGACCAATTCGCTTGTATTGTCCAGTCTGATTAATCAGAATCTCTCAGAAATAGGATTCCATAGTTTCCATGTCAAATGAGAGCCCAGAGCTGCAAAAGCTGCATTTTTTTCCAGTCCTTGGAAAGAGTCTTTACAGAATTACCACAACAAATCAAAGGGTCTGAGGGGTTTGCTGAAGGGGTGTTGAAAGATTTTACCATGCTCAAGCAGACACACCCCTAATGCAGTTTCAGATCAAATAAAACCAGACTTACCAAAGCATTTTCCTAACCATGCTTTTCAAGAATGTTTCGTGACCTGGCTGTATACGTCAGAGCCCATTAACAGTCTTTTGCAGACTCTTCTAGAGCATGGTTTAGATAGATCTCTCTCTTTTTACTTTGTGTCAAGTTGTGTGTAAAGCTGGCTGTGTTCTGTAAATTTTCCTGGTTACCCAATACAAACAGTTGTAGCTCTGACTGTGTTTGCCGCTGACTTGTGAGTTTTGGAGATATGAAGTTAGAACTTTTGCTTTCAGGAGCTTGGCTTCTAGTTCCCGCCCACTTTCCCAAAGAGCCAATTGGAGAAAACTAATCTGCATATGACACAGCAAGATTACTCAGTAATATTCTGGGACATTTCTTTGCCTATGATGTGAAATATCTCTGTGTTTTTAAATGAAACATTCATTTTTAAGAGCTGGAGAGTACCAATTGATATATGTTTAGAAAATTATATAAACTAAATGAAATTAGAATGGAGATTAAATGTCAGTCTCCATTATTTAAACGCGCTGACTAAAAATGAAGTCTTCTGCCCAAATTTAGCCAAAAGTGTATTTCAGCTCTTTTGCTATCTGTCTAGAAGGTTCTTGTGTTTCAGGAGCCAATGTAATCATGTCAAGGAAAGAAAAGTTGAGATCTTTGTGCTGCAGGTTCATGTACTTATTTACAGTCATCTCTGCTAGCACAGACCATTGCAGAGTAAGGGCTGTTATTTGTACTTTCTCTGAGAATCAAAGATATTTTACAGTATTTCTACGAAACCATCATACAAAAACCTTCAAATCTTGAGGTTTGAGAGTCTGATGATTACATTCCCAGATCCCAGCCTGTGCAGGGCTTTTCTTGCTCTGGGACAACAATCTGAGAACCAGCAAGTGAGAGTGATTGCAACTGGGGCAGGGTAACTACACCGTTAACGCCCATTTAAACAAACACTTAAGCTGCCAACACTTGTTTTAATTAAAACACACACTGTTCCAATAATCAGCTTTTGTCATTCTGACCTTTTTCAAAAGTGTGCAACATTTGCTGCCACACCCAGACCGGAAGGCAACAGAGTTCACAATAAGTACCCTTTTTCAGAGTGAAAGTTGATTTTTTATTTTTGATTACTTCATTTTAAGATTCAGCTTACAATTTTAAAAATGTCTGTCAGTAAGAGAAAACAAAAAACGATGCATGAGAAGTTTTATTAATGACTGATGAGGAAGACCTTAAGTAATAGTAAAAATAAATTGGATTAAAAAAAGGAAAAATACTTAGCAAAGATTGTCTGGTCGTTGGATCCATGCAGAGACCAATTCGCTTGTATTGTCCAGTCTGATTAATCAGAATCTCTCAGAAATAGGATTCCATAGTTTCCATGTCAAATGAGAGCCCAGAGCTGCAAAAGCTGCATTTTTTTCCAGTCCTTGGAAAGAGTCTTTACAGAATTACCACAACAAATCAAAGGGTCTGAGGGGTTTGCTGAAGGGGTGTTGAAAGATTTTACCATGCTCAAGCAGACACACCCCTAATGCAGTTTCAGATCAAATAAAACCAGACTTACCAAAGCATTTTCCTAACCATGCTTTTCAAGAATGTTTCGTGACCTGGCTGTATACGTCAGAGCCCATTAACAGTCTTTTGCAGACTCTTCTAGAGCATGGTTTAGATAGATCTCTCTCTTTTTACTTTGTGTCAAGTTGTGTGTAAAGCTGGCAGTGTTCTGTAAATTTTCCTGGTTACCCAATACAAACAGTTGTAGCTCTGACTGTTTTTGCCGCTGACTTGTGAGTTTTGGAGATATGAAGTTAGAACTTTTGCTTTCAGGAGCTTGGCTTCTAGTTCCCGCCCACTTTCCCAAAGAGCCAATTGGAGAAAACTAATCTGCATATGACTCAGCAAGATTACTCAGTAATATTCTGGGACATTTCATTGCCTATGATGTGAAATATCTCTGTGTTTTTAAATGAAACATTCATTTTTAAGAGCTGGAGAGTACCAATTAATATATGTTTAGAAAATTATATAAACTAAATGAAATTAGAATGGAGATTAAATGTCAGTCTCCATTATTTGAACGCGCTGACTAAAAATGAAGTCTTCTGCCCAAATTTAGCCAAAAGTGTATTTCAGCTCTTTTGCTATCTGTCTAGAAGGTTCTTGTGTTTCAGGAGCCAATGTAATCATGTCAAGGAAAGAAAAGTTGAGATCTTTGTGCTGCAGGTTCATGTACTTATTTACAGTCATCTCTGCTAGCACAGACCATTGCAGAGTAAGGGCTGTTATTTGTACTTTCTCTGAGAATCAAAGATATTTTACAGTATTTCTACGAAACCATCATACAAAAACCTTAAAATCTTGAGGTTTGAGAGTCTGATGATTACATTCCCAGATCCCAGCCTGTGCAGGGCTTTTCCTGCTCTGGGACAACAATCTGAGAACCAGCAAGTGAGAGTGATTGCAACTGGGGCAGGGTAACTACACGTTAACGCCCATTTAAACAAACACTTAAGCTGCCAACACTTGTTTTAATTAAAACACACACTGTTCCAATAATCAGCTTTTGTCATTCTGACCTTTTTCAAAAGTGTGCAACATTTGCTGCCACACCCAGACCGGAAGGCAACAGAGTTCACAATAAGTACCCTTTTTCAGAGTGCAAGTTGATTTTTTATTTTTGATTAAATCATTTTAAGATTCAGCTTACAATTTTAAAAATGTCTGTCAGTAAGAGAAAACAAAAAACGATGCATGAGAAGTTTTATTAATGACTGATGAGGAAGACCTTAAGTAATAGTAAAAATAAATTGGATTAAAAAAAGGAAAAATACTTAGCAAAGATTGTCTGGTCGTTGGATCCATGCAGAGACCAATTCGCTTGTATTGTCCAGTCTGATTAATCAGAATCTCTCAGAAATAGGATTCCATAGTTTCCATGTCAAATGAGAGCCCAGAGCTGCAAAAGCTGCATTTTTTTCCAGTCCTTGGAAAGAGTCTTTACAGAATTACCACAACAAATCAAAGGGTCTGAGGGGTTTGCTGAAGGGGTGTTGAAAGATTTTACCATGCTCAAGCAGACACACCCCTAATGCAGTTTCAGATCAAATAAAACCAGACTTACCAAAGCATTTTCCTAACCATGCTTTTCAAGAATGTTTCGTGACCTGGCTGTATACGTCAGAGCCCATTAACAGTCTTTTGCAGACTCTTCTAGAGCATGGTTTAGATAGATCTCTCTCTTTTTACTTTGTGTCAAGTTGTGTGTAAAGCTGGCTGTGTTCTGTAAATTTTCCTGGTTACCCACTACAAACAGTTGTAGCTCTGACTGTTTTTGCCACTGACTTGTGAGTTTTGGAGATATGAAGTTAGAACTTTTGCTTTCAGGAGCTTGGCTTCTAGTTCCCGCCCACTTTCCCAAAGAGCCAATTGGAGAAACCTAATCTGCATATGACTCAGCAAGATTACTCAGTAATATTCTGGGACATTTCTTTGCCTATGATGTGAAATATCTCTGTGTTTTTAAATGAAACATTCATTTTTAAGAGCTGGAGAGTACCAATTGATATATGTTTAGAAAATTATTTAAACTAAATTAAATTAGAATGGAGATTAAATGTCAGTCTCCATTATTTGAACGCGCTGACTAAAAATGAAGTCTTCTGCCCAAATTTAGCCAAAAGTGTATTTTAGCTCTTTTGCTATCTGTCTAGAAGGTTCTTGTGTTTCAGGAGCCAATGTAATCATGTCAAGGAAAGAAAAGTTGAGATCTTTGTGCTGCAGGTTCATGTACTTATTTACAGTCATCTCTGCTAGCACAGACCATTGCAGAGTAAGGGCTGTTATTTGTACTTTCTCTGAGAATCAAAGATATTTTACAGTATTTCTACGAAACCATCATACAAAAACCTTCAAATCTTGAGGTTTGAGAGTCTGATGATTACATTCCCAGATCCCAGCCTGTGCAGGGCTTTTCCTGCTCTGGGACAACAATCTGAGAACCAGCAAGTGAGAGTGATTGCAACTGAGGCAGGGTAACTACACCGTTAACGCCCATTTAAACAAACACTTAAGCTGCCAACACTTGTTTTAATTAAAACACACACTGTTCCAATAACCAGCTTTTGTCATTCTGACCTTTTTCAAAAGTGTGCAACATTTGCTGCCACACCCAGACCGGAAGGCAACAGAGTTCACAATTAGAGATGAGCGAAGTATTCAAAAATTCGATTCGACTGATTCGGCGAATTCGTAGAAAAAATTCGATTCGAGTCGAATATATTCGCTGTGAATTTAACTTAAAAAAGGGTGTTTCTAGGCTTCAGAGAGACTTAATATTAGTGCTGAACACTGTACCTTTAATTTAAATGCCCTTGGAGTCTGCTGGGGAAGAGAAATAATACTGTCAGGCAGTATGACATGCAGATGAGTGCCGTCGATCTTAGAATCACCGCACACTTCACTCATTTGGCCAGTCACGGGGCCAAAACCAGAGTGTGGAGCCACAGTGTGGCGGTGGAGGCAGCAGCAA
Organism: Staurois parvus; assembly: GCF_062004578.1. Lineage (NCBI taxonomy): Eukaryota > Metazoa > Chordata > Amphibia > Anura > Ranidae > Staurois > Staurois parvus. The sequence goes on from NW_028319080.1 coordinate 1,124,368, forward strand.
TGGGAGGCCATGCAGCACCCTATGACAAAAATGGAAACCACCAGCAGTGTGAGGAGACCTGAAAGTGGCACATGGCAGAGTGTGGCGATAGAGACAGCAGCAATGGGAGGCCGTACAGGGACCCATGACACACTCTGGACCTGGCAGCAGCATGAGGAGGCGGTACAGGGGCCCATGGCAGATTACGGGCCTGGCAGCAGCATGAGGAGTCGGTAGGGGGGCCCATGGCAGATTACAGGCCTGGCAGCAGCAATGGGAGGCCGTACAGGGACCCATGACACAATCTGGACCTGGCAGCAGCATGGGGAGGCGGTACAGGGGCCCATGACAGATTACGGGCCTGGCAGCAGCATTTGGAGTCGGTACGGGGGCCCATGACACACTCTGGACCTGGCAGCAGCATGAGGAGGCGGTACAGGGGCGCATGACAGATTACAAGCCTGGCAGCAGCAACTTGGACAGGAGGACGTTCAGTTTCTGCACCGTCTGGTGCGTGCTCGCAAACTGTTGTCTCTTGGAAACGGATTCCAAGAAAGACTGCTGACGGAATCCGTGAAGAGGAGTAGCAGGAGAAGGAGCATCTGAACGAGCGGAATATGCCAACAAGCGACAACAGGGGCCCATGACAGATTACGGGCCTGGCAGCAGCATGAGGAGTCGGTACGGGGGCCCATGGCAGATTAGGGGCCTGGCAGCAGCTATGGGAGGCCTGTAATCTGCCAGCACCCTATGACAAAAAATGGAACCCACCAGCAGTGTGAGGAGACCTGAAAGTGGCACATGGCAGAGTGTGGCGATGGAGACAGCAGCAATGGGAGGCCGTACAGGGACCCATGAGAGACTCTGGACCTGGCAGCAGCATGAGGAGGCGGTATAGGGGCCCATGGCAGATTAGGGGCCTGGCAGCAGCTATGGGCGGCCCGTAATCTGCCAGCACCCTATGACAAAAAATGGAACACACCAGCAGTGTGAGGAGACCTGAAAGTGGCACATGGCAGAGTGTGGCGATGGAGACAGCAGCAATGGGAGGCCGTACAGGGACCCATGAGAGACTCTGGACTTGGCAGCAGCATGAGGAGGCGGTATAGGGGCCCATGGCAGATTAGGGGCCTGGCAGCAGCTATGGGAGGCCCGTAATCTGCCAGCACCCTATGACAAAAAATGGAACACACCAGCAGTGTGAGGAGACCTGAAAGTGGCACATGTTTGGGGCATGATTCATGGCGGATTTAGTCAGTTGTGTCAGGAACTGGTGGTTTGAAATCCAGACTAATCCACGCCTGATTCATTTTCACAAACGTCAGTCTCTCCACACTTTGGGTGGACAGTCGTGTCCTCCGCGGAGTTGCAATACCTCCTGCCGCACTAAACACGCGCTCCGATGCCACGCTACTGGCCGGGCATGACAGCCTTTCAAGGGCAAATTCAGCTAGTTGGGGCCAAAGGTCAAGTTTCGTTGCCCAGTAGTCAAGGGGATTGTCTACCTCGGTTGGCAGGGTGCTGTCCAAGTAGGCCTAAGCCTGTTGTTTGAGGTCCTGCTCCAGGTCCACCTGATGCTGCTGCTGCTGCTGCTGCTGCGGCTGGTTAGTAGTTTCCTCACTGCGCTGGTGAAGAAAGCTACTCATCATCGACTGCAGACTGAGGCAGCCGCTGCTGGTGGAGCTGCCACTGCTCCTACCACCCCACCCCTCCCCTGCTGCCATGGCAGCGGAACGCGAGCGCACAGGGCCCACAGTGTCTGAGGATGGACGTTGGCGCAGACAGGCAGAGACCAGCTGACTACATAGGTGGTTTTTATAGTACGTTATTTTGGCCTCCCTCTCAGCAGGTGTGAAAAAGGCCACCATTTTGGAACGGTAGCGAGGGTCCAACAAGGTGGACAGCCAAAAGTCATCCCTCTGTCTGATGGTTATTATTCGGCTGTCGCTACGCAAGCAACCGAGCATGCTATGGGCCATTTGTGCCAAGGAATGCGAGGGACTCCCTGCCTCCATCTCCACAGCACACTGCCACGGTGCGTCTGGGTCCTCTGTCTCCTCCTCCTCCTCCTCCTCTACCAGATGCTCCTGCTCCTCCACTCCTGTCCGCTGAGTGGAAAAACCACCCATTTCACTCAATAATTCCTGAGCACCAATGTCCTCCTCTACCTCCTCCTCTTCTTCCTGTCCTGCCCCCACAGGGGTCATGTGGCGTTGAGATCTGTGCGCCACGTCTACCGCACCCTGACCAGCCATTGTTAACAGCATTTGTTCCAGGACGTGCAACAGAGGAATGACGTCGTTCATCCCATAGTCCTGCCGACTCACGAATAGCGTGGCCTCCTCAAAGGGCCTGAGCAAGCGCAGGTGTCACGCATGAGCTGCCAATGGCTGACATCTAAGTTACACAGGGAATACCTTTATCCGCTTTTAACATCAGGAAATCTGTGATGGCCTTTTGCTGTTCGTAAAGGCGGTCTAACATATGTAGGGTTGAATTCCACCTTGTTGCAACGTCACAGCATGAGGAGTCGGTATAGGGGCCCATGGCAGATTAGGGGTCTGGCAGCAGCTATGGGAGGCCTGTAATCTGCCAGCACCCTATGTCAAAAAATTATACACACCAGCAGTGTGTGAGGAGACCTGAAAGTGGCACATGGCAGAGTGTGGCGATGGAGACAGCAGCAATGGGAGGCCGTACAGGGACCCATGACAGACTCTGGACCTGGCAGCAGCATGAGGAGGCGGTATATAGGGGCCTATGGCAGATTAGGGGCCTGGCAGCAGCTATAGGAGGCCCATAATCTGCCAGCACCCTATGTCAAAAAAATTCTACACACCAGCAGTGTGAGGAGACCTGAAAGTGGCACATGGCATGAGAGACTCTGGACCTGGCAGCAGCATGAGGAAGCGGTATATAGGGGCCTATGGCAGATTAGGGGCCTGGCAGCAGCTATAGGAGGCCCATAATCTGCCAGCACCCTATGTCAAAAAATTCAACACACCAGCAGTGTGAGGAGACCTGAAAGTGGCACATGGCAGAGTGTGGCGATGGAGACAGCAGCAATGGGAGGCTGTACAGGGACCCATGACAGACTCTGGACCTGGCAGCAGCATGAGGAGGCGGTATATAGGGGCCTATGGCAGATTAGGGGCCTGGCAGCAGCTATGGGAGGCCCTTAATCTGCCAGCACCCTATGTCAAAAAATTCTACACACCAGCAGTGTGAGGAGACCTGAAAGTGGCACATGGCATGAGAGACTCTGGACCTGGCAGCAGCATGAGGAAGCGGTATATAGGGGCCTATGGCAGATTAGGGGCCTGGCAGCAGCTATAGGAGGCCCATAATCTGCCAGCACCCTATGTCAAAAAATTCAACACACCAGCAGTGTGAGGAGACCTGAAAGTGGCACATGGCAGAGTGTGGCGATGGAGACAGCAGCAATGGGAGGCCGTACAGGGACCCATGACAGACTCTGGACCTGGCAGCAGCATGAGGAGGCGGTATATAGGGGCCTATGGCAGATTAGGGGCCTGGCAGCAGCTATGGGAGGCCCTTAATCTGCCAGCACCCTATGTCAAAAAATTCTACACACCAGCAGTGTGTGAGGAGACCTGAAAGTGGCACATGGCAGAGTGTGGCGATGGAGACAGCAGCAATGGGAGGCCGTACAGGGACCCATGACAGACTCTGGACCTGGCAGCAGCATGAGGAGGCGGTATATAGGGGCCCATGGCAGATTAGGGGCCTGGCAGCAGCTATGGGAGGCCCTTAATCTGCCAGCACCCTATGTCAAAAAATTCTACACACCAGCAGTGTGTGAGGAGACCTGAAAGTGGCACATGGCAGAGTGTGGCGATGGAGACAGCAGCAATGGGAGGCCGTACAGGGACCCATGACAGACTCTGGACCTGGCAGCAGCATGAGGAGGCGGTATATAGGGGCCCATGGCAGATTAGGGGCCTGGCAGCAGCTATGGGAGGCCCTTAATCTGCCAGCACCCTATGTCAAAAAAATTCTACACACCAGCAGTGTGAGGAGACCTGAAAGTGGCACATGGCATGAGAGACTCTGGACCTGGCAGCAGCATGAGGAGGCGGTATATAGGGGCCTATGGCAGATTAGGGGCCTGGCAGCAGCTATGGGAGGCCCTTAATCTGCCAGCACCCTATGTCAAAAAATTCTACACACCAGCAGTGTGTGAGGAGACCTGAAAGTGGCACATGGCAGAGTGTGGCGATGGAGACAGCAGCAATGGGAGGCCGTACAGGGACCCATGACAGACTCTGGACCTGGCAGCAGCATGAGGAGGCGGTATATAGGGGCCTATGGCAGATTAGGGGCCTGGCAGCAGCTATAGGAGGCCCATAATCTGCCAGCACCCTATGTCAAAAAATTCAACACACCAGCAGTGTGAGGAGACCTGAAAGTGGCACATGGCATGAGAGACTCTGGACCTGGCAGCAGCATGAGGAAGCGGTATATAGGGGCCTATGGCAGATTAGGGGCCTGGCAGCAGCTATAGGAGGCCCATAATCTGCCAGCACCCTATGTCAAAAAATTCTACACACCAGCAGTGTGTGAGGAGACCTGAAAGTGGCACATGGCAGAGTGTGGCGATGGAGACAGCAGCAATGGGAGGCCGTACAGGGACCCATGACAGACTCTGGACCTGGCAGCAGCATGAGGAGGCGGTATATAGGGGCCCATGGCAGATTAGGGGCCTGGCAGCAGCTATGGGAGGCCCTTAATCTGCCAGCACCCTATGTCAAAAAAATTCTACACACCAGCAGTGTGAGGAGACCTGAAAGTGGCACATGGCATGAGAGACTCTGGACCTGGCAGCAGCATGAGGAGGCGGTATATAGGGGCCTATGGCAGATTAGGGGCCTGGCAGCAGCTATGGGAGGCCCTTAATCTGCCAGCACCCTATGTCAAAAAATTCTACACACCAGCAGTGTGTGAGGAGACCTGAAAGTGGCACATGGCAGAGTGTGGCGATGGAGACAGCAGCAATGGGAGGCCGTACAGGGACCCATGACAGACTCTGGACCTGGCAGCAGCATGAGGAGGCGGTATATAGGGGCCCATGGCAGATTAGGGGCCTGGCAGCAGCTATGGGAGGCCCATAATCTGCCAGCACCCTATTTCAAAAAATTCAACACACCAGCAGTGTGAGGAGACCTGAAAGTGGCACATGGCATGAGAGACTCTGGACCTGGCAGCAGCATGAGGAAGCGGTATATAGGGGCCTATGGCAGATTAGGGGCCTGGCAGCAGCTATAGGAGGCCCATAATCTGCCAGCACCCTATGTCAAAAAATTCTACACACCAGCAGTGTGTGAGGAGACCTCAAAGTGGCACATGTTTGAGGCATGATTCATGGCGGATTTAGTCAGTTGTGTCAGGAACTGGTGGTTTGAAATCCAGACTAATCCACGCCTGATTCATTTTCACAAACGTGAGTCTCTCCACACTTTGGGTGGACAGTCGTGTCCTCCGCGGAGTTACAATACCTCCTGCCGCACTAAACACGCGCTCCGATGCCACGCTACTGGCTGGGCATGACAGCCTTTCAAGGGCAAATTCAGCTAGTTGGGGCCAAAGGTCAAGTTTCGTTGCCCAGTAGTCAAGGGGATTGTCTACCTCGGTTGGCAGGGTGCTGTCCAAGTAGGCCCAAGCCTGTTGTTTGAGGTCCTGCTCCAGGTCCACCTGATGCTGCTGCTGCTGCTGCGGCTGGTTAGTAGTTTCCTCACTGCGCTGGTGAAGAAAGCTACTCATCATCGACTGCAGACTGAGGCAGCTGCTGCTGGTGGAGCTGCCACTGCTCCTACCACCCCACCCCTCCCCTGCTGCCATGGCAGCGGAACGCGAGCGCACAGGGCCCACAGTGTCTGAGGATGGACGTTGGCGCACAAAGGCAGAGACCAACTGACTACATAGGTGGTTTTTATAGTACGTTATTTTGGCCTCCCTCTCAGCAGGTGTGAAAAAGGCCACCATTTTGGAACGGTAGCGAGGGTCCAACAAGGTGGACAGCCAAAAGTCATCCCTCTGTCTGATGGTTATTATTCGGCTGTCGCTACGCAAGCAACCGAGCATGCTATGGGCCATTTGTGCCAAGGAATGCGAGGGACTCCCTGCCTCCATCTCCACAGCATACTGCCACGGTGCGTCTGGGTCCTCTGTCTCCTCCTCCTCCTCCTCTACCAGATGCTCCTGCTCCTCCACTCCTGTCCGCTGAGTGGAAAAACCACCCATTTCACTCAATAATTCCTGAGCACAAATGTCCTCCTCTACCTCCTCCTCTTCTTCCTGTCCTGCCCCCACAGGGGTCATGTGGCGTTGAGATCTGTGCGCCACGTCTACCGCACCCTGACCAGCCATTGTTAACAGCATTTGTTCAAGGACGTGCAACAGAGGAATGACGTCGTTCATCCCATAGTCCTGCCGACTCACGAATAGCGTGGCCTCCTCAAAGGGCCTGAGCAAGCGGCAGGTGTCACGCATGAGCTGCCAATGGCTGACATCTAAGTTACACAGGGGAGTACCTTTATCCGCTTGTAACATCAGGAAATCGGTGATGGCCTTTTGCTGTTCGTAAAGGCGGTCTAACATGTGTAGGGTTGAATTCCACCTTGTTGCAACGTCGCAGATCAGGCGATGCTGTGGAATTCCGTTCTGCCGCTGCAGCTCAAGGAGGGTGTGCTTTGCGGTGTAGGAATGGCTGAAATGCATGCAAAGTTTACGTGACATTTTAAGGATGTCTTGCAGTGGGATGGTGGATTTTAAGAACCGCTTGACAACCAGATTGAACACGTGAGCCATGCATGGCGCATGGCACAACCTTCCTTGACGCAGAGCAGACACCATGTTCTTTCCGTTGTCGGTCAACATGGTTCCGATTTTCAGTTTGCGCGGAGACAGCCATCTGTCGATTTCTCTGTTCATTACACTCAGAAGTTCCTCCCCTGTGTGACTACGTTCGCCAAGGCATACCAGGTGCAGAACAGCGTGACACCGTTGCGCCCTGCACATGTGATATGCCGGTCTGGTAATGGGACTTGGCACGGGGGTGGCGGCTGAGGACACGGCGGAAGAAGAGGTGGTAGAGGCGGACATCTTTGCCGGACCAAGGACGTGCAAACGTGGAGGCAAAAGCGGCGTGACCTGTCCAAGTTGCTGGTGCGGCTGTGACGGCACCACGTTCACCCAGTGGGCCGTAAATGACATGTACTGTCCCTGACCGTAGTTACAGCTCCACACGTCGGCGCTGCCGTGCACTTTGGCAGAGACCGACATGCTCAAAGACTGGCCCACCATGTCTTCTACATGTGAATGCAGGGCTGGCACTGCCTTTTTGGCGAAGAAATGACGGCTTGGCACTCTCCACCGCGGCGCGGCACAAGCCATCATTTCTCTGAAAGGTGCTGAGTCCACCACTTGGAAAGGGAGGGACTGCAGCACCAGCAACTTGGACAGGAGGACGTTCAGCTTTTGCACCGTCGGGTGCGTGCTCGCAAACTGTTGTCTCTTGGAAACGGATTCCAAGAAAGACTGCTGACGGAATCCGTGAAGAGGAGTAGCAGGAGAAGGAGCATCTGAACGAGCGGAAGATGCCAACGAGCGACAACTCCCCTCAGCAGAGGTGTTGGAGCCTTGACTGGCTGATGGAGGGCGATTGACGTCGGGTGACGGAGCAAGTAACGGAGCGGGTGATGGAGCGGGGGCTGGGGCGGGCAGAACCGCCGTATCTTTATCACGGTTTTCCCAGGCCACCAAATGGCGACGCTGCATATGCTGCCGCAACGCTGTAGTCCCAACATGGGCCCCCTGGCCACGCTTGACTTTCTGGCCACATAGTCGACATACGGCTACGTTTACTTCCTCGGGCGGCTTGACGAAAAATTGCCACACCGCCGAGTAGGAAACTTTGCCCCCGATACTCCTCACTGGCTGACTGATGCTTCCTCCGTGCACACCGGCACCACTACTGGCCGTGGTGGTAGGCTGCAGTGGAGCTGGTGCTCTACTCCGTGGACGTTTGGCTCCACTGACACTGCTGCGACCCTGCTGCTGTCTCCTGGGCAACCCACCGACTGTTTTGCTCGCTGCCAAGCTGCCACCCTCTTCTCCTGATGATGCGGAAGAAATTGCCTGATGACGACGAGGCTGCCAAGTGCGATCAACCTCCTCATCATCAAGTAGGGTCTCCGCCTCACTACTAGCCCCCTCGGCTGCGTCTGGGTCAGGAGACAGACCTGTCTCTAGACCGGCTACCGAGCCACTCTCCTCGCCACTACTTCTTCGCCTGGCTGCTGAAAAGGCGGATGTCTCCCCCCGTTCCTGACCGCCCTCTGTTAGCTCTTCCTCACTGTACAGTGGGGCTGAGCCCACAGCATGCGATACTTCGCTTGGTGAGGGAACACCAAAGGACAGGGGCAGGTAGAGGACACGTGATTTCAGTGGGCTTGGTCCCGGGCCATGCCAACTAACGGTTGTGTCTGACGTACCCACCGACCGTTGGCTGTAGGTGTCAGAGGTGACCTGGGAAGAGGAAGACGACCGAGCCAACCAATCGACGACGGCAGGGTTGTCGGTGGAGACACGACCGCTGGATGACACCGGGAGCACTGGCCTCTGGCTGCGAATAGTGCTGCCTCGACCCCTTCCTCTGCTGCCACGTCTGCTCGCTCCTAAAACATTGCCTCCTCTGCCACTCCTCTGCATGTTGTCTGACATACTCTTTAATTAAACGATTATGTGTCCCTGAGTAACAATTCTGTGTCCCTGAGTAACAATTCTGTGTCTGTGCGAGTAACAATTCTGTGGCCCTAAGTAACAGTTCTGTGGCCCTCAGTAACAATTCTGTGTCCCTGATTAAAGTTTCTGTGGCCCCAAGTAACAGTTCTGTGGCCCTCAGTAACAATTCTGTGTCTGTGCGAGTAACAATTCTGTGTCTGTGCGAGAAAAAATTCTGTGGCCCTAAGTAAAGTTTCTGTGGCCCTAAGTAACAATTCTCTGGCACTCAGTAACAATTCTGTCTGTCCCTGAGTAACAATTCTCTGGCACTCAGTAACAATTCTGTCTGTCCCTGAGTAAAAATTCTGTGGCCCTAAGTAAATTTTCTGGGGCCCTGAGTAACAATTATCTGGCACTCCGTAACAATTCTGTCTGTCCCTGAGTAACAATTCTCTGGCACTCAGTAACAATTCTGTCTGTCCCTGAGTAAAAATTCTCTGGCCCTAAGTAAAGTTTCTGTGGCCCTGAGTAACAATTCTCTGGCACTCGGTAACAATTCTGTCTGTCCCTGAGTAACAATTCTCTGGCACTCAGTAACAATTCTGTCTGTCCCTGAGTAAAAATTCTGTGGCCCTAATTAAAGTTTCTGTGGCCCTAAGTAACAATTCTCTGGCACTCAGTAACAATTCTGTCTGTCCCTGAGTAACAATTCTCTGGCACTCGGTAACAATTCTGTCTGTCCCTGAGTAACAATTCTCTGGCACTCAGTAACAATTCTGTCTGTCCCTGAGTAAAAATTCTGTGGCCCTAATTAAAGTTTCTGTGGCCCTAAGTAACAATTCTCTGGCACTCAGTAACAATTCTGTCTGTCCCTGAGTAACAATTCTCTGGCACTCCGTAACAATTCTGTCTGTCCCTGAGTAACAATTCTCTGGCACTCAGTAACAATTCTGTCTGTCCCTGAGTAAAAATTCTGTGGCCCTAAGTAAAGTTTCTGTGGCCCTGAGTAACAATTCTCTGGCACTCAGTAACAATTCTGTCTGTCCCTGAGTAACAATTCTCTGGCACTCGGTAACAATTCTGTCTGTCCCTGAGTAACAATTCTCTGGCACTCAGTAACAATTCTGTCTGTCCCTGAGTAAAAATTCTGTGGCCCTAATTAAAGTTTCTGTGGCCCTAAGTAACAATTCTCTGGCACTCAGTAACAATTCTGTCTGTCCCTGAGTAACAATTCTCTGGCACTCCGTAACAATTCTGTCTGTCCCTGAGTAACAATTCTCTGGCACTCAGTAACAATTCTGTCTGTCCCTGAGTAAAAATTCTGTGGCCCTAATTAAAGTTTCTGTGGCCCTAAGTAACAATTCTCTGGCACTCAGTAACAATTCTGTCTGTCCCTGAGTAACAATTCTCTGGCACTCAGTAACAATTCTGTCTGTCCCTGAGTAAAAATTCTGTGACCCTAAGTAAAGTTTCTGGGGCCCTGAGTAACAATTATCTGGCACTCAGTAACAATTCTGTCTGTCCCTGAGTAACAATTCTCTGGCACTCAGTAACAATTCTGTCTGTCCCTGAGTAACAATTCTCTGGCACTCAGTAACAATTCTGTCTGTCCCTGAGTAAAAATTCTGTGGCCCTAAGTAAAGTTTCTGTGGCCCTGAGTAACAATTCTCTGGCACTCCGTAACAATTCTGTCTGTCCCTGAGTAACAATTCTCTGGCACTCAGTAACAATTCTGTCTGTCCCTGAGTAAAAATTCTGTGGCCCTAATTAAAGTTTCTGTGGCCCTAAGTAACAATTCTCTGGCACTCAGTAACAATTCTGTCTGTCCCTGAGTAACAATTCTCTGGCACTCGGTAACAATTCTGTCTGTCCCTGAGTAACAATTCTCTGGCACTCAGTAACAATTCTGTCTGTCCCTGAGTAAAAATTCTGTGGCCCTAATTAAAGTTTCTGTGGCCCTAAGTAACAATTCTCTGGCACTCAGTAACAATTCTGTCTGTCCCTGAGTAACAATTCTCTGGCACTCAGTAACAATTCTGTCTGTCCCTGAGTAAAAATTCTGTGGCCCTAATTAAAGTTTCTGTGGCCCTAAGTAACAATTCTCTGGCACTCAGTAACAATTCTGTCTGTCCCTGAGTAACAATTCTCTGGCACTCGGTAACAATTCTGTCTGTCCCTGAGTAACAATTCTCTGGCACTCAGTAACAATTCTGTCTGTCCCTGAGTAAAAATTCTGTGGCCCTAATTAAAGTTTCTGTGGCCCTAAGTAACAATTCTCTGGCACTCATTAACAATTCTGTCTGTCCCTGAGTAACAATTCTCTGGCACTCGGTAACAATTCTGTCTGTCCCTGAGTAACAATTCTCTGGCACTCAGTAACAATTCTGTCTGTCCCTGAGTAAAAATTCTGTGGCCCTAATTAAAGTTTCTGTGGCCCTAAGTAACAATTCTCTGGCACTCAGTAACAATTCTGTCTGTCCCTGAGTAACAATTCTCTGGCACTCCGTAACAATTCTGTCTGTCCCTGAGTAACAATTCTCTGGCACTCCGTAACAATTCTGTCTGTCCCTGAGTATGAATTCTGTGGCCCTAACTAGCGTTTCTTTGTCCCTAAGTAACAGTTCTGTGGCCCTCAGTAACAGTTCTGTGTCTGTGCGAGTAACAATTCTGTGTCTGTGCGAGTAACAATTCTGTGGCCCTAAGTAACAGTTCTGTGGCCTTCAGTAACAATTCTGTGTCTGTGCGAGTAACAATTCTGTGTCTGTGCGAGTAACAATTCTGTGGCCCTAAGTAAAGTTTCTGTGGCCCTAAGTAACAATTCTCTGGCACTCAGTAACAATTCTGTCTGTCCCTGAGTAACAATTCTCTGGCACTCAGTAACAATTCTGTCTGTCCCTGAGTAAAAATTCTGTGGCCCTAAGTAAAGTTTCTGTGGCCCTGAGTAACAATTCTCTGGCACTCAGTAACAATTATGTCTGTCCCTGAGTAACAATTCTCTGGCACTGAGTAACAATTCTGTCTGTCCCTGAGTAAAAATTCTGTGGCCCTAATTAAAGTTTCTGTGGCCCTAAGTAACAATTCTCTGGCACTCAGTAACAATTCTGTCTGTCCCTGAGTAACAATTCTCTGGCACTCAGTAACAATTCTGTCTGTCCCTGAGTAACAATTCTGTGGCCCTAATAACGTTTCTGTGGCCCTAAGTAACAATTCTCTGGCACTGAGTAACAATTCTGTCTGTCCCTGATTATGAATTCTGTGGCCCTAACTAGCGTTTCTTTGTCCCTAAAAAACGATTCTGTGGCCCTCATTAACAAGTCTGTGTCCCTGAGTAATGGTTCTCTGTCCCTAAGTAACTTTTCTCTGTCCCCAATTATCGTTTCTGTGGCCCTAACTCTGTCCCTGTCCCTAGTACAGAGCGGTCTGCCTCTGTTCAATAACTGCAGGCAAATGAAGAATTCCAAAATGGCCGCTATTTATAGCTCGACCATTACACAGTGCTGGCTGGCTGGCTGCTGATAGGCTGATGCGATCACATGTAGTTGAGGCATGCATTATGGGTCAGCGCGCCTTGTCTGCGCGCCTTCCCAGACATCCCCGCTCCGTCGCCGCACATGTCAGCCGCCATTTTCTGAAAAATTTCGATTCGCGCGTCCGAATTAGGCTATTTTTCGGATTCGGCACGAATCGAAATTTTTCCGATATTCGACTCGAATTCCACTTCGGATACTTCGATTCGCTCATCTCTATTCACAATAAGTACCCTTTTTCAGAGTGCAAGTTGATTTTTTATTTTTGATTAAATCATTTTAAGATTCAGCTTACAATTTTAAAAATGTCTGTCAGTAAGAGAAAACAAAAAACGATGCATGAGAAGTTTTATTAATGACTGATGAGGAAGACCTTAAGTAATAGTAAAAATAAATTGGATTAAAAAAAGGAAAAATACTTAGCAAAGATTGTCTGGTCGTTGGATCCATGCAGAGACCAATTCGCTTGTATTGTCCAGTCTGATTAATCAGAATCTCTCAGAAATAGGATTCCATAGTTTCCATGTCAAATGAGAGCCCAGAGCTGCAAAAGCTGCATTTTTTTCCAGTCCTTGGAAAGAGTCTTTACAGAATTACCACAACAAATCAAAGGGTCTGAGGGGTTTGCTGAAGGGGTGTTGAAAGATTTTACCATGCTCAAGCAGACACACCCCTAATGCAGTTTCAGATCAAATAAAACCAGACTTACCAAAGCATTTTCCTAACCATGCTTTTCAAGAATGTTTCGTGACCTGGCTGTATACGTCAGAGCCCATTAACAGTCTTTTGCAGACTCTTCTAGAGCATGGTTTAGATAGATCTCTCTCTTTTTACTTTGTGTCAAGTTGTGTGTAAAGCTGGCAGTGTTCTGTAAATTTTCCTGGTTACCCAATACAAACAGTTGTAGCTCTGACTGTTTTTGCCGCTGACTTGTGAGTTTTGGAGATATGAAGTTAGAACTTTTGCTTTCAGGAGCTTGGCTTCTAGTTCCCGCCCACTTTCCCAAAGAGCCAATTGGAGAAAACTAATCTGCATATGACACAGCAAGATTACTCAGTAATATTCTGGGACATTTCTTTGCCTATGATGTGAAATATCTCTGTGTTTTTAAATGAAACATTCATTTTTAAGAGCTGGAGAGTACCAATTGATATATGTTTAGAAAATTATTTAAACTAAATGAAATTAGAATGGAGATTAAATGTCAGTCTCCATTATTTAAACGCGCTGACTAAAAATGAAGTCTTCTGCCCAAATTTAGCCAAAAGTGTATTTCAGCTCTTTTGCTATCTGTCTAGAAGGTTCTTGTGTTTCAGGAGCCAATGTAATCATGTCAAGGAAAGAAAAGTTGAGATCTTTGTGCTGCAGGTTCATGTACTTATTTACAGTCATCTCTGCTAGCACAGACCATTGCAGAGTAAGGGCTGTTATTTGTACTTTCTCTGAGAATCAAAGATATTTTACAGTATTTCTACGAAACCATCATACAAAAACCTTAAAATCTTGAGGTTTGAGAGTCTGATGATTACATTCCCAGATCCCAGCCTGTGCAGGGCTTTTCCTGCTCTGGGACAACAATCTGAGAACCAGCAAGTGAGAGTGATTGCAACTGAGGCAGGGTAACTACACCGTTAACGCCCATTTAAACAAACACTTAAGCTGCCAACACTTGTTTTAATTAAAACACACACTGTTCCAATAATCAGCTTTTGTCATTCTGACCTTTTTCAAAAGTGTGCAACATTTGCTGCCACACCCAGACCGGAAGGCAACAGAGTTCACAATAAGTACCCTTTTTCAGAGTGCAAGTTGATTTTTTATTTTTGATTAAATCATTTTAAGATTCAGCTTACAATTTTAAAAATGTCTGTCAGTAAGAGAAAACAAAAAACGATGCATGAGAAGTTTTATTAATGACTGAAGAGGAAGACCTTAAGTAATAGTAAAAATAAATTGGATTAAAAAAAGGAAAAATACTTAGCAAAGATTGTCTGGTCGTTGGATCCATGCAGAGACCAATTCGCTTGTATTGTCCAGTCTGATTAATCAGAATCTCTCAGAAATAGGATTCCATAGTTTCCATGTCAAATGAGAGCCCAGAGCTGCAAAAGCTGCATTTTTTTCCAGTCCTTGGAAAGAGTCTTTACAGAATTACCACAACAAATCAAAGGGTCTGAGGGGTTTGCTGAAGGGGTGTTGAAAGATTTTACCATGCTCAAGCAGACACACCCCTAATGCAGTTTCAGATCAAATAAAACCAGACTTACCAAAGCATTTTCCTAACCATGCTTTTCAAGAATGTTTCGTGACCTGGCTGTCTACGTCAGAGCCCATTAACAGTCTTTTGCAGACTCTTCTAGAGCATGGTTTAGATAGATCTCTCTCTTTTTACTTTGTGTCAAGTTGTGTGTAAAGCTGGCTGTGTTCTGTAAATTTTCCTGGTTACCCAATACAAACAGTTGTAGCTCTGACTGTTTTTGCCGCTGACTTGTGAGTTTTGGAGATATGAAGTTAGAACTTTTGCTTTCAGGAGCTTGGCTTCTAGTTCCCGCCCACTTTCCCAAAGAGCCAATTGGAGAAACCTAATCTGCATAAGACTCAGCAAGATTACTCAGTAAAATTCTGGGACATTTCTTTGCCTATGATGTGAAATATCTCTGTGTTTTTAAATGAAACATTCATTTTTAAGAGCTGGAAAGTACCAATTGATATATGTTTAGAAAATTATTTAAACTAAATGAAATTAGACTGGAGATTAAATGTCAGTCTCCATTATTTGAACGCGCTGACTAAAAATGAAGTCTTCTGCCCAAATTTAGCCAAAAGTGTATTTTAGCTCTTTTGCTATCTGTCTAGAAGGTTCTTGTGTTTCAGGAGCCAATGTAATCATGTCAAGGAAAGAAAAGTTGAGATCTTTGTGCTGCAGGTTCATGTACTTATTTACAGTCATCTCTGCTAGCACAGACCATTGCAGAGTAAGGGCTGTTATTTGTACTTTCTCTGAGAATCAAAGATATTTTACAGTATTTCTACGAAACCATCATACAAAAACCTTAAAATCTTGAGGTTTGAGAGTCTGATGATTACATTCCCAGATCCCAGCCTGTGCAGGGCTTTTCCTGCTCTGGGACAACAATCTGAGAACCAGCAAGTGAGAGTGATTGCAACTGGGGCAGGGTAACTACACCGTTAACGCCCATTTAAACAAACACTTAAGCTGCCAACACTTGTTTTAATTAAAACACACACTGTTCCAATAATCAGCTTTTGTCATTCTGACCTTTTTCAAAAGTGTGCAACATTTGCTGCCACACCCAGACCGGAAGGCAACAGAGTTCACAATAAGTACCCTTTTTCAGAGTGCAAGTTGATTTTTTATTTTTGATTAAATCATTTTAAGATTCAGCTTACAATTTTAAAAATGTCTGTCAGTAAGAGAAAACAAAAAACGATGCATGAGAAGTTTTATTAATGACTGATGAGGAAGACCTTAAGTAATAGTAAAAATAAATTGGATTAAAAAAAGGAAAAATACTTAGCAAAGATTGTCTGGTCGTTGGATCCATGCAGAGACCAATTCGCTTGTATTGTCCAGTCTGATTAATCAGAATCTCTCAGAAATAGGATTCCATAGTTTCCATGTCAAATGAGAGCCCAGAGCTGCAAAAGCTGCATTTTTTTCCAGTCCTTGGAAAGAGTCTTTACAGAATTACCACAACAAATCAAAGGGTCTGAGGGGTTTGCTGAAGGGGTGTTGAAAGATTTTACCATGCTCAAGCAGACACACCCCTAATGCAGTTTCAGATCAAATAAAACCAGACTTACCAAAGCATTTTCCTAACCATGCTTTTCAAGAATGTTTCGTGACCTGGCTGTATACGTCAGAGCCCATTAACAGTCTTTTGCAGACTCTTCTAGAGCATGGTTTAGATAGATCTCTCTCTTTTTACTTTGTGTCAAGTTGTGTGTAAAGCTGGCTGTGTTCTGTAAATTTTCCTGGTTACCCAATACAAACAGTTGTAGCTCTGACTGTTTTTGCCGCTGACTTGTGAGTTTTGGAGATATGAAGTTAGAACTTTTGCTTTCAGGAGCTTGGCTTCTAGTTCCCGCCCACTTTCCCAAAGAGCCAATTGGAGAAACCTAATCTGCATATGACTCAGCAAGATTACTCAGTAAAATTCTGGGACATTTCTTTGCCTATGATGTGAAATATCTCTGTGTTTTTAAATGAAACATTCATTTTTAAGAGCTGGAAAGTACCAATTGATATATGTTTAGAAAATTATTTAAACTAAATGAAATTAGACTGGAGATTAAATGTCAGTCTCCATTATTTGAACGCGCTGACTAAAAATGAAGTCTTCTGCCCAAATTTAGCCAAAAGTGTATTTTAGCTCTTTTGCTATCTGTCTAGAAGGTTCTTGTGTTTCAGGAGCCAATGTAATCATGTCAAGGAAAGAAAAGTTGAGATCTTTGTGCTGCAGGTTCATGTACTTATTTACAGTCATCTCTGCTAGCACAGACCATTGCAGAGTAAGGGCTGTTATTTGTACTTTCTCTGAGAATCAAAGATATTTTACAGTATTTCTACGAAACCATCATACAAAAACCTTAAAATCTTGAGGTTTGAGAGTCTGATGATTACATTCCCAGATCCCAGCCTGTGCAGGGCTTTTCCTGCTCTGGGACAACAATCTGAGAACCAGCAAGTGAGAGTGATTGCAACTGGGGCAGGGTAACTACACCGTTAACGCCCATTTAAACAAACACTTAAGCTGCCAACACTTGTTTTAATTAAAACACACACTGTTCCAATAATCAGCTTTTGTCATTCTGACCTTTTTCAAAAGTGTGCAACATTTGCTGCCACACCCAGACCGGAAGGCAACAGAGTTCACAATAAGTACCCTTTTTCAGAGTGCAAGTTGATTTTTTATTTTTGATTAAATCATTTTAAGATTCAGCTTACAATTTTAAAAATGTCTGTCAGTAAGAGAAAACAAAAAACGATGCATGAGAAGTTTTATTAATGACTGATGAGGAAGACCTTAAGTAATAGTAAAAATAAATTGGATTAAAAAAAGGAAAAATACTTAGCAAAGATTGTCTGGTCGTTGGATCCATGCAGAGACCAATTCGCTTGTATTGTCCAGTCTGATTAATCAGAATCTCTCAGAAATAGGATTCCATAGTTTCCATGTCAAATGAGAGCCCAGAGCTGCAAAAGCTGCATTTTTTTCCAGTCCTTGGAAAGAGTCTTTACAGAATTACCACAACAAATCAAAGGGTCTGAGGGGTTTGCTGAAGGGGTGTTGAAAGATTTTACCATGCTCAAGCAGACACACCCCTAATGCAGTTTCAGATCAAATAAAACCAGACTTACCAAAGCATTTTCCTAACCATGCTTTTCAAGAATGTTTCGTGACCTGGCTGTATACGTCAGAGCCCATTAACAGTCTTTTGCAGACTCTTCTAGAGCATGGTTTAGATAGATCTCTCTCTTTTTACTTTGTGTCAAGTTGTGTGTAAAGCTGGCTGTGTTCTGTAAATTTTCCTGGTTACCCAATACAAACAGTTGTAGCTCTGACTGTTTTTGCCGCTGACTTGTGAGTTTTGGAGATATGAAGTTAGAACTTTTGCTTTCAGGAGCTTGGCTTCTAGTTCCCGCCCACTTTCCCAAAGAGCCAATTGGAGAAACCTAATCTGCATATGACTCAGCAAGATTACTCAGTAAAATTCTGGGACATTTCTTTGCCTATGATGTGAAATATCTCTGTGTTTTTAAATGAAACATTCATTTTTAAGAGCTGGAAAGTACCAATTGATATATGTTTAGAAAATTATTTAAACTAAATGAAATTAGACTGGAGATTAAATGTCAGTCTCCATTATTTGAACGCGCTGACTAAAAATGAAGTCTTCTGCCCAAATTTAGCCAAAAGTGTATTTTAGCTCTTTTGCTATCTGTCTAGAAGGTTCTTGTGTTTCAGGAGCCAATGTAATCATGTCAAGGAAAGAAAAGTTGAGATCTTTGTGCTGCAGGTTCATGTACTTATTTACAGTCATCTCTGCTAGCACAGACCATTGCAGAGTAAGGGCTGTTATTTGTACTTTCTCTGAGAATCAAAGATATTTTACAGTATTTCTACGAAACCATCATACAAAAACCTTAAAATCTTGAGGTTTGAGAGTCTGATGATTACATTCCCAGATCCCAGCCTGTGCAGGGCTTTTCCTGCTCTGGGACAACAATCTGAGAACCAGCAAGTGAGAGTGATTGCAACTGAGGCAGGGTAACTACACCGTTAACGCCCATTTAAACAAACACTTAAGCTGCCAACACTTGTTTTAATTAAAACACACACTGTTCCAATAATCAGCTTTTGTCATTCTGACCTTTTTCAAAAGTGTGCAACATTTGCTGCCACACCCAGACCGGAAGGCAACAGAGTTCACAATAAGTACCCTTTTTCAGAGTGCAAGTTGATTTTTTATTTTTGATTAAATCATTTTAAGATTCAGCTTACAATTTTAAAAATGTCTGTCAGTAAGAGAAAACAAAAAACGATGCATGAGAAGTTTTATTAATGACTGAAGAGGAAGACCTTAAGTAATAGTAAAAATAAATTGGATTAAAAAAAGGAAAAATACTTAGCAAAGATTGTCTGGTCGTTGGATCCATGCAGAGACCAATTCGCTTGTATTGTCCAGTCTGATTAATCAGAATCTCTCAGAAATAGGATTCCATAGTTTCCATGTCAAATGAGAGCCCAGAGCTGCAAAAGCTGCATTTTTTTCCAGTCCTTGGAAAGAGTCTTTACAGAATTACCACAACAAATCAAAGGGTCTGAGGGGTTTGCTGAAGGGGTGTTGAAAGATTTTACCATGCTCAAGCAGACACACCCCTAATGCAGTTTCAGATCAAATAAAACCAGACTTACCAAAGCATTTTCCTAACCATGCTTTTCAAGAATGTTTCGTGACCTGGCTGTCTACGTCAGAGCCCATTAACAGTCTTTTGCAGACTCTTCTAGAGCATGGTTTAGATAGATCTCTCTCTTTTTACTTTGTGTCAAGTTGTGTGTAAAGCTGGCTGTGTTCTGTAAATTTTCCTGGTTACCCAATACAAACAGTTGTAGCTCTGACTGTTTTTGCCGCGGACTTGTGAGTTTTGGAGATATGAAGTTAGAACTTTTGCTTTCAGGAGCTTGGCTTCTAGTTCCCGCCCACTTTCCCAAAGAGCCAATTGGAGAAACCTAATCTGCATATGACTCAGCAAGATTACTCAGTAAAATTCTGGGACATTTCTTTGCCTATGATGTGAAATATCTCTGTGTTTTTAAATGAAACATTCATTTTTAAGAGCTGGAAAGTACCAATTGATATATGTTTAGAAAATTATTTAAACTAAATGAAATTAGACTGGAGATTAAATGTCAGTCTCCATTATTTGAACGCGCTGACTAAAAATGAAGTCTTCTGCCCAAAT
Source organism: Staurois parvus (assembly GCF_062004578.1). Lineage (NCBI taxonomy): Eukaryota > Metazoa > Chordata > Amphibia > Anura > Ranidae > Staurois > Staurois parvus. The sequence continues at coordinate 1,144,105 of NW_028319080.1, forward strand.
TTAGCCAAAAGTGTATTTTAGCTCTTTTGCTATCTGTCTAGAAGGTTCTTGTGTTTCAGGAGCCAATGTAATCATGTCAAGGAAAGAAAAGTTGAGATCTTTGTGCTGCAGGTTCATGTACTTATTTACAGTCATCTCTGCTAGCACAGACCATTGCAGAGTAAGGGCTGTTATTTGTACTTTCTCTGAGAATCAAAGATATTTTACAGTATTTCTACGAAACCATCATACAAAAACCTTAAAATCTTGAGGTTTGAGAGTCTGATGATTACATTCCCAGATCCCAGCCTGTGCAGGGCTTTTCCTGCTCTGGGACAACAATCTGAGAACCAGCAAGTGAGAGTGATTGCAACTGGGGCAGGGTAACTACACCGTTAACGCCCATTTAAACAAACACTTAAGCTGCCAACACTTGTTTTAATTAAAACACACACTGTTCCAATAATCAGCTTTTGTCATTCTGACCTTTTTCAAAAGTGTGCAACATTTGCTGCCACACCCAGACCGGAAGGCAACAGAGTTCACAATAAGTACCCTTTTTCAGAGTGCAAGTTGATTTTTTATTTTTGATTAAATCATTTTAAGATTCAGCTTACAATTTTAAAAATGTCTGTCAGTAAGAGAAAACAAAAAATGATGCATGAGAAGTTTTATTAATGACTGATGAGGAAGACCTTAAGTAATAGTAAAAATAAATTGGATTAAAAAAAGGAAAAATACTTAGCAAAGATTGTCTGGTCGTTGGATCCATGCAGAGACCAATTCGCTTGTATTGTCCAGTCTGATTAATCAGAATCTCTCAGAAATAGGATTCCATAGTTTCCATGTCAAATGAGAGCCCAGAGCTGCAAAAGCTGCATTTTTTTCCAGTCCTTGGAAAGAGTCTTTACAGAATTACCACAACAAATCAAAGGGTCTGAGGGGTTTGCTGAAGGGGTGTTGAAAGATTTTACCATGCTCAAGCAGACACACCCCTAATGCAGTTTCAGATCAAATAAAACCAGACTTACCAAAGCATTTTCCTAACCATGCTTTTCAAGAATGTTTCGTGACCTGGCTGTATACGTCAGAGCCCATTAACAGTCTTTTGCAGACTCTTCTAGAGCATGGTTTAGATAGATCTCTCTCTTTTTACTTTGTGTCAAGTTGTGTGTAAAGCTGGCTGTGTTCTGTAAATTTTCCTGGTTACCCAATACAAACAGTTGTAGCTCTGACTGTTTTTGCCGCTGACTTGTGAGTTTTGGAGATATGAAGTTAGAACTTTTGCTTTCAGGAGCTTGGCTTCTAGTTCCCGCCCACTTTCCCAAAGAGCCAATTGGAGAAACCTAATCTGCATATGACTCAGCAAGATTACTCAGTAAAATTCTGGGACATTTCTTTGCCTATGATGTGAAATATCTCTGTGTTTTTAAATGAAACATTCATTTTTAAGAGCTGGAAAGTACCAATTGATATATGTTTAGAAAATTATTTAAACTAAATGAAATTAGACTGGAGATTAAATGTCAGTCTCCATTATTTGAACGCGCTGACTAAAAATGAAGTCTTCTGCCCAAATTTAGCCAAAAGTGTATTTTAGCTCTTTTGCTATCTGTCTAGAAGGTTCTTGTGTTTCAGGAGCCAATGTAATCATGTCAAGGAAAGAAAAGTTGAGATCTTTGTGCTGCAGGTTCATGTACTTATTTACAGTCATCTCTGCTAGCACAGACCATTGCAGAGTAAGGGCTGTTATTTGTACTTTCTCTGAGAATCAAAGATATTTTACAGTATTTCTACGAAACCATCATACAAAAACCTTCAAATCTTGAGGTTTGAGAGTCTGATGATTACATTCCCAGATCCCAGCCTGTGCAGGGCTTTTCCTGCTCTGGGACAACAATCTGAGAACCAGCAAGTGAGAGTGATTGCAACTGGGGCAGGGTAACTACACCGTTAACGCCCATTTAAACAAACACTTAAGCTGCCAACACTTGTTTTAATTAAAACACACACTGTTCCAATAATCAGCTTTTGTCATTCTGACCTTTTTCAAAAGTGTGCAACATTTGCTGCCACACCCAGACCGGAAGGCAACAGAGTTCACAATAAGTACCCTTTTTCAGAGTGCAAGTTGATTTTTTATTTTTGATTAAATCATTTTAAGATTCAGCTTACAATTTTAAAAATGTCTGTCAGTAAGAGAAAACAAAAAACGATGCATGAGAAGTTGTATTAATGACTGATGAGGAAGACCTTAAGTAATAGTAAAAATAAATTGGATTAAAAAAAGGAAAAATACTTAGCAAAGATTGTCTGGTCGTTGGATCCATGCAGAGACCAATTCGCTTGTATTGTCCAGTCTGATTAATCAGAATCTCTCAGAAATAGGATTCCATAGTTTCCATGTCAAATGAGAGCCCAGAGCTGCAAAAGCTGCATTTTTTTCCAGTCCTTGGAAAGAGTCTTTACAGAATTACCACAACAAATCAAAGGGTCTGAGGGGTTTGCTGAAGGGGTGTTGAAAGATTTTACCATGCTCAAGCAGACACACCCCTAATGCAGTTTCAGATCAAATAAAACCAGACTTACCAAAGCATTTTCCTAACCATGCTTTTCAAGAATGTTTCGTGACCTGGCTGTATACGTCAGAGCCCATTAACAGTCTTTTGCAGACTCTTCTAGAGCATGGTTTAGATAGATCTCTCTCTTTTTACTTTGTGTCAAGTTGTGTGTAAAGCTGGCAGTGTTCTGTAAATTTTCCTGGTTACCCACTACAAACAGTTGTAGCTCTGACTGTTTTTGCCGCTGACTTGTGAGTTTTGGAGATATGAAGTTAGAACTTTTGCTTTCAGGAGCTTGGCTTCTAGTTCCCGCCCACTTTCCCAAAGAGCCAATTGGAGAAACCTAATCTGCATATGACTCAGCAAGATTACTCAGTAATATTCTGGGACATTTCTTTGCCTATGATGTGAAATATCTCTGTGTTTTTAAATGAAACATTCATTTTTAAGAGCTGGAGAGTACCAATTGATATATGTTTAGAAAATTATTTAAACTAAATGAAATTAGAATGGAGATTAAATGTCAGTCTCCGTTATTTGAACGCGCTGACTAAAAATGAAGTCTTCTGCCCAAATTTAGCCAAAAGTGTATTTTAGCTCTTTTGCTATCTGTCTAGAAGGTTCTTGTGTTTCAGGAGCCAATGTAATCATGTCAAGGAAAGAAAAGTTGAGATCTTTGTGCTGCAGGTTCATGTACTTATTTACAGTCATCTCTGCTAGCACAGACCATTGCAGAGTAAGGGCTGTTATTTGTACTTTCTCTGAGAATCAAAGATATTTTACAGTATTTCTACGAAACCATCATACAAAAACCTTAAAATCTTGAGGTTTGAGAGTCTGATGATTACATTCCCAGATCCCAGCCTGTGCAGGGCTTTTCCTGCTCTGGGACAACAATCTGAGAACCAGCAAGTGAGAGTGATTGCAACTGGGGCAGGGTAACTACACCGTTAACGCCCATTTAAACAAACACTTAAGCTGCCAACACTTGTTTTAATTAAAACACACACTGTTCCAATAATCAGCTTTTGTCATTCTGACCTTTTTCAAAAGTGTACAACATTTGCTGCCACACCCAGACCGGAAGGCAACAGAGTTCACAATAAGTACCCTTTTTCAGAGTGAAAGTTGATTTTTTTATTTTTGATTACTTCATTTTAAGATTCAGCTTACAATTTTAAAAATGTCTGTCAGTAAGAGAAAACAAAAAACGATGCATGAGAAGTTTTATTAATGACTGATGAGGAAGACCTTAAGTAATAGTAAAAATAAATTGGATTAAAAAAAGGAAAAATACTTAGCAAAGATTGTCTGGTCGTTGGATCCATGCAGAGACCAATTCGCTTGTATTGTCCAGTCTGATTAATCAGAATCTCTCAGAAATAGGATTCCATAGTTTCCATGTCAAATGAGAGCCCAGAGCTGCAAAAGCTGCATTTTTTTCCAGTCCTTGGAAAGAGTCTTTACAGAATTACCACAACAAATCAAAGGGTCTGAGGGGTTTGCTGAAGGGGTGTTGAAAGATTTTACCATGCTCAAGCAGACACACCCCTAATGCAGTTTCAGATCAAATAAAACCAGACTTACCAAAGCATTTTCCTAACCATGCTTTTCAAGAATGTTTCGTGACCTGGCTGTATACGTCAGAGCCCATTAACAGTCTTTTGCAGACTCTTCTAGAGCATGGTTTAGATAGATCTCTCTCTTTTTACTTTGTGTCAAGTTGTGTGTAAAGCTGGCTGTGTTCTGTAAATTTTCCTGGTTACCCACTACAAACAGTTGTAGCTCTGACTGTTTTTGCCGCTGACTTGTGAGTTTTGGAGATATGAAGTTAGAACTTTTGCTTTCAGGAGCTTGGCTTCTAGTTCCCGCCCACTTTCCCAAAGAGCCAATTGGAGAAACCTAATCTGCATATGACTCAGCAAGATTACTCAGTAATATTCTGGGACATTTCTTTGCCTATGATGTGAAATATCTCTGTGTTTTTAAATGAAACATTCATTTTTAAGAGCTGGAGAGTACCAATTGATATATGTTTAGAAAATTATTTAAACTAAATGAAATTAGAATGGAGATTAAATGTCAGTCTCCGTTATTTGAACGCGCTGACTAAAAATGAAGTCTTCTGCCCAAATTTAGCCAAAAGTGTATTTTAGCTCTTTTGCTATCTGTCTAGAAGGTTCTTGTGTTTCAGGAGCCAATGTAATCATGTCAAGGAAAGAAAAGTTGAGATCTTTGTGCTGCAGGTTCATGTACTTATTTACAGTCATCTCTGCTAGCACAGACCATTGCAGAGTAAGGGCTGTTATTTGTACTTTCTCTGAGAATCAAAGATATTTTACAGTATTTCTACGAAACCATCATACAAAAACCTTAAAATCTTGAGGTTTGAGAGTCTGATGATTACATTCCCAGATCCCAGCCTGTGCAGGGCTTTTCCTGCTCTGGGACAACAATCTGAGAACCAGCAAGTGAGAGTGATTGCAACTGGGGCAGGGTAACTACACCGTTAACGCCCATTTAAACAAACACTTAAGCTGCCAACACTTGTTTTAATTAAAACACACACTGTTCCAATAATCAGCTTTTGTCATTCTGACCTTTTTCAAAAGTGTACAACATTTGCTGCCACACCCAGACCGGAAGGCAACAGAGTTCACAATAAGTACCCTTTTTCAGAGTGAAAGTTGATTTTTTTATTTTTGATTACTTCATTTTAAGATTCAGCTTACAATTTTAAAAATGTCTGTCAGTAAGAGAAAACAAAAAACGATGCATGAGAAGTTTTATTAATGACTGATGAGGAAGACCTTAAGTAATAGTAAAAATAAATTGGATTAAAAAAAGGAAAAATACTTAGCAAAGATTGTCTGGTCGTTGGATCCATGCAGAGACCAATTCGCTTGTATTGTCCAGTCTGATTAATCAGAATCTCTCAGAAATAGGATTCCATAGTTTCCATGTCAAATGAGAGCCCAGAGCTGCAAAAGCTGCATTTTTTTCCAGTCCTTGGAAAGAGTCTTTACAGAATTACCACAACAAATCAAAGGGTCTGAGGGGTTTGCTGAAGGGGTGTTGAAAGATTTTACCATGCTCAAGCAGACACACCCCTAATGCAGTTTCAGATCAAATAAAACCAGACTTACCAAAGCATTTTCCTAACCATGCTTTTCAAGAATGTTTCGTGACCTGGCTGTATACGTCAGAGCCCATTAACAGTCTTTTGCAGACTCTTCTAGAGCATGGTTTAGATAGATCTCTCTCTTTTTACTTTGTGTCAAGTTGTGTGTAAAGCTGGCAGTGTTCTGTAAATTTTCCTGGTTACCCAATACAAACAGTTGTAGCTCTGACTGTTTTTGCCGCTGACTTGTGAGTTTTGGAGATATGAAGTTAGAACTTTTGCTTTCAGGAGCTTGGCTTCTAGTTCCCGCCCACTTTCCCAAAGAGCCAATTGGAGAAAACGAATCTGCATATGACTCAGCAAGATTACTCAGTAATATTCTGGGACATTTCATTGCCTATGATGTGAAATATCTCTGTGTTTTTAAATGAAACATTCATTTTTAAGAGCTGGAGAGTACCAATTAATATATGTTTAGAAAATTATATAAACTAAATGAAATTAGAATGGAGATTAAATGTCAGTCTCCATTATTTGAACGCGCTGACTAAAAATGAAGTCTTCTGCCCAAATTTAGCCAAAAGTGTATTTCAGCTCTTTTGCTATCTGTCTAGAAGGTTCTTGTGTTTCAGGAGCCAATGTAATCATGTCAAGGAAAGAAAAGTTGAGATCTTTGTGCTGCAGGTTCATGTACTTATTTACAGTCATCTCTGCTAGCACAGACCATTGCAGAGTAAGGGCTGTTATTTGTACTTTCTCTGAGAATCAAAGATATTTTACAGTATTTCTACGAAACCATCATACAAAAACCTTCAAATCTTGAGGTTTGAGAGTCTGATGATTACATTCCCAGATCCCAGCCTGTGCAGGGCTTTTCCTGCTCTGGGACAACAATCTGAGAACCAGCAAGTGAGAGTGATTGCAACTGGGGCAGGGTAACTACACCGTTAACGCCCATTTAAACAAACACTTAAGCTGCCAACACTTGTTTTAATTAAAACACACACTGTTCCAATAATCAGCTTTTGTCATTCTGACCTTTTTCAAAAGTGTGCAACATTTGCTGCCACACCCAGACCGGAAGGCAACAGAGTTCACAATAAGTACCCTTTTTCAGAGTGCAAGTTGATTTTTTATTTTTGATTAAATCATTTTAAGATTCAGCTTACAATTTTAAAAATGTCTGTCAGTAAGAGAAAACAAAAAACGATGCATGAGAAGTTTTATTAATGACTGATGAGGAAGACCTTAAGTAATAGTAAAAATAAATTGGATTAAAAAAAGGAAAAATACTTAGCAAAGATTGTCTGGTCGTTGGATCCATGCAGAGACCAATTCGCTTGTATTGTCCAGTCTGATTAATCAGAATCTCTCAGAAATAGGATTCCATAGTTTCCATGTCAAATGAGAGCCCAGAGCTGCAAAAGCTGCATTTTTTTCCAGTCCTTGGAAAGAGTCTTTACAGAATTACCACAACAAATCAAAGGGTCTGAGGGGTTTGCTGAAGGGGTGTTGAAAGATTTTACCATGCTCAAGCAGACACACCCCTAATGCAGTTTCAGATCAAATAAAACCAGACTTACCAAAGCATTTTCCTAACCATGCTTTTCAAGAATGTTTCGTGACCTGGCTGTATACGTCAGAGCCCATTAACAGTCTTTTGCAGACTCTTCTAGAGCATGGTTTAGATAGATCTCTCTCTTTTTACTTTGTGTCAAGTTGTGTGTAAAGCTGGCAGTGTTCTGTAAATTTTCCTGGTTACCCAATACAAACAGTTGTAGCTCTGACTGTGTTTGCCGCTGACTTGTGAGTTTTGGAGATATGAAGTTAGAACTTTTGCTTCAGGAGCTTGGCTTCTAGTTCCCGCCCACTTTCCCAAAGAGCCAATTGGAGAAACCTAATCTGCATATGACTCAGCAAGATTACTCAGTAATATTCTGGGACATTTCTTTGCCTATGATGTGAAATATCTCTGTGTTTTTAAATGAAACATTCATTTTTAAGAGCTGGAGAGTACCAATTGATATATGTTTAGAAAATTATATAAACTAAATGAAATTAGAATGGAGATTAAATGTCAGTCTCCATTATTTAAACGCGCTGACTAAAAATGAAGTCTTCTGCCCAAATTTAGCCAAAAGTGTATTTCAGCTCTTTTGCTATCTGTCTAGAAGGTTCTTGTGTTTCAGGAGCCAATGTAATCATGTCAAGGAAAGAAAAGTTGAGATCTTTGTGCTGCAGGTTCATGTACTTATTTACAGTCATCTCTGCTAGCACAGACCATTGCAGAGTAAGGGCTGTTATTTGTACTTTCTCTGAGAATCAAAGATATTTTACAGTATTTCTACGAAACCATCATACAAAAACCTTCAAATCTTGAGGTTTGAGAGTCTGATGATTACATTCCCAGATCCCAGCCTGTGCAGGGCTTTTCTTGCTCTGGGACAACAATCTGAGAACCAGCAAGTGAGAGTGATTGCAACTGGGGCAGGGTAACTACACCGTTAACGCCCATTTAAACAAACACTTAAGCTGCCAACACTTGTTTTAATTAAAACACACACTGTTCCAATAATCAGCTTTTGTCATTCTGACCTTTTTCAAAAGTGTGCAACATTTGCTGCCACACCCAGACCGGAAGGCAACAGAGTTCACAATAAGTACCCTTTTTCAGAGTGAAAGTTGATTTTTTTATTTTTGATTACTTCATTTTAAGATTCAGCTTACAATTTTAAAAATGTCTGTCAGTTAGAGAAAACAAAAAACGATGCATGAGAAGTTTTATTAATGACTGATGAGGAAGACCTTAAGTAATAGTAAAAATAAATTGGATTAAAAAAAGGAAAAATACTTAGCAAAGATTGTCTGGTCGTTGGATCCATGCAGAGACCAATTCGCTTGTATTGTCCAGTCTGATTAATCAGAATCTCTCAGAAATAGGATTCCATAGTTTCCATGTCAAATGAGAGCCCAGAGCTGCAAAAGCTGCATTTTTTTCCAGTCCTTGGAAAGAGTCTTTACAGAATTACCACAACAAATCAAAGGGTCTGAGGGGTTTGCTGAAGGGGTGTTGAAAGATTTTACCATGCTCAAGCAGACACACCCCTAATGCAGTTTCAGATCAAATAAAACCAGACTTACCAAAGCATTTTCCTAACCATGCTTTTCAAGAATGTTTCGTGACCTGGCTGTATACGTCAGAGCCCATTAACAGTCTTTTGCAGACTCTTCTAGAGCATGGTTTAGATAGATCTCTCTCTTTTTACTTTGTGTCAAGTTGTGTGTAAAGCTGGCTGTGTTCTGTAAATTTTCCTGGTTACCCAATACAAACAGTTGTAGCTCTGACTGTTTTTGCCGCTGACTTGTGAGTTTTGGAGATATGAAGTTAGAACTTTTGCTTTCAGGAGCTTGGCTTCTAGTTCCCGCCCACTTTCCCAAAGAGCCAATTGGAGAAACCTAATCTGCATATGACTCAGCAAGATTACTCAGTAAAATTCTGGGACATTTCTTTGCCTATGATGTGAAATATCTCTGTGTTTTTAAATGAAACATTCATTTTTAAGAGCTGGAAAGTACCAATTGATATATGTTTAGAAAATTATTTAAACTAAATGAAATTAGACTGGAGATTAAATGTCAGTCTCCATTATTTGAACGCGCTGACTAAAAATGAAGTCTTCTGCCCAAATTTAGCCAAAAGTGTATTTTAGCTCTTTTGCTATCTGTCTAGAAGGTTCTTGTGTTTCAGGAGCCAATGTAATCATGTCAAGGAAAGAAAAGTTGAGATCTTTGTGCTGCAGGTTCATGTACTTATTTACAGTCATCTCTGCTAGCACAGACCATTGCAGAGTAAGGGCTGTTATTTGTACTTTCTCTGAGAATCAAAGATATTTTACAGTATTTCTACGAAACCATCATACAAAAACCTTCAAATCTTGAGGTTTGAGAGTCTGATGATTACATTCCCAGATCCCAGCCTGTGCAGGGCTTTTCCTGCTCTGGGACAACAATCTGAGAACCAGCAAGTGAGAGTGATTGCAACTGGGGCAGGGTAACTACACCGTTAACGCCCATTTAAACAAACACTTAAGCTGCCAACACTTGTTTTAATTAAAACACACACTGTTCCAATAATCAGCTTTTGTCATTCTGACCTTTTTCAAAAGTGTGCAACATTTGCTGCCACACCCAGACCGGAAGGCAACAGAGTTCACAATAAGTACCCTTTTTCAGAGTGCAAGTTGATTTTTTATTTTTGATTAAATCATTTTAAGATTCAGCTTACAATTTTAAAAATGTCTGTCAGTAAGAGAAAACAAAAAACGATGCATGAGAAGTTTTATTAATGACTGATGAGGAAGACCTTAAGTAATAGTAAAAATAAATTGGATTAAAAAAAGGAAAAATACTTAGCAAAGATTGTCTGGTCGTTGGATCCATGCAGAGACCAATTCGCTTGTATTGTCCAGTCTGATTAATCAGAATCTCTCAGAAATAGGATTCCATAGTTTCCATGTCAAATGAGAGCCCAGAGCTGCAAAAGCTGCATTTTTTTCCAGTCCTTGGAAAGAGTCTTTACAGAATTACCACAACAAATCAAAGGGTCTGAGGGGTTTGCTGAAGGGGTGTTGAAAGATTTTACCATGCTCAAGCAGACACACCCCTAATGCAGTTTCAGATCAAATAAAACCAGACTTACCAAAGCATTTTCCTAACCATGCTTTTCAAGAATGTTTCGTGACCTGGCTGTATACGTCAGAGCCCATTAACAGTCTTTTGCAGACTCTTCTAGAGCATGGTTTAGATAGATCTCTCTCTTTTTACTTTGTGTCAAGTTGTGTGTAAAGCTGGCTGTGTTCTGTAAATTTTCCTGGTTACCCACTACAAACAGTTGTAGCTCTGACTGTTTTTGCCGCTGACTTGTGAGTTTTGGAGATATGAAGTTAGAACTTTTGCTTTCAGGAGCTTGGCTTCTAGTTCCCGCCCACTTTCCCAAAGAGCCAATTGGAGAAACCTAATCTGCATATGACTCAGCAAGATTACTCAGTAATATTCTGGGACATTTCTTTGCCTATGATGTGAAATATCTCTGTGTTTTTAAATGAAACATTCATTTTTAAGAGCTGGAGAGTACCAATTGATATATGTTTAGAAAATTATTTAAACTAAATGAAATTAGAATGGAGATTAAATGTCAGTCTCCGTTATTTGAACGCGCTGACTAAAAATGAAGTCTTCTGCCCAAATTTAGCCAAAAGTGTATTTTAGCTCTTTTGCTATCTGTCTAGAAGGTTCTTGTGTTTCAGGAGCCAATGTAATCATGTCAAGGAAAGAAAAGTTGAGATCTTTGTGCTGCAGGTTCATGTACTTATTTACAGTCATCTCTGCTAGCACAGACCATTGCAGAGTAAGGGCTGTTATTTGTACTTTCTCTGAGAATCAAAGATATTTTACAGTATTTCTACGAAACCATCATACAAAAACCTTAAAATCTTGAGGTTTGAGAGTCTGATGATTACATTCCCAGATCCCAGCCTGTGCAGGGCTTTTCCTGCTCTGGGACAACAATCTGAGAACCAGCAAGTGAGAGTGATTGCAACTGGGGCAGGGTAACTACACCGTTAACGCCCATTTAAACAAACACTTAAGCTGCCAACACTTGTTTTAATTAAAACACACACTGTTCCAATAATCAGCTTTTGTCATTCTGACCTTTTTCAAAAGTGTACAACATTTGCTGCCACACCCAGACCGGAAGGCAACAGAGTTCACAATAAGTACCCTTTTTCAGAGTGAAAGTTGATTTTTTTATTTTTGATTACTTCATTTTAAGATTCAGCTTACAATTTTAAAAATGTCTGTCAGTAAGAGAAAACAAAAAACGATGCATGAGAAGTTTTATTAATGACTGATGAGGAAGACCTTAAGTAATAGTAAAAATAAATTGGATTAAAAAAAGGAAAAATACTTAGCAAAGATTGTCTGGTCGTTGGATCCATGCAGAGACCAATTCGCTTGTATTGTCCAGTCTGATTAATCAGAATCTCTCAGAAATAGGATTCCATAGTTTCCATGTCAAATGAGAGCCCAGAGCTGCAAAAGCTGCATTTTTTTCCAGTCCTTGGAAAGAGTCTTTACAGAATTACCACAACAAATCAAAGGGTCTGAGGGGTTTGCTGAAGGGGTGTTGAAAGATTTTACCATGCTCAAGCAGACACACCCCTAATGCAGTTTCAGATCAAATAAAACCAGACTTACCAAAGCATTTTCCTAACCATGCTTTTCAAGAATGTTTCGTGACCTGGCTGTATACGTCAGAGCCCATTAACAGTCTTTTGCAGACTCTTCTAGAGCATGGTTTAGATAGATCTCTCTCTTTTTACTTTGTGTCAAGTTGTGTGTAAAGCTGGCAGTGTTCTGTAAATTTTCCTGGTTACCCAATACAAACAGTTGTAGCTCTGACTGTTTTTGCCGCTGACTTGTGAGTTTTGGAGATATGAAGTTAGAACTTTTGCTTTCAGGAGCTTGGCTTCTAGTTCCCGCCCACTTTCCCAAAGAGCCAATTGGAGAAAACTAATCTGCATATGACTCAGCAAGATTACTCAGTAATATTCTGGGACATTTCATTGCCTATGATGTGAAATATCTCTGTGTTTTTAAATGAAACATTCATTTATAAGAGCTGGAGAGTACCAATTAATATATGTTTAGAAAATTATATAAACTAAATGAAATTAGAATGGAGATTAAATGTCAGTCTCCATTATTTGAACGCGCTGACTAAAAATGAAGTCTTCTGCCCAAATTTAGCCAAAAGTGTATTTCAGCTCTTTTGCTATCTGTCTAGAAGGTTCTTGTGTTTCAGGAGCCAATGTAATCATGTCAAGGAAAGAAAAGTTGAGATCTTTGTGCTGCAGGTTCATGTACTTATTTACAGTCATCTCTGCTAGCACAGACCATTGCAGAGTAAGGGCTGTTATTTGTACTTTCTCTGAGAATCAAAGATATTTTACAGTATTTCTACGAAACCATCATACAAAAACCTTAAAATCTTGAGGTTTGAGAGTCTGATGATTACATTCCCAGATCCCAGCCTGTGCAGGGCTTTTCCTGCTCTAGGACAACAATCTGAGAACCAGCAAGTGAGAGTGATTGCAACTGGGGCAGGGTAACTACACCGTTAACGCCCATTTAAACAAACACTTAAGCTGCCAACACTTGTTTTAATTAAAACACACACTGTTCCAATAATCAGCTTTTGTCATTCTGACCTTTTTCAAAAGTGTGCAACATTTGCTGCCACACCCAGACCGGAAGGCAACAGAGTTCACAATAAGTACCCTTTTTCAGAGTGCAAGTTGATTTTTTATTTTTGATTAAATCATTTTAAGATTCAGCTTACAATTTTAAAAATGTCTGTCAGTAAGAGAAAACAAAAAACGATGCATGAGAAGTTTTATTAATGACTGATGAGGAAGACCTTAAGTAATAGTAAAAATAAATTGGATTAAAAAAAGGAAAAATACTTAGCAAAGATTGTCTGGTCGTTGGATCCATGCAGAGACCAATTCGCTTGTATTGTCCAGTCTGATTAATCAGAATCTCTCAGAAATAGGATTCCATAGTTTCCATGTCAAATGAGAGCCCAGAGCTGCAAAAGCTGCATTTTTTTCCAGTCCTTGGAAAGAGTCTTTACAGAATTACCACAACAAATCAAAGGGTCTGAGGGGTTTGCTGAAGGGGTGTTGAAAGATTTTACCATGCTCAAGCAGACACACCCCTAATGCAGTTTCAGATCAAATAAAACCAGACTTACCAAAGCATTTTCCTAACCATGCTTTTCAAGAATGTTTCGTGACCTGGCTGTATACGTCAGAGCCCATTAACAGTCTTTTGCAGACTCTTCTAGAGCATGGTTTAGATAGATCTCTCTCTTTTTACTTTGTGTCAAGTTGTGTGTAAAGCTGGCTGTGTTCTGTAAATTTTCCTGGTTACCCACTACAAACAGTTGTAGCTCTGACTGTTTTTGCCGCTGACTTGTGAGTTTTGGAGATATGAAGTTAGAACTTTTGCTTTCAGGAGCTTGGCTTCTAGTTCCCGCCCACTTTCCCAAAGAGCCAATTGGAGAAACCTAATCTGCATATGACTCAGCAAGATTACTCAGTAATATTCTGGGACATTTCTTTGCCTATGATGTGAAATATCTCTGTGTTTTTAAATGAAACATTCATTTTTAAGAGCTGGAGAGTACCAATTGATATATGTTTAGAAAATTATTTAAACTAAATGAAATTAGAATGGAGATTAAATGTCAGTCTCCGTTATTTGAACGCGCTGACTAAAAATGAAGTCTTCTGCCCAAATTTAGCCAAAAGTGTATTTTAGCTCTTTTGCTATCTGTCTAGAAGGTTCTTGTGTTTCAGGAGCCAATGTAATCATGTCAAGGAAAGAAAAGTTGAGATCTTTGTGCTGCAGGTTCATGTACTTATTTACAGTCATCTCTGCTAGCACAGACCATTGCAGAGTAAGGGCTGTTATTTGTACTTTCTCTGAGAATCAAAGATATTTTACAGTATTTCTACGAAACCATCATACAAAAACCTTCAAATCTTGAGGTTTGAGAGTCTGATGATTACATTCCCAGATCCCAGCCTGTGCAGGGCTTTTCCTGCTCTGGGACAACAATCTGAGAACCAGCAAGTGAGAGTGATTGCAACTGGGGCAGGGTAACTACACCGTTAACGCCCATTTAAACAAACACTTAAGCTGCCAACACTTGTTTTAATTAAAACACACACTGTTCCAATAATCAGCTTTTGTCATTCTGACCTTTTTCAAAAGTGTACAACATTTGCTGCCACACCCAGACCGGAAGGCAACAGAGTTCACAATAAGTACCCTTTTTCAGAGTGAAAGTTGATTTTTTTATTTTTGATTACTTCATTTTAAGATTCAGCTTACAATTTTAAAAATGTCTGTCAGTAAGAGAAAACAAAAAACGATGCATGAGAAGTTTTATTAATGACTGATGAGGAAGACCTTAAGTAATAGTAAAAATAAATTGGATTAAAAAAAGGAAAAATACTTAGCAAAGATTGTCTGGTCGTTGGATCCATGCAGAGACCAATTCGCTTGTATTGTCCAGTCTGATTAATCAGAATCTCTCAGAAATAGGATTCCATAGTTTCCATGTCAAATGAGAGCCCAGAGCTGCAAAAGCTGCATTTTTTTCCAGTCCTTGGAAAGAGTCTTTACAGAATTACCACAACAAATCAAAGGGTCTGAGGGGTTTGCTGAAGGGGTGTTGAAAGATTTTACCATGCTCAAGCAGACACACCCCTAATGCAGTTTCAGATCAAATAAAACCAGACTTACCAAAGCATTTTCCTAACCATGCTTTTCAAGAATGTTTCGTGACCTGGCTGTATACGTCAGAGCCCATTAACAGTCTTTTGCAGACTCTTCTAGAGCATGGTTTAGATAGATCTCTCTCTTTTTACTTTGTGTCAAGTTGTGTGTAAAGCTGGCAGTGTTCTGTAAATTTTCCTGGTTACCCAATACAAACAGTTGTAGCTCTGACTGTTTTTGCCGCTGACTTGTGAGTTTTGGAGATATGAAGTTAGAACTTTTGCTTTCAGGAGCTTGGCTTCTAGTTCCCGCCCACTTTCCCAAAGAGCCAATTGGAGAAAACTAATCTGCATATGACTCAGCAAGATTACTCAGTAATATTCTGGGACATTTCATTGCCTATGATGTGAAATATCTCTGTGTTTTTAAATGAAACATTCATTTATAAGAGCTGGAGAGTACCAATTAATATATGTTTAGAAAATTATATAAACTAAATGAAATTAGAATGGAGATTAAATGTCAGTCTCCATTATTTGAACGCGCTGACTAAAAATGAAGTCTTCTGCCCAAATTTAGCCAAAAGTGTATTTCAGCTCTTTTGCTATCTGTCTAGAAGGTTCTTGTGTTTCAGGAGCCAATGTAATCATGTCAAGGAAAGAAAAGTTGAGATCTTTGTGCTGCAGGTTCATGTACTTATTTACAGTCATCTCTGCTAGCACAGACCATTGCAGAGTAAGGGCTGTTATTTGTACTTTCTCTGAGAATCAAAGATATTTTACAGTATTTCTACGAAACCATCATACAAAAACCTTAAAATCTTGAGGTTTGAGAGTCTGATGATTACATTCCCAGATCCCAGCCTGTGCAGGGCTTTTCCTGCTCTAGGACAACAATCTGAGAACCAGCAAGTGAGAGTGATTGCAACTGGGGCAGGGTAACTACACCGTTAACGCCCATTTAAACAAACACTTAAGCTGCCAACACTTGTTTTAATTAAAACACACACTGTTCCAATAATCAGCTTTTGTCATTCTGACCTTTTTCAAAAGTGTGCAACATTTGCTGCCACACCCAGACCGGAAGGCAACAGAGTTCACAATAAGTACCCTTTTTCAGAGTGCAAGTTGATTTTTTATTTTTGATTAAATCATTTTAAGATTCAGCTTACAATTTTAAAAATGTCTGTCAGTAAGAGAAAACAAAAAACGATGCATGAGAAGTTTTATTAATGACTGATGAGGAAGACCTTAAGTAATAGTAAAAATAAATTGGATTAAAAAAAGGAAAAATACTTAGCAAAGATTGTCTGGTCGTTGGATCCATGCAGAGACCAATTCGCTTGTATTGTCCAGTCTGATTAATCAGAATCTCTCAGAAATAGGATTCCATAGTTTCCATGTCAAATGAGAGCCCAGAGCTGCAAAAGCTGCATTTTTTTCCAGTCCTTGGAAAGAGTCTTTACAGAATTACCACAACAAATCAAAGGGTCTGAGGGGTTTGCTGAAGGGGTGTTGAAAGATTTTACCATGCTCAAGCAGACACACCCCTAATGCAGTTTCAGATCAAATAAAACCAGACTTACCAAAGCATTTTCCTAACCATGCTTTTCAAGAATGTTTCGTGACCTGGCTGTATACGTCAGAGCCCATTAACAGTCTTTTGCAGACTCTTCTAGAGCATGGTTTAGATAGATCTCTCTCTTTTTACTTTGTGTCAAGTTGTGTGTAAAGCTGGCTGTGTTCTGTAAATTTTCCTGGTTACCCACTACAAACAGTTGTAGCTCTGACTGTTTTTGCCGCTGACTTGTGAGTTTTGGAGATATGAAGTTAGAACTTTTGCTTTCAGGAGCTTGGCTTCTAGTTCCCGCCCACTTTCCCAAAGAGCCAATTGGAGAAACCTAATCTGCATATGACTCAGCAAGATTACTCAGTAATATTCTGGGACATTTCTTTGCCTATGATGTGAAATATCTCTGTGTTTTTAAATGAAACATTCATTTTTAAGAGCTGGAGAGTACCAATTGATATATGTTTAGAAAATTATTTAAACTAAATGAAATTAGAATGGAGATTAAATGTCAGTCTCCGTTATTTGAACGCGCTGACTAAAAATGAAGTCTTCTGCCCAAATTTAGCCAAAAGTGTATTTTAGCTCTTTTGCTATCTGTCTAGAAGGTTCTTGTGTTTCAGGAGCCAATGTAATCATGTCAAGGAAAGAAAAGTTGAGATCTTTGTGCTGCAGGTTCATGTACTTATTTACAGTCATCTCTGCTAGCACAGACCATTGCAGAGTAAGGGCTGTTATTTGTACTTTCTCTGAGAATCAAAGATATTTTACAGTATTTCTACGAAACCATCATACAAAAACCTTAAAATCTTGAGGTTTGAGAGTCTGATGATTACATTCCCAGATCCCAGCCTGTGCAGGGCTTTTCCTGCTCTGGGACAACAATCTGAGAACCAGCAAGTGAGAGTGATTGCAACTGGGGCAGGGTAACTACACCGTTAACGCCCATTTAAACAAACACTTAAGCTGCCAACACTTGTTTTAATTAAAACACACACTGTTCCAATAATCAGCTTTTGTCATTCTGACCTTTTTCAAAAGTGTACAACATTTGCTGCCACACCCAGACCGGAAGGCAACAGAGTTCACAATAAGTACCCTTTTTCAGAGTGAAAGTTGATTTTTTTATTTTTGATTACTTCATTTTAAGATTCAGCTTACAATTTTAAAAATGTCTGTCAGTAAGAGAAAACAAAAAACGATGCATGAGAAGTTTTATTAATGACTGATGAGGAAGACCTTAAGTAATAGTAAAAATAAATTGGATTAAAAAAAGGAAAAATACTTAGCAAAGATTGTCTGGTCGTTGGATCCATGCAGAGACCAATTCGCTTGTATTGTCCAGTCTGATTAATCAGAATCTCTCAGAAATAGGATTCCATAGTTTCCATGTCAAATGAGAGCCCAGAGCTGCAAAAGCTGCATTTTTTTCCAGTCCTTGGAAAGAGTCTTTACAGAATTACCACAACAAATCAAAGGGTCTGAGGGGTTTGCTGAAGGGGTGTTGAAAGATTTTACCATGCTCAAGCAGACACACCCCTAATGCAGTTTCAGATCAAATAAAACCAGACTTACCAAAGCATTTTCCTAACCATGCTTTTCAAGAATGTTTCGTGACCTGGCTGTATACGTCAGAGCCCATTAACAGTCTTTTGCAGACTCTTCTAGAGCATGGTTTAGATAGATCTCTCTCTTTTTACTTTGTGTCAAGTTGTGTGTAAAGCTGGCAGTGTTCTGTAAATTTTCCTGGTTACCCAATACAAACAGTTGTAGCTCTGACTGTTTTTGCCGCTGACTTGTGAGTTTTGGAGATATGAAGTTAGAACTTTTGCTTTCAGGAGCTTGGCTTCTAGTTCCCGCCCACTTTCCCAAAGAGCCAATTGGAGAAAACTAATCTGCATATGACTCAGCAAGATTACTCAGTAATATTCTGGGACATTTCATTGCCTATGATGTGAAATATCTCTGTGTTTTTAAATGAAACATTCATTTTTAAGAGCTGGAGAGTACCAATTAATATATGTTTAGAAAATTATATAAACTAAATGAAATTAGAATGGAGATTAAATGTCAGTCTCCATTATTTGAACGCGCTGACTAAAAATGAAGTCTTCTGCCCAAATTTAGCCAAAAGTGTATTTCAGCTCTTTTGCTATCTGTCTAGAAGGTTCTTGTGTTTCAGGAGCCAATGTAATCATGTCAAGGAAAGAAAAGTTGAGATCTTTGTGCTGCAGGTTCATGTACTTATTTACAGTCATCTCTGCTAGCACAGACCATTGCAGAGTAAGGGCTGTTATTTGTACTTTCTCTGAGAATCAAAGATATTTTACAGTATTTCTACGAAACCATCATACAAAAACCTTAAAATCTTGAGGTTTGAGAGTCTGATGATTACATTCCCAGATCCCAGCCTGTGCAGGGCTTTTCCTGCTCTGGGACAACAATCTGAGAACCAGCAAGTGAGGGTGATTGCAACTGGGGCAGGGTAACTACACCGTTAACGCCCATTTAAACAAACACTTAAGCTGCCAACACTTGTTTTAATTAAAACACACACTGTTCCAATAATCAGCTTTTGTCATTCTGACCTTTTTCAAAAGTGTACAACATTTGCTGCCACACCCAGACCGGAAGGCAACAGAGTTCACAATAAGTACCCTTTTTCAGAGTGCAAGTTGATTTTTTATTTTTGATTAAATCATTTTAAGATTCAGCTTACAATTTTAAAAATGTCTGTCAGTAAGAGAAAACAAAAAACGATGCATGAGAAGTTTTATTAATGACTGATGAGGAAGACCTTAAGTAATAGTAAAAATAAATTGGATTAAAAAAAGGAAAAATACTTAGCAAAGATTGTCTGGTCGTTGGATCCATGCAGAGACCAATTCGCTTGTATTGTCCAGTCTGATTAATCAGAATCTCTCAGAAATAGGATTCCATAGTTTCCATGTCAAATGAGAGCCCAGAGCTGCAAAAGCTGCATTTTTTTCCAGTCCTTGGAAAGAGTCTTTACAGAATTACCACAACAAATCAAAGGGTCTGAGGGGTTTGCTGAAGGGGTGTTGAAAGATTTTACCATGCTCAAGCAGACACACCCCTAATGCAGTTTCAGATCAAATAAAACCAGACTTACCAAAGCATTTTCCTAACCATGCTTTTCAAGAATGTTTCGTGACCTGGCTGTATACGTCAGAGCCCATTAACAGTCTTTTGCAGACTCTTCTAGAGCATGGTTTAGATAGATCTCTCTCTTTTTACTTTGTGTCAAGTTGTGTGTAAAGCTGGCAGTGTTCTGTAAATTTTCCTGGTTACCCAATACAAACAGTTGTAGCTCTGACTGTGTTTGCCGCTGACTTGTGAGTTTTGGAGATATGAAGTTAGAACTTTTGCTTCAGGAGCTTGGCTTCTAGTTCCCGCCCACTTTCCCAAAGAGCCAATTGGAGAAACCTAATCTGCATATGACTCAGCAAGATTACTCAGTAATATTCTGGGACATTTCTTTGCCTATGATGTGAAATATCTCTGTGTTTTTAAATGAAACATTCATTTTTAAGAGCTGGAGAGTACCAATTGATATATGTTTAGAAAATTATATAAACTAAATGAAATTAGAATGGAGATTAAATGTCAGTCTCCATTATTTAAACGCGCTGACTAAAAATGAAGTCTTCTGCCCAAATTTAGCCAAAAGCGTATTTCAGCTCTTTTGCTATCTGTCTAGAAGGTTCTTGTGTTTCAGGAGCCAATGTAATCATGTCAAGGAAAGAAAAGTTGAGATCTTTGTGCTGCAGGTTCATGTACTTATTTACAGTCATCTCTGCTAGCACAGACCATTGCAGAGTAAGGGCTGTTATTTGTACTTTCTCTGAGAATCAAAGATATTTTACAGTATTTCTACGAAACCATCATACAAAAACCTTCAAATCTTGAGGTTTGAGAGTCTGATGATTACATTCCCAGATCCCAGCCTGTGCAGGGCTTTTCTTGCTCTGGGACAACAATCTGAGAACCAGCAAGTGAGAGTGATTGCAACTGGGGCAGGGTAACTACACCGTTAACGCCCATTTAAACAAACACTTAAGCTGCCAACACTTGTTTTAATTAAAACACACACTGTTCCAATAATCAGCTTTTGTCATTCTGACCTTTTTCAAAAGTGTGCAACATTTGCTGCCACACCCAGACCGGAAGGCAACAGAGTTCACAATAAGTACCCTTTTTCAGAGTGCAAGTTGATTTTTTATTTTTGATTAAATCATTTTAAGATTCAGCTTACAATTTTAAAAATGTCTGTCAGTAAGAGAAAACAAAAAACGATGCATGAGAAGTTTTATTAATGACTGATGAGGAAGACCTTAAGTAATAGTAAAAATAAATTGGATTAAAAAAAGGAAAAATACTTAGCAAAGATTGTCTGGTCGTTGGATCCATGCAGAGACCAATTCGCTTGTATTGTCCAGTCTGATTAATCAGAATCTCTCAGAAATAGGATTCCATAGTTTCCATGTCAAATGAGAGCCCAGAGCTGCAAAAGCTGCATTTTTTTCCAGTCCTTGGAAAGAGTCTTTCCAGAATTACCACAACAAATCAAAGGGTCTGAGTGGTTTGCTGAAGGGGTGTTGAAAGATTTTACCATGCTCAAGCAGACACACCCCTAATGCAGTTTCAGATCAAATAAAACCAGACTTACCAAAGCATTTTCCTAACCATGCTTTTCAAGAATGTTTCGTGACCTGGCTGTATACGTCAGAGCCCATTAACAGTCTTTTGCAGACTCTTCTAGAGCATGGTTTAGATAGATCTCTCTCTTTTTACTTTGTGTCAAGTTGTGTGTAAAGCTGGCAGTGTTCTGTAAATTTTCCTGGTTACCCAATACAAACAGTTGTAGCTCTGACTGTTTTTGCCGCTGACTTGTGAGTTTTGGAGATATGAAGTTAGAACTTTTGCTTTCAGGAGCTTGGCTTCTAGTTCCCGCCCACTTTCCCAAAGAGCCAATTGGAGAAAACTAATCTGCATATGACTCAGCAAGATTACTCAGTAATATTCTGGGACATTTCATTGCCTATGATGTGAAATATCTCTGTGTTTTTAAATGAAACATTCATTTTTAAGAGCTGGAGAGTACCAATTAATATATGTTTAGAAAATTATTTAAACTAAATGAAATTAGAATGGAGATTAAATGTCAGTCTCCATTATTTGAACGCGCTGACTAAAAATGAAGTCTTCTGCCCAAATTTAGCCAAAAGTGTATTTCAGCTCTTTTGCTATCTGTCTAGAAGGTTCTTGTGTTTCAGGAGCCAATGTAATCATGTCAAGGAAAGAAAAGTTGAGATCTTTGTGCTGCAGGTTCATGTACTTATTTACAGTCATCTCTGCTAGCACAGACCATTGCAGAGTAAGGGCTGTTATTTGTACTTTCTCTGAGAATCAAAGATATTTTACAGTATTTCTACGAAACCATCATACAAAAACCTTAAAATCTTGAGGTTTGAGAGTCTGATGATTACATTCCCAGATCCCAGCCTGTGCAGGGCTTTTCTTGCTCTGGGACAACAATCTGAGAACCAGCAAGTGAGAGTGATTGCAACTGGGGCAGGGTAACTACACCGTTAACGCCCATTTAAACAAACACTTAAGCTGCCAACACTTGTTTTAATTAAAACACACACTGTTCCAATAATCAGCTTTTGTCATTCTGACCTTTTTCAAAAGTGTGCAACATTTGCTGCCACACCCAGACCGGAAGGCAACAGAGTTCACAATAAGTACCCTTTTTCAGAGTGAAAGTTGATTTTTTATTTTTGATTACTTCATTTTAAGATTCAGCTTACAATTTTAAAAATGTCTGTCAGTAAGAGAAAACAAAAAACGATGCATGAGAAGTTTTATTAATGACTGATGAGGAAGACCTTAAGTAATAGTAAAAATAAATTGGATTAAAAAAAGGAAAAATACTTAGCAAAGATTGTCTGGTCGTTGGATCCATGCAGAGACCAATTCGCTTGTATTGTCCAGTCTGATTAATCAGAATCTCTCAGAAATAGGATTCCATAGTTTCCATGTCAAATGAGAGCCCAGAGCTGCAAAAGCTGCATTTTTTTCCAGTCCTTGGAAAGAGTCTTTACAGAATTACCACAACAAATCAAAGGGTCTGAGGGGTTTGCTGAAGGGGTGTTGAAAGATTTTACCATGCTCAAGCAGACACACCCCTAATGCAGTTTCAGATCAAATAAAACCAGACTTACCAAAGCATTTTCCTAACCATGCTTTTCAAGAATGTTTCGTGACCTGGCTGTATACGTCAGAGCCCATTAACAGTCTTTTGCAGACTCTTCTAGAGCATGGTTTAGATAGATCTCTCTCTTTTTACTTTGTGTCAAGTTGTGTGTAAAGCTGGCAGTGTTCTGTAAATTTTCCTGGTTACCCAATACAAACAGTTGTAGCTCTGACTGTGTTTGCCGCTGACTTGTGAGTTTTGGAGATATGAAGTTAGAACTTTTGCTTCAGGAGCTTGGCTTCTAGTTCCCGCCCACTTTCCCAAAGAGCCAATTGGAGAAACCTAATCTGCATATGACTCAGCAAGATTACTCAGTAATATTCTGGGACATTTCTTTGCCTATGATGTGAAATATCTCTGTGTTTTTAAATGAAACATTCATTTTTAAGAGCTGGAGAGTACCAATTGATATATGTTTAGAAAATTATATAAACTAAATGAAATTAGAATGGAGATTAAATGTCAGTCTCCATTATTTAAACGCGCTGACTAAAAATGAAGTCTTCTGCCCAAATTTAGCCAAAAGTGTATTTCAGCTCTTTTGCTATCTGTCTAGAAGGTTCTTGTGTTTCAGGAGCCAATGTAATCATGTCAAGGAAAGAAAAGTTGAGATCTTTGTGCTGCAGGTTCATGTACTTATTTACAGTCATCTCTGCTAGCACAGACCATTGCAGAGTAAGGGCTGTTATTTGTACTTTCTCTGAGAATCAAAGATATTTTACAGTATTTCTACGAAACCATCATACAAAAACCTTCAAATCTTGAGGTTTGAGAGTCTGATGATTACATTCCCAGATCCCAGCCTGTGCAGGGCTTTTCTTGCTCTGGGACAACAATCTGAGAACCAGCAAGTGAGAGTGATTGCAACTGGGGCAGGGTAACTACACCGTTAACGCCCATTTAAACAAACACTTAAGCTGCCAACACTTGTTTTAATTAAAACACACACTGTTCCAATAATCAGCTTTTGTCATTCTGACCTTTTTCAAAAGTGTGCAACATTTGCTGCCACACCCAGACCGGAAGGCAACAGAGTTCACAATAAGTACCCTTTTTCAGAGTGAAAGTTGATTTTTTTATTTTTGATTACTTCATTTTAAGATTCAGCTTACAATTTTAAAAATGTCTGTCAGTTAGAGAAAACAAAAAACGATGCATGAGAAGTTTTATTAATGACTGATGAGGAAGACCTTAAGTAATAGTAAAAATAAATTGGATTAAAAAAAGGAAAAATACTTAGCAAAGATTGTCTGGTCGTTGGATCCATGCAGAGACCAATTCGCTTGTATTGTCCAGTCTGATTAATCAGAATCTCTCAGAAATAGGATTCCATAGTTTCCATGTCAAATGAGAGCCCAGAGCTGCAAAAGCTGCATTTTTTTCCAGTCCTTGGAAAGAGTCTTTACAGAATTACCACAACAAATCAAAGGGTCTGAGGGGTTTGCTGAAGGGGTGTTGAAAGATTTTACCATGCTCAAGCAGACACACCCCTAATGCAGTTTCAGATCAAATAAAACCAGACTTACCAAAGCATTTTCCTAACCATGCTTTTCAAGAATGTTTCGTGACCTGGCTGTATACGTCAGAGCCCATTAACAGTCTTTTGCAGACTCTTCTAGAGCATGGTTTAGATAGATCTCTCTCTTTTTACTTTGTGTCAAGTTGTGTGTAAAGCTGGCTGTGTTCTGTAAATTTTCCTGGTTACCCACTACAAACAGTTGTAGCTCTGACTGTGTTTGCCGCTGACTTGTGAGTTTTAAAGATATGAAGTGAGAACTTTTGCTTTCAGGAGCTTGGCTTCTAGTTCCCGCCCACTTTCCCAAAGAGCCAATTGGAGAAACCTAATCTGCATATGACTCAGCAAGATTACTCAGTAATATTCTGGGACATTTCTTTGCCTATGATGTGAAATATCTCTGTATTTTTAAATGAAACATTCATTTTTAAGAGCTGGAGAGTACCAATTGATATATGTTTAGAAAATTATTTAAACTAAATGAAATTAGAATGGAGATTAAATGTCAGTCTCCATTATTTGAACGCGCTGACTAAAAATGAAGTCTTCTGCCCAAATTTAGCCAAAAGTGTATTTTAGCTCTTTTGCTATCTGTCTAGAAGGTTCTTGTGTTTCAGGAGCCAATGTAATCATGTCAAGGAAAGAAAAGTTGAGATCTTTGTGCTACAGGTTCATGTACTTATTTACAGTCATCTCTGCTAGCACAGACCATTGCAGAGTAAGGGCTGTTATTTGTACTTTCTCTGAGAATCAAAGATATTTTACAGTATTTCTACGAAACCATCATACAAAAACCTTAAAATCTTGAGGTTTGAGAGTCTGATGATTACATTCCCAGATCCCAGCCTGTGCAGGGCTTTTCCTGCTCTGGGACAACAATCTGAGAACCAGCAAGTGAGAGTGATTGCAACTGGGGCAGGGTAACTACACCGTTAACGCCCATTTAAACAAACACTTAAGCTGCCAACACTTGTTTTAATTAAAACACACACTGTTCCAATAATCAGCTTTTGTCATTCTGACCTTTTTCAAAAGTGTGCAACATTTGCTGCCACACCCAGACCGGAAGGCAACAGAGTTCACAATAAGTACCCTTTTTCAGAGTGCAAGTTGATTTTTTATTTTTGATTAAATCATTTTAAGATTCAGCTTACAATTTTAAAAATGTCTGTCAGTAAGAGAAAACAAAAAACGATGCATGAGAAGTTTTATTAATGACTGATGAGGAAGACCTTAAGTAATAGTAAAAATAAATTGGATTAAAAAAAGGAAAAATACTTAGCAAAGATTGTCTGGTCGTTGGATCCATGCAGAGACCAATTCGCTTGTATTGTCCAGTCTGATTAATCAGAATCTCTCAGAAATAGGATTCCATAGTTTCCATGTCAAATGAGAGCCCAGAGCTGCAAAAGCTGCATTTTTTTCCAGTCCTTGGAAAGAGTCTTTCCAGAATTACCACAACAAATCAAAGGGTCTGAGTGGTTTGCTGAAGGGGTGTTGAAAGATTTTACCATGCTCAAGCAGACACACCCCTAATGCAGTTTCAGATCAAATAAAACCAGACTTACCAAAGCATTTTCCTAACCATGCTTTTCAAGAATGTTTCGTGACCTGGCTGTATACGTCAGAGCCCATTAACAGTCTTTTGCAGACTCTTCTAGAGCATGGTTTAGATAGATCTCTCTCTTTTTACTTTGTGTCAAGTTGTGTGTAAAGCTGGCAGTGTTCTGTAAATTTTCCTGGTTACCCAATACAAACAGTTGTAGCTCTGACTGTTTTTGCCGCTGACTTGTGAGTTTTGGAGATATGAAGTTAGAACTTTTGCTTTCAGGAGCTTGGCTTCTAGTTCCCGCCCACTTTCCCAAAGAGCCAATTGGAGAAACCTAATCTGCATATGACTCAGCAAGATTACTCAGTAATATTCTGGGACATTTCTTTGCCTATGATGTGAAATATCTCTGTGTTTTTAAATGAAACATTCATTTTTAAGAGCTGGAGAGTACCAATTGATATATGTTTAGAAAATTATATAAACTAAATGAAATTAGAATGGAGATTAAATGTCAGTCTCCATTATTTAAACGCGCTGACTAAAAATGAAGTCTTCTGCCCAAATTTAGCCAAAAGTGTATTTCAGCTCTTTTGCTATCTGTCTAGAAGGTTCTTGTGTTTCAGGAGCCAATGTAATCATGTCAAGGAAAGAAAAGTTGAGATCTTTGTGCTGCAGGTTCATGTACTTATTTACAGTCATCTCTGCTAGCACAGACCATTGCAGAGTAAGGGCTGTTATTTGTACTTTCTCTGAGAATCAAAGATATTTTACAGTATTTCTACGAAACCATCATACAAAAACCTTCAAATCTTGAGGTTTGAGAGTCTGATGATTACATTCCCAGATCCCAGCCTGTGCAGGGCTTTTCCTGCTCTGGGACAACAATCTGAGAACCAGCAAGTGAGAGTGATTGCAACTGGGGCAGGGTAACTACACCATTAACGCCCATTTAAACAAACACTTAAGCTGCCAACACTTG
This sequence comes from Staurois parvus, assembly GCF_062004578.1. Classification (NCBI taxonomy): domain Eukaryota; kingdom Metazoa; phylum Chordata; class Amphibia; order Anura; family Ranidae; genus Staurois; species Staurois parvus. Next base: position 1,171,010 of record NW_028319080.1, read on the forward strand.
TTTTAATTAAAACACACACTGTTCCAATAATCAGCTTTTGTCATTCTGACCTTTTTCAAAAGTGTGCAACATTTGCTGCCACACCCAGACCGGAAGGCAACAGAGTTCACAATAAGTACCCTTTTTCAGAGTGCAAGTTGATTTTTTATTTTTGATTAAATCATTTTAAGATTCAGCTTACAATTTTAAAAATGTCTGTCAGTAAGAGAAAACAAAAAACGATGCATGAGAAGTTTTATTAATGACTGATGAGGAAGACCTTAAGTAATAGTAAAAATAAATTGGATTAAAAAAAGGAAAAATACTTAGCAAAGATTGTCTGGTCGTTGGATCCATGCAGAGACCAATTCGCTTGTATTGTCCAGTCTGATTAATCAGAATCTCTCAGAAATAGGATTCCATAGTTTCCATGTCAAATGAGAGCCCAGAGCTGCAAAAGCTGCATTTTTTTCCAGTCCTTGGAAAGAGTCTTTACAGAATTACCACAACAAATCAAAGGGTCTGAGGGGTTTGCTGAAGGGGTGTTGAAAGATTTTACCATGCTCAAGCAGACACACCCCTAATGCAGTTTCAGATCAAATAAAACCAGACTTACCAAAGCATTTTCCTAACCATGCTTTTCAAGAATGTTTCGTGACCTGGCTGTATACGTCAGAGCCCATTAACAGTCTTTTGCAGACTCTTCTAGAGCATGGTTTAGATAGATCTCTCTCTTTTTACTTTGTGTCAAGTTATGTGTAAAGCTGGCTGTGTTCTGTAAATTTTCCTGGTTACCCACTACAAACAGTTGTAGCTCTGACTGTTTTTGCCGCTGACTTGTGAGTTTTGGAGATATGAAGTTAGAACTTTTGCTTTCAGGAGCTTGGCTTCTAGTTCCCGCCCACTTTCCCAAAGAGCCAATTGGAGAAACCTAATCTGCATATGACTCAGCAAGATTACTCAGTAATATTCTGGGACATTTCTTTGCCTATGATGTGAAATATCTCTGTGTTTTTAAATGAAACATTCATTTTTAAGAGCTGGAGAGTACCAATTGATATATGTTTAGAAAATTATTTAAACTAAATTAAATTAGAATGGAGATTAAATGTCAGTCTCCATTATTTGAACGCGCTGACTAAAAATGAAGTCTTCTGCCCAAATTTAGCCAAAAGTGTATTTTAGCTCTTTTGCTATCTGTCTAGAAGGTTCTTGTGTTTCAGGAGCCAATGTAATCATGTCAAGGAAAGAAAAGTTGAGATCTTTGTGCTGCAGGTGCATGTACTTATTTACAGTCATCTCTGCTAGCACAGACCATTGCAGAGTAAGGGCTGTTATTTGTACTTTCTCTGAGAATCAAAGATATTTTACAGTATTTCTACGAAACCATCATACAAAAACCTTAAAATCTTGAGGTTTGAGAGTCTGATGATTACATTCCCAGATCCCAGCCTGTGCAGGGCTTTTCCTGCTCTGGGACAACAATCTGAGAACCAGCAAGTGAGAGTGATTGCAACTGGGGCAGGGTAACTACACGTTAACGCCCATTTAAACAAACACTTAAGCTGCCAACACTTGTTTTAATTAAAACACACACTGTTCCAATAATCAGCTTTTGTCATTCTGACCTTTTTCAAAAGTGTGCAACATTTGCTGCCACACCCAGACCGGAAGGCAACAGAGTTCACAATAAGTACCCTTTTTCAGAGTGCAAGTTGATTTTTTATTTTTGATTAAATCATTTTAAGATTCAGCTTACAATTTTAAAAATGTCTGTCAGTAAGAGAAAACAAAAAACGATGCATGAGAAGTTTTATTAATGACTGATGAGGAAGACCTTAAGTAATAGTAAAAATAAATTGGATTAAAAAAAGGAAAAATACTTAGCAAAGATTGTCTGGTCGTTGGATCCATGCAGAGACCAATTCGCTTGTATTGTCCAGTCTGATTAATCAGAATCTCTCAGAAATAGGATTCCATAGTTTCCATGTCAAATGAGAGCCCAGAGCTGCAAAAGCTGCATTTTTTTCCAGTCCTTGGAAAGAGTCTTTACAGAATTACCACAACAAATCAAAGGGTCTGAGGGGTTTGCTGAAGGGGTGTTGAAAGATTTTACCATGCTCAAGCAGACACACCCCTAATGCAGTTTCAGATCAAATAAAACCAGACTTACCAAAGCATTTTCCTAACCATGCTTTTCAAGAATGTTTCGTGACCTGGCTGTATACGTCAGAGCCCATTAACAGTCTTTTGCAGACTCTTCTAGAGCATGGTTTAGATAGATCTCTCTCTTTTTACTTTGTGTCAAGTTGTGTGTAAAGCTGGCTGTGTTCTGTAAATTTTCCTGGTTACCCACTACAAACAGTTGTAGCTCTGACTGTTTTTGCCGCTGACTTGTGAGTTTTGAAGATATGAAGTGAGAACTTTTGCTTTCAGGAGCTTGGCTTCTAGTTCCCGCCCACTTTCCCAAAGAGCCAATTGGAGAAACCTAATCTGCATATGACTCAGCAAGATTACTCAGTAATATTCTGGGACATTTCTTTGCCTATGATGTGAAATATCTCTGTGTTTTTAAATGAAACATTCATTTTTAAGAGCTGGAGAGTACCAATTGATATATGTTTAGAAAATTATTTAAACTAAATGAAATTAGAATGGAGATTAAATGTCAGTCTCCATTATTTGAACGCGCTGACTAAAAATGAAGTCTTCTGCCCAAATTTAGCCAAAAGTGTATTTTAGCTCTTTTGCTATCTGTCTAGAAGGTTCTTGTGTTTCAGGAGCCAATGTAATCATGTCAAGGAAAGAAAAGTTGAGATCTTTGTGCTACAGGTTCATGTACTTATTTACAGTCATCTCTGCTAGCACAGACCATTGCAGAGTAAGGGCTGTTATTTGTACTTTCTCTGAGAATCAAAGATATTTTACAGTATTTCTACGAAACCATCATACAAAAACCTTAAAATCTTGAGGTTTGAGAGTCTGATGATTACATTCCCAGATCCCAGCCTGTGCAGGGCTTTTCCTGCTCTGGGACAACAATCTGAGAACCAGCAAGTGAGAGTGATTGCAACTGGGGCAGGGTAACTACACCGTTAACGCCCATTTAAACAAACACTTAAGCTGCCAACACTTGTTTTAATTAAAACACACACTGTTCCAATAATCAGCTTTTGTCATTCTGACCTTTTTCAAAAGTGTGCAACATTTGCTGCCACACCCAGACCGGAAGGCAACAGAGTTCACAATAAGTACCCTTTTTCAGAGTGCAAGTTGATTTTTTATTTTTGATTAAATCATTTTAAGATTCAGCTTACAATTTTAAAAATGTCTGTCAGTAAGAGAAAACAAAAAACGATGCATGAGAAGTTTTATTAATGACTGATGAGGAAGACCTTAAGTAATAGTAAAAATAAATTGGATTAAAAAAAGGAAAAATACTTAGCAAAGATTGTCTGGTCGTTGGATCCATGCAGAGACCAATTCGCTTGTATTGTCCAGTCTGATTAATCAGAATCTCTCAGAAATAGGATTCCATAGTTTCCATGTCAAATGAGAGCCCAGAGCTGCAAAAGCTGCATTTTTTTCCAGTCCTTGGAAAGAGTCTTTCCAGAATTACCACAACAAATCAAAGGGTCTGAGGGGTTTGCTGAAGGGGTGTTGAAAGATTTTACCATGCTCAAGCAGACACACCCCTAATGCAGTTTCAGATCAAATAAAACCAGACTTACCAAAGCATTTTCCTAACCATGCTTTTCAAGAATGTTTCGTGACCTGGCTGTATACGTCAGAGCCCATTAACAGTCTTTTGCAGACTCTTCTAGAGCATGGTTTAGATAGATCTCTCTCTTTTTACTTTGTGTCAAGTTGTGTGTAAAGCTGGCAGTGTTCTGTAAATTTTCCTGGTTACCCAATACAAACAGTTGTAGCTCTGACTGTTTTTGCCGCTGACTTGTGAGTTTTGGAGATATGAAGTTAGAACTTTTGCTTTCAGGAGCTTGGCTTCTAGTTCCCGCCCACTTTCCCAAAGAGCCAATTGGAGAAACCTAATCTGCATATGACTCAGCAAGATTACTCAGTAATATTCTGGGACATTTCTTTGCCTATGATGTGAAATATCTCTGTGTTTTTAAATGAAACATTCATTTTTAAGAGCTGGAGAGTACCAATTGATATATGTTTAGAAAATTATATAAACTAAATGAAATTAGAATGGAGATTAAATGTCAGTCTCCATTATTTAAACGCGCTGACTAAAAATGAAGTCTTCTGCCCAAACTTAGCCAAAAGTGTATTTCAGCTCTTTTGCTATCTGTCTAGAAGGTTCTTGTGTTTCAGGAGCCAATGTAATCATGTCAAGGAAAGAAAAGTTGAGATCTTTGTGCTGCAGGTTCATGTACTTATTTACAGTCATCTCTGCTAGCACAGACCATTGCAGAGTAAGGGCTGTTATTTGTACTTTCTCTGAGAATCAAAGATATTTTACAGTATTTCTACGAAACCATCATACAAAAACCTTAAAATCTTGAGGTTTGAGAGTCTGATGATTACATTCCCAGATCCCAGCCTGTGCAGGGCTTTTCTTGCTCTGGGACAACAATCTGAGAACCAGCAAGTGAGAGTGATTGCAACTGGGGCAGGGTAACTACACCGTTAACGCCCATTTAAACAAACACTTAAGCTGCCAACACTTGTTTTAATTAAAACACACACTGTTCCAATAATCAGCTTTTGTCATTCTGACCTTTTTCAAAAGTGTGCAACATTTGCTGCCACACCCAGACCGGAAGGCAACAGAGTTCACAATAAGTACCCTTTTTCAGAGTGCAAGTTGATTTTTTATTTTTGATTAAATCATTTTAAGATTCAGCTTACAATTTTAAAAATGTCTGTCAGTAAGAGAAAACAAAAAACGATGCATGAGAAGTTTTATTAATGACTGATGAGGAAGACCTTAAGTAATAGTAAAAATAAATTGGATTAAAAAAAGGAAAAATACTTAGCAAAGATTGTCTGGTCGTTGGATCCATGCAGAGACCAATTCGCTTGTATTGTCCAGTCTGATTAATCAGAATCTCTCAGAAATAGGATTCCATAGTTTCCATGTCAAATGAGAGCCCAGAGCTGCAAAAGCTGCATTTTTTTCCAGTCCTTGGAAAGAGTCTTTACAGAATTACCACAACAAATCAAAGGGTCTGAGGGGTTTGCTGAAGGGGTGTTGAAAGATTTTACCATGCTCAAGCAGACACACCCCTAATGCAGTTTCAGATCAAATAAAACCAGACTTACCAAAGCATTTTCCTAACCATGCTTTTCAAGAATGTTTCGTGACCTGGCTGTTTACATCAGATCCCATTAACAGTCTTTTGCAGACTCTTCTAGAGCATGGTTTAGATAGATCTCTCTCTTTTTACTTTGTGTCAAGTTGTGTGTAAAGCTGGCTGTGTTCTGTAAATTTTCCTGGTTACCCACTACAAACAGTTGTAGCTCTGACTGTGTTTGCCGCTGACTTGTGAGATTTTGGAGATATGAAGTTAGAACTTTTGCTTTCAGGAGCTTGGCTTCTAGTTCCCGCCCACTTTCCCAAAGAGCCAATTGGAGAAACCTAATCTGCATATGACTCAGCAAGATTACTCAATAATATTCTGGGACATTTCTTTGCCTATGATGTGAAATATCTCTGTGTTTTTAAATGAAACATTCATTTTTAAGAGCTGGAGAGTACCAATTGATATATGTTTAGAAAATTATTTAAACTAAATTAAATTAGAATGAAGATTAAATGTCAGTCTCCATTATTTGAACGCGCTGACTAAAAATGAAGTCTTCTGCCCAAATTTGGCCAAAAGTGTATTTTAGCTCTTTTGCTATCTGTCTAGAAGGTTCTTGTGTTTCAGGAGCCAATGTAATCATGTCAAGGAAAGAAAAGTTGAGATCTTTGTGCTGCAGGTTCATGTACTTATTTACAGTCATCTCTGCTAGCACAGACCATTGCAGAGTAAGGGCTGTTATTTGTACTTTCTCTGAGAATCAAAGATATTTTACAGTATTTCTACGAAACCATCATACAAAAACCTTAAAATCTTGAGGTTTGAGAGTCTGATGATTACATTCCCAGATCCCAGCCTGTGCAGGGCTTTTCCTGCTCTGGGACAACAATCTGAGAACCAGCAAGTGAGAGTGATTGCAACTGGGGCAGGGTAACTACACGTTAACGCCCATTTAAACAAACACTTAAGCTGCCAACACTTGTTTTAATTAAAACACACACTGTTCCAATAATCAGCTTTTGTCATTCTGACCTTTTTCAAAAGTGTGCAACATTTGCTGCCACACCCAGACCGGAAGGCAACAGAGTTCACAATAAGTACCCTTTTTCAGAGTGCAAGTTGATTTTTTATTTTTGATTAAATCATTTTAAGATTCAGCTTACAATTTTAAAAATGTCTGTCAGTAAGAGAAAACAAAAAACGATGCATGAGAAGTTTTATTAATGACTGATGAGGAAGACCTTAAGTAATAGTAAAAATAAATTGGATTAAAAAAAGGAAAAATACTTAGCAAAGATTGTCTGGTCGTTGGATCCATGCAGAGACCAATTCGCTTGTATTGTCCAGTCTGATTAATCAGAATCTCTCAGAAATAGGATTCCATAGTTTCCATGTCAAATGAGAGCCCAGAGCTGCAAAAGCTGCATTTTTTTCCAGTCCTTGGAAAGAGTCTTTACAGAATTACCACAACAAATCAAAGGGTCTGAGGGGTTTGCTGAAGGGGTGTTGAAAGATTTTACCATGCTCAAGCAGACACACCCCTAATGCAGTTTCAGATCAAATAAAACCAGACTTACCAAAGCATTTTCCTAACCATGCTTTTCAAGAATGTTTCGTGACCTGGCTGTATACGTCAGAGCCCATTAACAGTCTTTTGCAGACTCTTCTAGAGCATGGTTTAGATAGATCTCTCTCTTTTTACTTTGTGTCAAGTTGTGTGTAAAGCTGGCAGTGTTCTGTAAATTTTCCTGGTTACCCAATACAAACAGTTGTAGCTCTGACTGTTTTTGCCGCTGACTTGTGAGTTTTGGAGATATGAAGTTAGAACTTTTGCTTTCAGGAGCTTGGCTTCTAGTTCCCGCCCACTTTCCCAAAGAGCCAATTGGAGAAACCTAATCTGCATATGACTCAGCAAGATTACTCAGTAATATTCTGGGACATTTCTTTGCCTATGATGTGAAATATCTCTGTGTTTTTAAATGAAACATTCATTTTTAAGAGCTGGAGAGTACCAATTGATATATGTTTAGAAAATTATATAAACTAAATGAAATTAGAATGGAGATTAAATGTCAGTCTCCATTATTTAAACGCGCTGACTAAAAATGAAGTCTTCTGCCCAAATTTAGCCAAAAGTGTATTTCAGCTCTTTTGCTATCTGTCTAGAAGGTTCTTGTGTTTCAGGAGCCAATGTAATCATGTCAAGGAAAGAAAAGTTGAGATCTTTGTGCTGCAGGTTCATGTACTTATTTACAGTCATCTCTGCTAGCACAGACCATTGCAGAGTAAGGGCTGTTATTTGTACTTTCTCTGAGAATCAAAGATATTTTACAGTATTTCTACGAAACCATCATACAAAAACCTTAAAATCTTGAGGTTTGAGAGTCTGATGATTACATTCCCAGATCCCAGCCTGTGCAGGGCTTTTCTTGCTCTGGGACAACAATCTGAGAACCAGCAAGTGAGAGTGATTGCAACTGGGGCAGGGTAACTACACCGTTAACGCCCATTTAAACAAACACTTAAGCTGCCAACACTTGTTTTAATTAAAACACACACTGTTCCAATAATCAGCTTTTGTCATTCTGACCTTTTTCAAAAGTGTGCAACATTTGCTGCCACACCCAGACCGGAAGGCAACAGAGTTCACAATAAGTACCCTTTTTCAGAGTGCAAGTTGATTTTTTATTTTTGATTAAATCATTTTAAGATTCAGCTTACAATTTTAAAAATGTCTGTCAGTAAGAGAAAACAAAAAACGATGCATGAGAAGTTTTATTAATGACTGATGAGGAAGACCTTAAGTAATAGTAAAAATAAATTGGATTAAAAAAAGGAAAAATACTTAGCAAAGATTGTCTGGTCGTTGGATCCATGCAGAGACCAATTCGCTTGTATTGTCCAGTCTGATTAATCAGAATCTCTCAGAAATAGGATTCCATAGTTTCCATGTCAAATGAGAGCCCAGAGCTGCAAAAGCTGCATTTTTTTCCAGTCCTTGGAAAGAGTCTTTACAGAATTACCACAACAAATCAAAGGGTCTGAGGGGTTTGCTGAAGGGGTGTTGAAAGATTTTACCATGCTCAAGCAGACACACCCCTAATGCAGTTTCAGATCAAATAAAACCAGACTTACCAAAGCATTTTCCTAACCATGCTTTTCAAGAATGTTTCGTGACCTGGCTGTTTACATCAGATCCCATTAACAGTCTTTTGCAGACTCTTCTAGAGCATGGTTTAGATAGATCTCTCTCTTTTTACTTTGTGTCAAGTTGTGTGTAAAGCTGGCTGTGTTCTGTAAATTTTCCTGGTTACCCACTACAAACAGTTGTAGCTCTGACTGTGTTTGCCGCTGACTTGTGAGATTTTGGAGATATGAAGTTAGAACTTTTGCTTTCAGGAGCTTGGCTTCTAGTTCCCGCCCACTTTCCCAAAGAGCCAATTGGAGAAACCTAATCTGCATATGACTCAGCAAGATTACTCAATAATATTCTGGGACATTTCTTTGCCTATGATGTGAAATATCTCTGTGTTTTTAAATGAAACATTCATTTTTAAGAGCTGGAGAGTACCAATTGATATATGTTTAGAAAATTATTTAAACTAAATTAAATTAGAATGAAGATTAAATGTCAGTCTCCATTATTTGAACGCGCTGACTAAAAATGAAGTCTTCTGCCCAAATTTGGCCAAAAGTGTATTTTAGCTCTTTTGCTATCTGTCTAGAAGGTTCTTGTGTTTCAGGAGCCAATGTAATCATGTCAAGGAAAGAAAAGTTGAGATCTTTGTGCTGCAGGTTCATGTACTTATTTACAGTCATCTCTGCTAGCACAGACCATTGCAGAGTAAGGGCTGTTATTTGTACTTTCTCTGAGAATCAAAGATATTTTACAGTATTTCTACGAAACCATCATACAAAAACCTTAAAATCTTGAGGTTTGAGAGTCTGATGATTACATTCCCAGATCCCAGCCTGTGCAGGGCTTTTCCTGCTCTGGGACAACAATCTGAGAACCAGCAAGTGAGAGTGATTGCAACTGGGGCAGGGTAACTACACCGTTAACGCCCATTTAAACAAACACTTAAGCTGCCAACACTTGTTTTAATTAAAACACACACTGTTCCAATAATCAGCTTTTGTCATTCTGACCTTTTTCAAAAGTGTGCAACATTTGCTGCCACATCCAGACCGGAAGGCAACAGAGTTCACAATAAGTACCCTTTTTCAGACTGCAAGTTGATTTTTTATTTTTGATTAAATCATTTTAAGATTCAGCTTACAATTTTAAAAATGTCTGTCAGTAAGAGAAAACAAAAAACGATGCATGAGAAGTTTTATTAATGACTGATGAGGAAGACCTTAAGTAATAGTAAAAATAAATTGGATTAAAAAAAGGAAAAATACTTAGCAAAGATTGTCTGGTCGTTGGATCCATGCAGAGACCAATTCGCTTGTATTGTCCAGTCTGATTAATCAGAATCTCTCAGAAATAGGATTCCATAGTTTCCATGTCAAATGAGAGCCCAGAGCTGCAAAAGCTGCATTTTTTTCCAGTCCTTGGAAAGAGTCTTTACAGAATTACCACAACAAATCAAAGGGTCTGAGGGGTTTGCTGAAGGGGTGTTGAAAGATTTTACCATGCTCAAGCAGACACACCCCTAATGCAGTTTCAGATCAAATAAAACCAGACTTACCAAAGCATTTTCCTAACCATGCTTTTCAAGAATGTTTCGTGACCTGGCTGTATACGTCAGAGCCCATTAACAGTCTTTTGCATACTCTTCTAGAGCATGGTTTAGATAGATCTCTCTCTTTTTACTTTGTGTCAAGTTATGTGTAAAGCTGGCTGTGTTCTGTAAATTTTCCTGGTTACCCACTACAAACAGTTGTAGCTCTGACTGTGTTTGCCGCTGACTTGTGAGTTTTGGAGATATGAAGTTAGAACTTTTGCTTTTAGGAGCTTGGCTTCTAGTTCCCGCCCACTTTCCCAAAGAGCCAATTGGAGAAACCTAATCTGCATATGACTCAGCAAGATTACTCAGTAATATTATGGGACATTTCTTTGCCTATGATGTGAAATATCTCTGTGTTTTTAAATGAAACATTAATTTTTAAGAGCTGGAGAGTACCAATTGATATATGTTTAGAAAATTATTTAAACTAAATGAAATTAGAATGGAGATTAAATGTCAGTCTCCATTATTTGAACGCGCTGACTAAAAATGAAGTCTTCTGCCCAAATTTAGCCAAAAGTGTATTTTAGCTCTTTTGCTATCTGTCTAGAAGGTTCTTGTGTTTCAGGAGCCAATGTAATCATGTCAAGGAAAGAAAAGTTGAGATCTTTGTGCTGCAGGTTCATGTACTTATTTACAGTCATCTCTGCTAGCACAGACCATTGCAGAGTAAGGGCTGTTATTTGTACTTTCTCTGAGAATCAAAGATATTTTACAGTATTTCTACGAAACCATCATACAAAAACCTTAAAATCTTGAGGTTTGAGAGTCTGATGATTACATTCCCAGATCCCAGCCTGTGCAGGGCTTTTCCTGCTCTGGGACAACAATCTGAGAACCAGCAAGTGAGAGTGATTGCAACTGGGGCAGGGTAACTACACCGTTAACGCCCATTTACACAAACACTTAAGCTGCCAACACTTGTTTTAATTAAAACACACACTGTTCCAATAATCAGCTTTTGTCATTCTGACCTTTTTCAAAAGTGTGCAACATTTGCTGCCACACCCAGACCGGAAGGCAACAGAGTTCACAATAAGTACCCTTTTTCAGAGTGCAAGTTGATTTTTTATTTTTGATTAAATCATTTTAAGATTCAGCTTACAATTTTAAAAATGTCTGTCAGTAAGAGAAAACAAAAAACGATGCATGAGAAGTTTTATTAATGACTGATGAGGAAGACCTTAAGTAATAGTAAAAATAAATTGGATTAAAAAAAGGAAAAATACTTAGCAAAGATTGTCTGGTCGTTGGATCCATGCAGAGACCAATTCGCTTGTATTGTCCAGTCTGATTAATCAGAATCTCTCAGAAATAGGATTCCATAGTTTCCATGTCAAATGAGAGCCCAGAGCTGCAAAAGCTGCATTTTTTTTCCAGTCCTTGGAAAGAGTCTTTACAGAATTACCACAACAAATCAAAGGGTCTGAGGGGTTTGCTGAAGGGGTGTTGAAAGATTTTACCATGCTCAAGCAGACACACCCCTAATGCAGTTTCAGATCAAATAAAACCAGACTTACCAAAGCATTTTCCTAACCATGCTTTTCAAGAATGTTTCGTGACCTGGCTGTATACGTCAGAGCCCATTAACAGTCTTTTGCAGACTCTTCTAGAGCATGGTTTAGATAGATCTCTCTCTTTTTACTTTGTGTCAAGTTGTGTGTAAAGCTGGCTGTGTTCTGTAAATTTTCCTGGTTACCCAATACAAACAGTTGTAGCTCTGACTGTTTTTGCCGCTGACTTGTGCGTTTTGGAGATATGAAGTTAGAACTTTTGCTTTCAGGAGCTTGGCTTCTAGTTCCCGCCCACTTTCCCAAAGAGCCAATTGGAGAAACCTAATCTGCATATGACTCAGCAAGATTACTCAGTAATATTCTGGGACATTTCTTTGCCTATGATGTGAAATATCTCTGTGTTTTTAAATGAAACATTCATTTTTAAGAGCTGGAGAGTACCAATTGATATATGTTTAGAAAATTATATAAACTAAATGAAATTAGAATGGAGATTAAATGTCAGTCTCCATTATTGGAACGCGCTGACTAAAAATGAAGTCTTCTGCCCAAATTTAGCCAAAAGTGTATTTCAGCTCTTTTGCTATCTGTCTAGAAGGTTCTTGTGTTTCAGGAGCCAATGTAATCATGTCAAGGAAAGAAAAGTTGAGATCTTTGTGCTGCAGGTTCATGTACTTATTCACAGTCATCTCTGCCAGCACAGACCATTGCAGAGTAAGGGCTGTTATTTGTACTTTCTCTGAGAATCAAAGATATTTTACAGTATTTCTACGAAACCATCATACAAAAACCTTAAAATCTTGAGGTTTGAGAGTCTGATGATTACATTCCCAGATCCCAGCCTGTGCAGGGCTTTTCCTGCTCTGGGACAACAATCTGAGAACCAGCAAGTGAGAGTGATTGCAACTGGGGCAGGGTAACTACACCGTTAACGCCTATTTACACAAACACTTAAGCTGCCAACACTTGTTTTAATTAAAACACACACTGTTCCAATAATCAGCTTTTGTCATTCTGACCTTTTTCAAAAGTGTGCAACATTTGCTGCCACACCCAGACCGGAAGGCAACAGAGTTCACAATAAGTACCCTTTTTCAGAGTGCAAGTTGATTTTTTATTTTTGATTAAATCATTTTAAGATTCAGCTTACAATTTTAAAAATGTCTGTCAGTAAGAGAAAACAAAAAACGATGCATGAGAAGTTTTATTAATGACTGATGAGGAAGACCTTAAGTAATAGTAAAAATAAATTGGATTAAAAAAAGGAAAAATACTTAGCAAAGATTGTCTGGTCGTTGGATCTATGCAGAGACCCATTCGCTTGTATTGTCCAGTCTGATTAATCAGAATCTCTCAGAAATAGGATTCCATAGTTTCCATGTCAAATGAGAGCCCAGAGCTGCAAAAGCTGCATTTTTTTCCAGTCCTTGGAAAGAGTCTTTACAGAATTACCACAACAAATCAAAGGGTCTGAGGGGTTTGCTGAAGGGGTGTTGAAAGATTTTACCATGCTCAAGCAGACACACCCCTAATACAGTTTCAGATCAAATAAAACCAGATTTACCAAAGCATTTTCCTAACCATGCTTTTCAAGAATGTTTCGTGACCTGGCTGTATACGTCAGAGCCCATTAACAGTCTTTTGCAGACTCTTCTAGAGCATGGTTTAGATAGATCTCTCTCTTTTTACTTTGTGTCAAGTTGTGTGTAAAGCTGGCAGTGTTCTGTAAATTTTCCTGGTTACCCAATACAAACAGTTGTAGCTCTGACTGTGTTTGCCGCTGACTTGTGAGTTTTGGAGATATGAAGTTAGAACTTTTGCTTTCAGGAGCTTGGCTTCTAGTTCCCGCCCACTTTCCCAAAGAGCCAATTGGAGAAAACTAATCTGCATATGACTCAGCAAGATTACTCAGTAATATTCTGGGACATTTCTTTGCCTATGATGTGAAATATCTCTGTGTTTTTAAATGAAACATTCATTTTTAAGAGCTGGAGAGTACCAATTGATATATGTTTAGAAAATTATATAAACTAAATGAAATTAGAATGAGGATTAAATGTCAGTCTCCATTATTTAAACGCGCTGACTAAAAATGAAGTCTTCTGCCCAAATTTAGCCAAAAGTGTATTTCAGCTCTTTTGCTATCTGTCTAGAAGGTTCTTGTGTTTCAGGAGCCAATGTAATCATGTCAAGGAAAGAAAAGTTGAGATCTTTGTGCTGCAGGTTCATGTACTTATTTACAGTCATCTCTGCTAGCACAGACCATTGCAGAGTAAGGGCTGTTATTTGTACTTTCTCTGAGAATCAAAGATATTTTACAGTATTTCTACGAAACCATCATACAAAAACCTTAAAATCTTGAGGTTTGAGAGTCTGATGATTACATTCCCAGATCCCAGCCTGTGCAGGGCTTTTCCTGCTCTGGGACAACAATCTGAGAACCAGCAAGTGAGAGTGATTGCAACTGGGGCAGGGTAACTACACCGTTAACGCCCATTTACACAAACACTTAAGCTGCCAACACTTGTTTTAATTAAAACACACACTGTTCCAATAATCAGCTTTTGTCATTCTGACCTTTTTCAAAAGTGTGCAACATTTGCTGCCACACCCAGACCGGAAGGCAACAGAGTTCACAATAAGTACCCTTTTTCAGAGTGCGAGTTGATTTTTTATTTTTGATTAAATCATTTTAAGATTCAGCTTACAATTTTAAAAATGTCTGTCAGTAAGAGAAAACAAAAAACGATGCATGAGAAGTTTTATTAATGACTGATGAGGAAGACCTTAAGTAATAGTAAAAATAAATTGGATTAAAAAAAGGAAAAATACTTAGCAAAGATTGTCTTGTCGTTGGATCCATGCAGAGACCAATTCGCTTGTATTGTCCAGTCTGATTAATCAGAATCTCTCAGAAATAGGATTCCATAGTTTCCATGTCAAATGAGAGCCCAGAGCTGCAAAAGCTTGCATTTTTTTCCAGTCCTTGGAAAGAGTCTTTACAGAATTACCACAACAAATCAAAGGGTCTGAGGGGTTTGCTGAAGGGGTGTTGAAAGATTTTACCATGCTCAAGCAGACACACCCCTAATGCAGTTTCAGAACAAATAAAACCAGACTTACCAAAGCATTTTCCTAACCATGCTTTTCAAGAATGTTTCGTGACCTGGCTGTATACGTCAGAACCCATTAACAGTCTTTTGCAGACTCTTCTAGAGCATGGTTTAGATAGATCTCTCTCTTTTTACTTTGTGTCAAATTGTGTGTTAAGCTGGCAGTGTTCTGTAAATTTTCCTGGTTACCCAATACAAACAGTTGTAGCTCTGACTGTGTTTGCCGCTGACTTGTGAGTTTTGGAGATATGAAGTTAGAACTTTTGCTTTCAGGAGCTTGGCTTCTAGTTCCCGCCCACTTTCCCAAAGAGCCAATTGGAGAAAACTAATCTGCATATGACTCAGCAAGATTACTCAGTAATATTCTGGGACATTTCTTTGCCTATGATGTGAAATATCTCTGTGTTTTTAAATGAAACATTCATTTTTAAGAGCTGGAGAGTACCAATTGATATATGTTTAGAAAATTATAAAAACTAAATGAAATTAGAATGGAGATTAAATGTCAGTCTCCATTATTTAAACGCGCTGACTAAAAATGAAGTCTTCTGCCCAAATTTAGCCAAAAGTGTATTTCAGCTCTTTTGCTATCTGTCTAGAAGGTTCTTGTGTTTCAGGAGCCAATGTAATCATGTCAAGGAAAGAAAAGTTGAGATCTTTGTGCTGCAGGTTCATGTACTTATTTACAGTCATCTCTGCCAGCACAGACCATTGCAGAGTAAGGGCTGTTATTTGTACTTTCTCTGAGAATCAAAGATATTTTACAGTATTTCTACGAAACCATCATACAAAAACCTTAAAATCTTGAGGTTTGAGAGTCTGATGATTACATTCCCAGATCCCAGCCTGTGCAGGGCTTTTCCTGCTCTGGGACAACAATCTGAGAACCAGCAAGTGAGAGTGATTGCAACTGGGGCAGGGTAACTACACCGTTAACGCCCATTTACACAAACACTTAAGCTGCCAACACTTGTTTTAATTAAAACACACACTGTTCCAATAATCAGCTTTTGTCATTCTGACCTTTTTCAAAAGTGTGCAACATTTGCTGCCACACCCAGACCGGAAGGCAACAGAGTTCACAATAAGTACCCTTTTTCAGAGTGCAAGTTGATTTTTTATTTTTGATTAAATCATTTTAAGATTCAGCTTACAATTTTAAAAATGTCTGTCAGTAAGAGAAAACAAAAAACGATGCATGAGAAGTTTTATTAATGACTGATGAGGAAGACCTTAAGTAATAGTAAAAATAAATTGGATTAAAAAAAGGAAAAATACTTAGCAAAGATTGTCTGGTTGTTGGATCCATGCAGAGACCAATTGGCTTGTATTGTCCAGTCTGATTAATCAGAATCTCTCAGAAATTGGATTCCATAGTTTCCATGTCAAATGAGAGCCCAGAGCTGCAAAAGCTGCATTTTTTTCCAGTCCTTGGAAAGAGTCTTTCCAGAATTACCACAACAAATCAAAGGGTCTGAGGGGTTTGCTGAAGGGGTGTTGAAAGATTTTACCATGCTCAAGCAGACACACCCCTAATGCAGTTTCAGATCAAATAAAACCAGACTTACCAAAGCATTTTCCTAACCATGCTTTTCAAGAATGTTTCGTGACCTGGCTGTATACGTCAGAGCCCATTAACAGTCTTTTGCAGACTCTTCTAGAGCATGGTTTAGATAGATCTCTCTCTTTTTACTTTGTGTCAAGATGTGTGTAAAGCTGGCAGTGTTCTGTAAATTTTCCTGGTTACCCAATACAAACAGTTGTAGCTCTGACTGTTTTTGCCGCTGACTTGTGAGTTTTGGAGATATGAAGTTAGAACTTTTGCTTTCAGGAGCTTGGCTTCTAGTTCCCACCCACTTTCCCAAAGAGCCAATTGGAGAAAACTAATCTGCATATGACTCAGCAAGATTACTCAGTAATATTCTGGGACATTTCTTTGCCTATGATGTGAAATATCTCTGTGTTTTTAAATGAAACATTCATTTTTAAGAGCTGGAGAGTACCAATTGATATATGTTTAGAAAATTATTTAAACTAAATGAAATTAGAATGGAGATTAAATGTCAGTCTCCATTATTTGAACGCGCTGACTAAAAATGAAGTCTTCTGCCCAAATTTAGCCAAAAGTGTATTTTAGCTCTTTTGCTATCTGTCTAGAAGGTTCTTGTGTTTCAGGAGCCAATGTAATCATGTCAAGGAAAGAAAAGTTGAGATCTTTGTGCTGCAGGTTCATGTACTTATTTACAGTCATCTCTGCTAGCACAGACCATTGCAGAGTAAGGGCTGTTATTTGTACTTTCTCTGAGAATCAAAGATATTTTACAGTATTTCTACGAAACCATCATACAAAAACCTTAAAATCTTGAGGTTTGAGAGTCTGATGATTACATTCCCAGATCCCAGCCTGTGCAGGGCTTTTCCTGCTCTGGGACAACAATCTGAGAACCAGCAAGTGAGAGTGATTGCAACTGGGGCAGGGTAACTACACCGTTAACGCCCATTTACACAAACACTTAAGCTGCCAACACTTGTTTTAATTAAAACACACACTGTTCCAATAATCAGCTTTTGTCATTCTGACCTTTTTCAAAAGTGTGCAACATTTGCTGCCACACCCAGACCGGAAGGCAACAGAGTTCACAATAAGTACCCTTTTTCAGAGTGCAAGTTGATTTTTTATTTTTGATTAAATCATTTTAAGATTCAGCTTACAATTTTAAAAATGTCTGTCAGTAAGAGAAAACAAAAAACGATGCATGAGAAGTTTTATTAATGACTGATGAGGAAGACCTTAAGTAATAGTAAAAATAAATTGGATTAAAAAAAGGAAAAATACTTAGCAAAGATTGTCTGGTCGTTGGATCCATGCAGAGACCAATTCGCTTGTATTGTCCAGTCTGATTAATCAGAATCTCTCAGAAATAGGATTCCATAGTTTCCATGTCAAATGAGAGCCCAGAGCTGCAAAAGCTGCATTTTTTTCCAGTCCTTGGAAAGAGTCTTTACAGAATTACCACAACAAATCAAAGGGTCTGAGGGGTTTGCTGAAGGGGTGTTGAAAGATTTTACCATGCTCAAGCAGACACACCCCTAATGCAGTTTCAGATCAAATAAAACCAGACTTACCAAAGCATTTTCCTAACCATGCTTTTCAAGAATGTTTCGTGACCTGGCTGTATACGTCAGAGCCCATTAACAGTCTTTTGCAGACTCTTCTAGAGCATGGTTTAGATAGATCTCTCTCTTTTTACTTTGTGTCAAGTTGTGTGTAAAGCTGGCTGTGTTCTGTAAATTTTCCTGGTTACCCAATACAAACAGTTGTAGCTCTGACTGTTTTTGCCGCTGACTTGTGAGTTTTGGAGATATGAAGTTAGAACTTTTGCTTTCAGGAGCTTGGCTTCTAGTTCCCGCCCACTTTCCCAAAGAGCCAATTGGAGAAACCTAATCTGCATATGACTCAGCAAGATTACTCAGTAATATTCTGGGACATTTCTTTGCCTATGATGTGAAATATCTCTGTGTTTTTAAATGAAACATTCATTTTTAAGAGCTGGAGAGTACCAATTGATATATGTTTAGAAAATTATATAAACTAAATGAAATTAGAATGGAGATTAAATGTCAGTCTCCATTATTGGAACACGCTGACTAAAAATGAAGTCTTCTGCCCAAATTTAGCCAAAAGTGTATTTCAGCTCTTTTGCTATCTGTCTAGAAGGTTCTTGTGTTTCAGGAGCCAATGTAATCATGTCAAGGAAAGAAAAGTTGAGATCTTTGTGCTGCAGGTTCATGTACTTATTTACAGTCATCTCTGCCAGCACAGACCATTGCAGAGTAAGGGCTGTTATTTGTACTTTCTCTGAGAATCAAAGATATTTTACAGTATTTCTACGAAACCATCATACAAAAACCTTAAAATCTTGAGGTTTGAGAGTCTGATGATTACATTCCCAGATCCCAGCCTGTGCAGGGCTTTTCCTGCTCTGGGACAACAATCTGAGAACCAGCAAGTGAGAGTGATTGCAACTGGGGCAGGGTAACTACACCGTTAACGCCCATTTACACAAACACTTAAGCTGCCAACACTTGTTTTAATTAAAACACACACTGTTCCAATAATCAGCTTTTGTCATTCTGACCTTTTTCAAAAGTGTGCAACATTTGCTGCCACACCCAGACCGGAAGGCAACAGAGTTCACAATAAGTACCCTTTTTCAGAGTGCAAGTTGATTTTTTATTTTTGATTAAATCATTTTAAGATTCAGCTTACAATTTTAAAAATGTCTGTCAGTAAGAGAAAACAAAAAACGATGCATGAGAAGTTTTATTAATGACTGATGAGGAAGACCTTAAGTAATAGTAAAAATAAATTGGATTAAAAAAAGGAAAAATACTTAGCAAAGATTGTCTGGTCGTTGGATCCATGCAGAGACCCATTCGCTTGTATTGTCCAGTCTGATTAATCAGAATCTCTCAGAAATAGGATTCCATAGTTTCCATGTCAAATGAGAGCCCAGAGCTGCAAAAGCTGCATTTTTTCCAGTCCTTGGAAAGAGTCTTTACAGAATTACCACAACAAATCAAAGGGTCTGAGGGGTTTGCTGAAGGGGTGTTGAAAGATTTTACCATGCTCAAGCAGACACACCCCTAATGCAGTTTCAGATCAAATAAAACCAGACTTACCAAAGCATTTTCCTAACCATGCTTTTCAAGAATGTTTCGTGACCTGGCTGTATACGTCAGAGCCCATTAACAGTCTTTTGCAGACTCTTCTAGAGGATGGTTTAGATAGATCTCTCTCTTTTTACTTTGTGTCAAGTTGTGTGTAAAGCTGGCAGTGTTCTGTAAATTTTCCTGGTTACCCAATACAAACAGTTGTAGCTCTGACTGTGTTTGCCGCTGACTTGTGAGTTTTGGAGATATGAAGTTAGAACTTTTGCTTTCAGGAGCTTGGCTTCTAGTTCCCGCCCACTTTCCCAAAGAGCCAATTGGAGAAAACTAATCTGCATATGACTCAGCAAGATTACTCAGTAATATTCTGGGACATTTCTTTGCCTATGATGTGAAATATCTCTGTGTTTTTAAATGAAACATTCATTTTTAAGAGCTGGAGAGTACCAATTGATATATGTTTAGAAAATTATATAAACTAAATGAAATTAGAATGGAGATTAAATGTCAGTCTCCATTATTTAAACGCGCTGACTAAAAATGAAGTCTTCTGCCCAAATTTAGCCAAAAGTGTATTTCAGCTCTTTTGCTATCTGTCTAGAAGGTTCTTGTGTTTCAGGAGCCAATGTAATCATGTCAAGGAAAGAAAAGTTGAGATCTTTGTGCTGCAGGTTCATGTACTTATTTACAGTCATCTCTGCCAGCACAGACCATTGCAGAGTAAGGGCTGTTATTTGTACTTTCTCTGAGAATCAAAGATATTTTACAGTATTTCTACGAAACCATCATACAAAAACCTTAAAATCTTGAGGTTTGAGAGTCTGATGATTACATTCCCAGATCCCAGCCTGTGCAGGGCTTTTCCTGCTCTGGGACAACAATCTGAGAACCAGCAAGTGAGAGTGATTGCAACTGGGGCAGGGTAACTACACCGTTAACGCCCATTTACACAAACACTTAAGCTGCCAACACTTGTTTTAATTAAAACGCACACTGTTCCAATAATCAGCTTTTGTCATTCTGACCTTTTTCAAAAGTGTGCAACATTTGCTGCCACACCCAGACCGGAAGGCAACAGAGTTCACAATAAGTACCCTTTTTCAGACTGCAAGTTGATTTTTTATTTTTGATTAAATCATTTTAAGATTCAGCTTACAATTTTAAAAATGTCTGTCAGTAAGAGAAAACAAAAAACGATGCATGAGAAGTTTTATTAATGACTGATGAGGAAGACCTTAAGTAATAGTAAAAATAAATTGGATTAAAAAAAGGAAAAATACTTAGCAAAGATTGTCTGGTCGTTGGATCCATGCAGAGACCCATTCGCTTGTATTGTCCAGTCTGATTAATCAGAATCTCTCAGAAATAGGATTCCATAGTTTCCATGTCAAATGAGAGCCCAGAGCTGCAAAAGCTGCATTTTTTTCCAGTCCTTGGAAAGAGTCTTTACAGAATTACCACAACAAATCAAAGGGTCTGAGGGGTTTGCTGAAGGGGTGTTGAAAGATTTTACCATGCTCAAGCAGACACACCCCTAATGCAGTTTCAGATCAAATAAAACCAGACTTACCAAAGCATTTTCCTAACCATGCTTTTCAAGAATGTTTCGTGACCTGGCTGTATACGTCAGAGCCCATTAACAGTCTTTTGCAGACTCTTCTAGAGCATGGTTTAGATAGATCTCTCTCTTTTTACTTTGTGTCAAGTTGTGTGTAAAGCTGGCAGTGTTCTGTAAATTTTCCTGGTTACCCAATACAAACAGTTGTAGCTCTGACTGTGTTTGCCGCTGACTTGTGAGTTTTGGAGATATGAAGTTAGAACTTTTGCTTTCAGGAGCTTGGCTTCTAGTTCCCGCCCACTTTCCCAAAGAGCCAATTGGAGAAAACTAATCTGCATATGACTCAGCAAGATTACTCAGTAATATTCTGGGACATTTCTTTGCCTATGATGTGAAATATCTCTGTGTTTTTAAATGAAACATTCATTTTTAAGAGCTGGAGAGTACCAATTGATATATGTTTAGAAAATTATATAAACTAAATGAAATTAGAATGGAGATTAAATGTCAGTCTCCATTATTTAAACGCGCTGACTAAAAATGAAGTCTTCTGCCCAAATTTAGCCAAAAGTGTATTTCAGCTCTTTTGCTATCTGTCTAGAAGGTTCTTGTGTTTCAGGAGCCAATGTAATCATGTCAAGGAAAGAAAAGTTGAGATCTTTGTGCTGCAGGTTCATGTACTTATTTACAGTCATCTCTGCCAGCACAGACCATTGCAGAGTAAGGGCTGTTATTTGTACTTTCTCTGAGAATCAAAGATATTTTACAGTATTTCTACGAAACCATCATACAAAAACCTTAAAATCTTGAGGTTTGAGAGTCTGATGATTACATTCCCAGATCCCAGCCTGTGCAGGGCTTTTCCTGCTCTGGGACAACAATCTGAGAACCAGCAAGTGAGAGTGATTGCAACTGGGGCAGGGTAACTACACCGTTAACGCCCATTTACACAAACACTTAAGCTGCCAACACTTGTTTTATTTAAAACTCACACTGTTCCAATAATCAGCTTTTGTCATTCTGACCTTTTTCAAAAGTGTGCAACATTTGCTGCCAGACCCAGACCGGAAGGCAACAGAGTTCACAATAAGTACCCTTTTTCAGACTGCAAGTTGATTTTTTATTTTTGATTAAATCATTTTAAGATTCAGCTTACAATTTTAAAAATGTCTGTCAGTAAGAGAAAACAAAAAACGATGCATGAGAAGTTTTATTAATGACTGATGAGGAAGACCTTAAGTAATAGTAAAAATAAATTGGATTAAAAAAAGGAAAAATACTTAGCAAAGATTGTCTGGTCGTTGGATCCATGCAGAGACCCATTCGCTTGTATTGTCCAGTCTGATTAATCAGAATCTCTCAGAAATAGGATTCCATAGTTTCCATGTCAAATGAGAGCCCAGAGCTGCAAAAGCTGCATTTTTTTCCAGTCCTTGGAAAGAGTCTTTACAGAATTACCACAACAAATCAAAGGGTCTGAGGGGTTTGCTGAAGGGGTGTTGAAAGATTTTACCATGCTCAAGCAGACACACCCCTAATGCAGTTTCAGATCAAATAAAACCAGACTTACCAAAGCATTTTCCTAACCATGCTTTTCAAGAATGTTTCGTGACCTGGCTGTATACGTCAGAGCCCATTAACAGTCTTTTGCAGACTCTTCTAGAGCATGGTTTAGATAGATCTCTCTCTTTTTACTTTGTGTCAAGTTGTGTGTAAAGCTGGCAGTGTTCTGTAAATTTTCCTGGTTACCCAATACAAACAGTTGTAGCTCTGACTGTGTTTGCCGCTGACTTGTGAGTTTTGGAGATATGAAGTTAGAACTTTTGCTTTCAGGAGCTTGGCTTCTAGTTCCCGCCCACTTTCCCAAAGAGCCAATTGGAGAAAACTAATCTGCATATGACTCAGCAAGATTACTCAGTAATATTCTGGGACATTTCTTTGCCTATGATGTGAAATATCTCTGTGTTTTTAAATGAAACATTCATTTTTAAGAGCTGGAGAGTACCAATTGATATATGTTTAGAAAATTATATAAACTAAATGAAATTAGAATGGAGATTAAATGTCAGTCTCCATTATTTAAACGCGCTGACTAAAAATGAAGTCTTCTGCCCAAATTTAGCCAAAAGTGTATTTCAGCTCTTTTGCTATCTGTCTAGAAGGTTCTTGTGTTTCAGGAGCCAATGTAATCATGTCAAGGAAAGAAAAGTTGAGATCTTTGTGCTGCAGGTTCATGTACTTATTTACAGTCATCTCTGCCAGCACAGACCATTGCAGAGTAAGGGCTGTTATTTGTACTTTCTCTGAGAATCAAAGATATTTTACAGTATTTCTACGAAACCATCATACAAAAACCTTAAAATCTTGAGGTTTGAGAGTCTGATGATTACATTCCCAGATCCCAGCCTGTGCAGGGCTTTTCCTGCTCTGGGACAACAATCTGAGAACCAGCAAGTGAGAGTGATTGCAACTGGGGCAGGGTAACTACACCGTTAACGCCCGTTTACACAAACACTTAAGCTGCCAACACTTGTTTTAATTAAAACACACACTGTTCCAATAATCAGTTTTTGTCATTCTGACCTTTTTCAAAAGTGTGCAACATTTGCTGCCACACCCAGACCGGAAGGCAACAGAGTTCACAATAAGTACCCTTTTTCAGAGTGCAAGTTGATTTTTTATTTTTGATTAAATCATTTTAAGATTCAGCTTACAATTTTAAAAATGTCTGTCAGTAAGAGAAAACAAAAAACGATGCATGAGAAGTTTTATTAATGACTGATGAGGAAGACCTTAAGTAATAGTAAAAATAAATTGGATTAAAAAAAGGAAAAATACTTAGCAAAGATTGTCTGGTCGTTGGATCCATGCAGAGACCAATTCGCTTGTATTGTCCAGTCTGATTAATCAGAATCTCTCAGAAATAGGATTCCATAGTTTCCATGTCAAATGAGAGCCCAGAGCTGCAAAAGCTGCATTTTTTTCCAGTCCTTGGAAAGAGTCTTTACAGAATTACCACAACAAATCAAAGGGTCTGAGGGGTTTGCTGAAGGGGTGTTGAAAGATTTTACCATGCTCAAGCAGACACACCCCTAATGCAGTTTCAGATCAAATAAAACCAGACTTACCAAAGCATTTTCCTAACCATGCTTTTCAAGAATGTTTCGTGACCTGGCTGTATACGTCAGAGCCCATTAACAGTCTTTTGCAGACTCTTCTAGAGCATGGTTTAGATAGATCTCTCTCTTTTTACTTTGTGTCAAGTTGTGTGTAAAGCTGGCAGTGTTCTGTAAATTTTCCTGGTTACCCAATACAAACAGTTGTAGCTCTGACTGTTTTTGCCGCTGACTTGTGAGTTTTGGAGATATGAAGTTAGAACTTTTGCTTTCAGGAGCTTGGCTTCTAGTTCCCGCCCACTTTCCCAAAGAGCCAATTGGAGAAAACTAATCTGCATATGACTCAGCAAGATTACTCAGTAATATTCTGGGACATTTCTTTGCCTATGATGTGAAATATCTCTGTGTTTTTAAATGAAACATTCATTTTTAAGAGCTGGAGAGTACCAATTGATATATGTATAGAAAATTATATAAATTAAATGAAATTAGAATGGAGATTAAATGTCAGTCTCCATTATTTGAACGCGCTGACTAAAAATGAAGTCTTCTGCCCAAATTTAGCCAAAAGTGTATTTCAGCTCTTTTGCTATCTGTCTAGAAGGTTCTTGTGTTTCAGGAGCCAATGTAATCATGTCAAGGAAAGAAAAGTTGAGATCTTTGTGCTGCAGGTTCATGTACTTATTTACAGTCATCTCTGCCAGCACAGACCATTGCAGAGTAAGGGCTGTTATTTGTACTTTCTCTGAGAATCAAAGATATTTTACAGTATTTCTAAGAAACCATCATACAAAAACCTTAAAATCTTGAGGTTTGAGAGTCTGATGATTACATTCCCAGATCCCAGCCTGTGCAGGGCTTTTCCTGCTCTGGGACAACAATCTGAGAACCAGCAAGTGAGAATGATTGCAACTGGGGCAGGGTAACTACACCGTTAACGCCCATTTACACAAACACTTAAGCTGCCAACACTTGTTTTAATTAAAACGCACACTGTTCCAATAATCAGCTTTTGTCATTCTGACCTTTTTCAAAAGTGTGCAACATTTGCTGCCACACCCAGACCGGAAGGCAACAGAGTTCACAATAAGTACCCTTTTTCAGACTGCAAGTTGATTTTTTATTTTTGATTAAATCATTTTAAGATTCAGCTTACAATTTTAAAAATGTCTGTCAGTAAGAGAAAACAAAAAACGATGCATGAGAAGTTTTATTAATGACTGATGAGGAAGACCTTAAGTAATAGTAAAAATAAATTGGATTAAAAAAAGGAAAAATACTTAGCAAAGATTGTCTGGTCGTTGGATCCATGCAGAGACCCATTCGCTTGTATTGTCCAGTCTGATTAATCAGAATCTCTCAGAAATAGGATTCCATAGTTTCCATGTCAAATGAGAGCCCAGAGCTGCAAAAGCTGCATTTTTTTCCAGTCCTTGGAAAGAGTCTTTACAGAATTACCACAACAAATCAAAGGGTCTGAGGGGTTTGCTGAAGGGGTGTTGAAAGATTTTACCATGCTCAAGCAGACACACCCCTAATGCAGTTTCAGATCAAATAAAACCAGACTTACCAAAGCATTTTCCTAACCATGCTTTTCAAGAATGTTTCGTGACCTGGCTGTATACGTCAGAGCCCATTAACAGTCTTTTGCAGACTCTTCTAGAGCATGGTTTAGATAGATCTCTCTCTTTTTACTTTGTGTCAAGTTGTGTGTAAAGCTGGCAGTGTTCTGTAAATTTTCCTGGTTACCCAATACAAACAGTTGTAGCTCTGACTGTGTTTGCCGCTGACTTGTGAGTTTTGGAGATATGAAGTTAGAACTTTTGCTTTCAGGAGCTTGGCTTCTAGTTCCCGCCCACTTTCCCAAAGAGCCAATTGGAGAAAACTAATCTGCATATGACTCAGCAAGATTACTCAGTAATATTCTGGGACATTTCTTTGCCTATGATGTGAAATATCTCTGTGTTTTTAAATGAAACATTCATTTTTAAGAGCTGGAGAGTACCAATTGATATATGTTTAGAAAATTATATAAACTAAATGAAATTAGAATGGAGATTAAATGTCAGTCTCCATTATTTAAACGCGCTGACTAAAAATGAAGTCTTCTGCCCAAATTTAGCCAAAAGTGTATTTCAGCTCTTTTGCTATCTGTCTAGAAGGTTCTTGTGTTTCAGGAGCCAATGTAATCATGTCAAGGAAAGAAAAGTTGAGATCTTTGTGCTGCAGGTTCATGTACTTATTTACAGTCATCTCTGCCAGCACAGACCATTGCAGAGTAAGGGCTGTTATTTGTACTTTCTCTGAGAATCAAAGATATTTTACAGTATTTCTACGAAACCATCATACAAAAACCTTAAAATCTTGAGGTTTGAGAGTCTGATGATTACATTCCCAGATCCCAGCCTGTGCAGGGCTTTTCCTGCTCTGGGACAACAATCTGAGAACCAGCAAGTGAGAGTGATTGCAACTGGGGCAGGGTAACTACACCGTTAACGCCCATTTACACAAACACTTAAGCTGCCAACACTTGTTTTAATTAAAACGCACACTGTTCCAATAATCAGCTTTTGTCATTCTGACCTTTTTCAAAAGTGTGCAACATTTGCTGCCACACCCAGACCGGAAGGCAACAGAGTTCACAATAAGTACCCTTTTTCAGACTGCAAGTTGATTTTTTATTTTTGATTAAATCATTTTAAGATTCAGCTTACAATTTTAAAAATGTCTGTCAGTAAGAGAAAACAAAAAACGATGCATGAGAAGTTTTATTAATGACTGATGAGGAAGACCTTAAGTAATAGTAAAAATAAATTGGATTAAAAAAAGGAAAAATACTTAGCAAAGATTGTCTGGTCGTTGGATCCATGCAGAGACCCATTCGCTTGTATTGTCCAGTCTGATTAATCAGAATCTCTCAGAAATAGGATTCCATAGTTTCCATGTCAAATGAGAGCCCAGAGCTGCAAAAGCTGCATTTTTTTCCAGTCCTTGGAAAGAGTCTTTACAGAATTACCACAACAAATCAAAGGGTCTGAGGGGTTTGCTGAAGGGGTGTTGAAAGATTTTACCATGCTCAAGCAGACACACCCCTAATGCAGTTTCAGATCAAATAAAACCAGACTTACCAAAGCATTTTCCTAACCATGCTTTTCAAGAATGTTTCGTGACCTGGCTGTATACGTCAGAGCCCATTAACAGTCTTTTGCAGACTCTTCTAGAGCATGGTTTAGATAGATCTCTCTCTTTTTACTTTGTGTCAAGTTGTGTGTAAAGCTGGCAGTGTTCTGTAAATTTTCCTGGTTACCCAATACAAACAGTTGTAGCTCTGACTGTGTTTGCCGCTGACTTGTGAGTTTTGGAGATATGAAGTTAGAACTTTTGCTTTCAGGAGCTTGGCTTCTAGTTCCCGCCCACTTTCCCAAAGAGCCAATTGGAGAAAACTAATCTGCATATGACTCAGCAAGATTACTCAGTAATATTCTGGGACATTTCTTTGCCTATGATGTGAAATATCTCTGTGTTTTTAAATGAAACATTCATTTTTAAGAGCTGGAGAGTACCAATTGATATATGTTTAGAAAATTATATAAACTAAATGAAATTAGACTGGAGATTAAATGTCAGTCTCCATTATTTAAACGCGCTGACTAAAAATGAAGTCTTCTGCCCAAATTTAGCCAAAAGTGTATTTCAGCTCTTTTGCTATCTGTCTAGAAGGTTCTTGTGTTTCAGGAGCCAATGTAATCATGTCAAGGAAAGAAAAGTTGAGATCTTTGTGCTGCAGGTTCATGTACTTATTTACAGTCATCTCTGCCAGCACAGACCATTGCAGAGTAAGGGCTGTTATTTGTACTTTCTCTGAGAATCAAAGATATTTTACAGTATTTCTACGAAACCATCATACAAAAACCTTAAAATCTTGAGGTTTGAGAGTCTGATGATTACATTCCCAGATCCCAGCCTGTGCAGGGCTTTTCCTGCTCTGGGACAACAATCTGAGAACCAGCAAGTGAGAGTGATTGCAACTGGGGCAGGGTAACTACACCGTTAACGCCCGTTTACACAAACACTTAAGCTGCCAACACTTGTTTTAATTAAAACACACACTGTTCCAATAATCAGTTTTTGTCATTCTGACCTTTTTCAAAAGTGTGCAACATTTGCTGCCACACCCAGACCGGAAGGCAACAGAGTTCACAATAAGTACCCTTTTTCAGAGTGCAAGTTGATTTTTTATTTTTGATTAAATCATTTTAAGATTCAGCTTACAATTTTAAAAATGTCTGTCAGTAAGAGAAAACAAAAAACGATGCATGAGAAGTTTTATTAATGACTGATGAGGAAGACCTTAAGTAATAGTAAAAATAAATTGGATTAAAAAAAGGAAAAATACTTAGCAAAGATTGTCTGGTCGTTGGATCCATGCAGAGACCAATTCGCTTGTATTGTCCAGTCTGATTAATCAGAATCTCTCAGAAATAGGATTCCATAGTTTCCATGTCAAATGAGAGCCCAGAGCTGCAAAAGCTGCATTTTTTTCCAGTCCTTGGAAAGAGTCTTTACAGAATTACCACAACAAATCAAAGGGTCTGAGGGGTTTGCTGAAGGGGTGTTGAAAGATTTTACCATGCTCAAGCAGACACACCCCTAATGCAGTTTCAGATCAAATAAAACCAGACTTACCAAAGCATTTTCCTAACCATGCTTTTCAAGAATGTTTCGTGACCTGGCTGTATACGTCAGAGCCCATTAACAGTCTTTTGCAGACTCTTCTAGAGCATGGTTTAGATAGATCTCTCTCTTTTTACTTTGTGTCAAGTTGTGTGTAAAGCTGGCAGTGTTCTGTAAATTTTCCTGGTTACCCAATACAAACAGTTGTAGCTCTGACTGTTTTTGCCGCTGACTTGTGAGTTTTGGAGATATGAAGTTAGAACTTTTGCTTTCAGGAGCTTGGCTTCTAGTTCCCGCCCACTTTCCCAAAGAGCCAATTGGAGAAAACTAATCTGCATATGACTCAGCAAGATTACTCAGTAATATTCTGGGACATTTCTTTGCCTATGATGTGAAATATCTCTGTGTTTTTAAATGAAACATTCATTTTTAAGAGCTGGAGAGTACCAATTGATATATGTATAGAAAATTATATAAATTAAATGAAATTAGAATGGAGATTAAATGTCAGTCTCCATTATTTGAACGCGCTGACTAAAAATGAAGTCTTCTGCCCAAATTTAGCCAAAAGTGTATTTCAGCTCTTTTGCTATCTGTCTAGAAGGTTCTTGTGTTTCAGGAGCCAATGTAATCATGTCAAGGAAAGAAAAGTTGAGATCTTTGTGCTGCAGGTTCATGTACTTATTTACAGTCATCTCTGCCAGCACAGACCATTGCAGAGTAAGGGCTGTTATTTGTACTTTCTCTGAGAATCAAAGATATTTTACAGTATTTCTAAGAAACCATCATACAAAAACCTTAAAATCTTGAGGTTTGAGAGTCTGATGATTACATTCCCAGATCCCAGCCTGTGCAGGGCTTTTCCTGCTCTGGGACAACAATCTGAGAACCAGCAAGTGAGAATGATTGCAACTGGGGCAGGGTAACTACACCGTTAACGCCCATTTACACAAACACTTAAGCTGCCAACACTTGTTTTAATTAAAACGCACACTGTTCCAATAATCAGCTTTTGTCATTCTGACCTTTTTCAAAAGTGTGCAACATTTGCTGCCACACCCAGACCGGAAGGCAACAGAGTTCACAATAAGTACCCTTTTTCAGAGTGAAAGTTGATTTTTTATTTTTGATTAAATCATTTTAAGATTCAGCTTACAATTTTAAAAATGTCTGTCAGTAAGAGAAAACAAAAAACGATGCATGAGAAGTTTTATTAATGACTGATGAGGAAGACCTTAAGTAATAGTAAAAATAAATTGGATTAAAAAAAGGAAAAATACTTAGCAAAGATTGTCTGGTCGTTGGATCCATGCAGAGACCCATTCGCTTGTATTGTCCAGTCTGATTAATCAGAATCTCTCAGAAAAAGGATTCCATAGTTTCCATGTCAAATGAGAGCCCAGAGCTGCAAAAGCTGCATTTTTTCCAGTCCTTGGAAAGAGTCTTTACAGAATTACCACAACAAATCAAAGGGTCTGAGGGGTTTGCTGAAGGGGTGTTGAAAGATTTTACCATGCTCAAGCAGACACACCCCTAATGCAGTTTCAGATCAAATAAAACCAGACTTACCAAAGCATTTTCCTAACCATGCTTTTCAAGAATGTTTCGTGACCTGGCTGTATACGTCAGAGCCCATTAACAGTCTTTTGCAGACTCTTCTAGAGGATGGTTTAGATAGATCTCTCTCTTTTTACTTTGTGTCAAGTTGTGTGTAAAGCTGGCAGTGTTCTGTAAATTTTCCAGGTTACCCAATACAAACAGTTGTAGCTCTGACTGTGTTTGCCGCTGACTTGTGAGTTTTGGAGATATGAAGTTAGAACTTTTGCTTTCAGGAGCTTGGCTTCTAGTTCCCGCCCACTTTCCCAAAGAGCCAATTGGAGAAAACTAATCTGCATATGACTCAGCAAGATTACTCAGTAATATTCTGGGACATTTCTTTGCCTATGATGTGAAATATCTCTGTGTTTTTAAATGAAACATTCATTTTTAAGAGCTGGAGAGTACCAATTGATATATGTTTAGAAAATTATATAAACTAAATGAAATTAGAATGGAGATTAAATGTCAGTCTCCATTATTTAAACGCGCTGACTAAAAATGAAGTCTTCTGCCCAAATTTAGCCAAAAGTGTATTTCAGCTCTTTTGCTATCTGTCTAGAAGGTTCTTGTGTTTCAGGAGCCAATGTAATCATGTCAAGGAAAGAAAAGTTGAGATCTTTGTGCTGCAGGTTCATGTACTTATTTACAGTCATCTCTGCCAGCACAGACCATTGCAGAGTAAGGGCTGTTATTTGTACTTTCTCTGAGAATCAAAGATATTTTACAGTATTTCTACGAAACCATCATACAAAAACCTTAAAATCTTGAGGTTTGAGAGTCTGATGATTACATTCCCAGATCCCAGCCTGTGCAGGGCTTTTCCTGCTCTGGGACAACAATCTGAGAACCAGCAAGTGAGAGTGATTGCAACTGGGGCAGGGTAACTACACCGTTAACGCCCATTTACACAAACACTTAAGCTGCCAACACTTGTTTTAATTAAAACGCACACTGTTCCAATAATCAGCTTTTGTCATTCTGACCTTTTTCAAAAGTGTGCAACATTTGCTGCCACACCCAGACCGGAAGGCAACAGAGTTCACAATAAGTACCCTTTTTCAGACTGCAAGTTGATTTTTTATTTTTGATTAAATCATTTTAAGATTCAGCTTACAATTTTAAAAATGTCTGTCAGTAAGAGAAAACAAAAAACGATGCATGAGAAGTTTTATTAATGACTGATGAGGAAGACCTTAAGTAATAGTAAAAATAAATTGGATTAAAAAAAGGAAAAATACTTAGCAAAGATTGTCTGGTCGTTGGATCCATGCAGAGACCCATTCGCTTGTATTGTCCAGTCTGATTAATCAGAATCTCTCAGAAATAGGATTCCATAGTTTCCATGTCAAATGAGAGCCCAGAGCTGCAAAAGCTGCATTTTTTTCCAGTCCTTGGAAAGAGTCTTTACAGAATTACCACAACAAATCAAAGGGTCTGAGGGGTTTGCTGAAGGGGTGTTGAAAGATTTTACCATGCTCAAGCAGACACACCCCTAATGCAGTTTCAGATCAAATAAAACCAGACTTACCAAAGCATTTTCCTAACCATGCTTTTCAAGAATGTTTCGTGACCTGGCTGTATACGTCAGAGCCCATTAACAGTCTTTTGCAGACTCTTCTAGAGCATGGTTTAGATAGATCTCTCTCTTTTTACTTTGTGTCAAGTTGTGTGTAAAGCTGGCAGTGTTCTGTAAATTTTCCTGGTTACCCAATACAAACAGTTGTAGCTCTGACTGTGTTTGCCGCTGACTTGTGAGTTTTGGAGATATGAAGTTAGAACTTTTGCTTTCAGGAGCTTGGCTTCTAGTTCCCGCCCACTTTCCCAAAGAGCCAATTGGAGAAAACTAATCTGCATATGACTCAGCAAGATTACTCAGTAATATTCTGGGACATTTCTTTGCCTATGATGTGAAATATCTCTGTGTTTTTAAATGAAACATTCATTTTTAAGAGCTGGAGAGTACCAATTGATATATGTTTAGAAAATTATATAAACTAAATGAAATTAGACTGGAGATTAAATGTCAGTCTCCATTATTTAAACGCGCTGACTAAAAATGAAGTCTTCTGCCCAAATTTAGCCAAAAGTGTATTTCAGCTCTTTTGCTATCTGTCTAGAAGGTTCTTGTGTTTCAGGAGCCAATGTAATCATGTCAAGGAAAGAAAAGTTGAGATCTTTGTGCTGCAGGTTCATGTACTTATTTACAGTCATCTCTGCCAGCACAGACCATTGCAGAGTAAGGGCTGTTATTTGTACTTTCTCTGAGAATCAAAGATATTTTACAGTATTTCTACGAAACCATCATACAAAAACCTTAAAATCTTGAGGTTTGAGAGTCTGATGATTACATTCCCAGATCCCAGCCTGTGCAGGGCTTTTCCTGCTCTGGGACAACAATCTGAGAACCAGCAAGTGAGAGTGATTGCAACTGGGGCAGGGTAACTACACCGTTAACGCCCGTTTACACAAACACTTAAGCTGCCAACACTTGTTTTAATTAAAACACACACTGTTCCAATAATCAGTTTTTGTCATTCTGACCTTTTTCAAAAGTGTGCAACATTTGCTGCCACACCCAGACCGGAAGGCAACAGAGTTCACAATAAGTACCCTTTTTCAGAGTGCAAGTTGATTTTTTATTTTTGATTAAATCATTTTAAGATTCAGCTTACAATTTTAAAAATGTCTGTCAGTAAGAGAAAACAAAAAACGATGCATGAGAAGTTTTATTAATGACTGATGAGGAAGACCTTAAGTAATAGTAAAAATAAATTGGATTAAAAAAAGGAAAAATACTTAGCAAAGATTGTCTGGTCGTTGGATCCATGCAGAGACCAATTCGCTTGTATTGTCCAGTCTGATTAATCAGAATCTCTCAGAAATAGGATTCCATAGTTTCCATGTCAAATGAGAGCCCAGAGCTGCAAAAGCTGCATTTTTTCCAGTCCTTGGAAAGAGTCTTTACAGAATTACCACAACAAATCAAAGGGTCTGAGGGGTTTGCTGAAGGGGTGTTGAAAGATTTTACCATGCTCAAGCAGACACACCCCTAATGCAGTTTCAGATCAAATAAAACCAGACTTACCAAAGCATTTTCCTAACCATGCTTTTCAAGAATGTTTCGTGACCTGGCTGTATACGTCAGAGCCCATTAACAGTCTTTTGCAGACTCTTCTAGAGCATGGTTTAGATAGATCTCTCTCTTTTTACTTTGTGTCAAGTTGTGTGTAAAGCTGGCAGTGTTCTGTAAATTTTCTTGGTTACCCAATACAAACAGTTGTAGCTCTGACTGTTTTTGCCGCTGACTTGTGAGTTTTGGAGATATGAAGTTAGAACTTTTGCTTTCAGGAGCTTGGCTTCTAGTTCCCGCCCACTTTCCCAAAGAGCCAATTGGAGAAAACTAATCTGCATATGACTCAGCAAGATTACTCAGTAATATTCTGGGACATTTCTTTGCCTATGATGTGAAATATCTCTGTGTTTTTAAATGAAACATTCATTTTTAAGAGCTGGAGAGTACCAATTGATATATGTTTAGAAAATTATATAAACTAAATGAAATTAGAATGGAGATTAAATGTCAGTCTCCATTATTTGAACGCGCTGACTAAAAATGAAGTCTTCTGCCCAAATTTAGCCAAAAGTGTATTTCAGCTCTTTTGCTATCTGTCTAGAAGGTTCTTGTGTTTCAGGAGCCAATGTAATCATGTCAAGGAAAGAAAAGTTGAGATCTTTGTGCTGCAGGTTCATGTACTTATTTACAGTCATCTCTGCCAGCACAGACCATTGCAGAGTAAGGGCTGTTATTTGTACTTTCTCTGAGAATCAAAGATATTTTACAGTATTTCTAAGAAACCATCATACAAAAACCTTAAAATCTTGAGGTTTGAGAGTCTGATGATTACATTCCCAGATCCCAGCCTGTGCAGGGCTTTTCCTGCTCTGGGACAACAATCTGAGAACCAGCAAGTGAGAATGATTGCAACTGGGGCAGGGTAACTACACCGTTAACGCCCATTTACACAAACACTTAAGCTGCCAACACTTGTTTTAATTAAAACGCACACTGTTCCAATAATCAGCTTTTGTCATTCTGACCTTTTTCAAAAGTGTGCAACATTTGCTGCCACACCCAGACCGGAAGGCAACAGAGTTCACAATAAGTACCCTTTTTCAGAGTGAAAGTTGATTTTTTATTTTTGATTAAATCATTTTAAGATTCAGCTTACAATTTTAAAAATGTCTGTCAGTAAGAGAAAACAAAAAACGATGCATGAGAAGTTTTATTAATGACTGATGAGGAAGACCTTAAGTAATAGTAAAAATAAATTGGATTAAAAAAAGGAAAAATACTTAGCAAAGATTGTCTGGTCGTTGGATCCATGCAGAGACCCATTCGCTTGTATTGTCCAGTCTGATTAATCAGAATCTCTCAGAAAAAGGATTCCATAGTTTCCATGTCAAATGAGAGCCCAGAGCTGCAAAAGCTGCATTTTTTCCAGTCCTTGGAAAGAGTCTTTACAGAATTACCACAACAAATCAAAGGGTCTGAGGGGTTTGCTGAAGGGGTGTTGAAAGATTTTACCATGCTCAAGCAGACACACCCCTAATGCAGTTTCAGATCAAATAAAACCAGACTTACCAAAGCATTTTCCTAACCATGCTTTTCAAGAATGTTTCGTGACCTGGCTGTATACGTCAGAGCCCATTAACAGTCTTTTGCAGACTCTTCTAGAGGATGGTTTAGATAGATCTCTCTCTTTTTACTTTGTGTCAAGTTGTGTGTAAAGCTGGCAGTGTTCTGTAAATTTTCCAGGTTACCCAATACAAACAGTTGTAGCTCTGACTGTGTTTGCCGCTGACTTGTGAGTTTTGGAGATATGAAGTTAGAACTTTTGCTTTCAGGAGCTTGGCTTCTAGTTCCCGCCCACTTTCCCAAAGAGCCAATTGGAGAAAACTAATCTGCATATGACTCAGCAAGATTACTCAGTAATATTCTGGGACATTTCTTTGCCTATGATGTGAAATATCTCTGTGTTTTTAAATGAAACATTCATTTTTAAGAGCTGGAGAGTACCAATTGATATATGTTTAGAAAATTATATAAACTAAATGAAATTAGAATGGAGATTAAATGTCAGTCTCCATTATTTAAACGCGCTGACTAAAAATGAAGTCTTCTGCCCAAATTTAGCCAAAAGTGTATTTCAGCTCTTTTGCTATCTGTCTAGAAGGTTCTTGTGTTTCAGGAGCCAATGTAATCATGTCAAGGAAAGAAAAGTTGAGATCTTTGTGCTGCAGGTTCATGTACTTATTTACAGTCATCTCTGCCAGCACAGACCATTGCAGAGTAAGGGCTGTTATTTGTACTTTCTCTGAGAATCAAAGATATTTTACAGTATTTCTACGAAACCATCATACAAAAACCTTAAAATCTTGAGGTTTGAGAGTCTGATGATTACATTCCCAGATCCCAGCCTGTGCAGGGCTTTTCCTGCTCTGGGACAACAATCTGAGAACCAGCAAGTGAGAGTGATTGCAACTGGGGCAGGGTAACTACACCGTTAACGCCCATTTACACAAACACTTAAGCTGCCAACACTTGTTTTAATTAAAACGCACACTGTTCCAATAATCAGCTTTTGTCATTCTGACCTTTTTCAAAAGTGTGCAACATTTGCTGCCACACCCAGACCGGAAGGCAACAGAGTTCACAATAAGTACCCTTTTTCAGAGTGCAAGTTGATTTTTTATTTTTGATTAAATCATTTTAAGATTCAGCTTACAATTTTAAAAATGTCTGTCAGTAAGAGAAAACAAAAAACGATGCATGAGAAGTTTTATTAATGACTGATGAGGAAGACCTTAAGTAATAGTAAAAATAAATTGGATTAAAAAAAGGAAAAATACTTAGCAAAGATTGTCTGGTCGTTGGATCCATGCAGAGACCAATTCGCTTGTATTGTCCAGTCTGATTAATCAGAATCTCTCAGAAAAAGGATTCCATAGTTTCCATGTCAAATGAGAGCCCAGAGCTGCAAAAGCTGCATTTTTTTCCAGTCCTTGGAAAGAGTCTTTACAGAATTACCACAACAAATCAAAGGGTCTGAGGGGTTTGCTGAAGGGGTGTTGAAAGATTTTACCATGCTCAAGCAGACACACCCCTAATGCAGTTTCAGATCAAATAAAACCAGACTTACCAAAGCATTTTCCTAACCATGCTTTTCAAGAATGTTTCGTGACCTGGCTGTATACGTCAGAGCCCATTAACAGTCTTTTGCAGACTCTTCTAGAGCATGGTTTAGATAGATCTCTCTCTTTTTACTTTGTGTCAAGTTGTGTGTAAAGCTGGCTGTGTTCTGTAAATTTTCCTGGTTACCCACTACAAACAGTTGTAGCTCTGACTGTTTTTGCCGCTGACTTGTGAGTTTTGGAGATATGAAGTTAGAACTTTTGCTTTCAGGAGCTTGGCTTCTAGTTCCCGCCCACTTTCCCAAAGAGCCAATTGGAGAAAACTAATCTGCATATGACTCAGCAAGATTACTCAGTAATATTCTGGGACATTTCTTTGCCTATGATGTGAAATATCTCTGTGTTTTTAAATGAAACATTCATTTTTAAGAGCTGGAGAGTACCAATTAATATATGTTTAGAAAATTATTTAAACTAAATGAAATTAGAATAGAGATTAAATGTCAGTCTCCATTATTTGAACGCGCTGACTAAAAATGAAGTCTTCTGCCCAAATTTAGCCAAAAGTGTATTTTAGCTCTTTTGCTATCTGTCTAGAAGGTTCTTGTGTTTCAGGAGCCAATGTAATCATGTCAAGGAAAGAAAAGTTGAGATCTTTGTGCTGCAGGTTCATGTACTTATTTACAGTCATCTCTGCTAGCACAGACCATTGCAGAGTAAGGGCTGTTATTTGTACTTTCTCTGAGAATCAAAGATATTTTACAGTATTTCTACGAAACCATCATACAAAAACCTTAAAATCTTGAGGTTTGAGAGTCTGATGATTACATTCCCAGATCCCAGCCTGTGCAGGGCTTTTCCTGCTCTGGGACAACAATCTGAGAACCAGCAAGTGAGAGTGATTGCAACTGGGGCAGGGTAACTACACCGTTAACGCCCATTTACACAAACACTTTAGCTGCCAACACTTGTTTTAATTAAAACACACACTGTTCCAATAATCAGCTTTTGTCATTCTGACCTTTTTCAAAAGTGTGCAACATTTGCTGCCACACCCAGACCGGAAGGCAACAGAGTTCACAATAAGTACCCTTTTTCAGAGTGAAAGTTGATTTTTTATTTTTGATTAAATCATTTTAAGATTCAGCTTACAATTTTAAAAATGTCTGTCAGTAAGAGAAAACAAAAAACGATGCATGAGAAGTTTTATTAATGACTGATGAGGAAGACCTTAAGTAATAGTAAAAATAAATTGGATTAAAAAAAGGAAAAATACTTAGCAAAGATTGTCTGGTCGTTGGATCCATGCAGAGACCAATTCGCTTGTATTGTCCAGTCTGATTAATCAGAATCTCTCAGAAATAGGATTCCATAGTTTCCATGTCAAATGAGAGCCCAGAGCTGCAAAAGCTGCATTTTTTCCAGTCCTTGGAAAGAGTCTTTACAGAATTACCACAACAAATCAAAGGGTCTGAGGGGTTTGCTGAAGGGGTGTTGAAAGATTTTATCATGCTCAAGCAGGCACACCCCTAATGCAGTTTCAGATCAAATAAAACCAGACTTACCAAAGCATTTTCCTAACCATGCTTTTCAAGAATGTTTCGTGACCTGGCTGTATACGTCAGAGCCCATTAACAGTCTTTTGCAGACTCTTCTAGAGCATGGTTTAGATAGATCTCTCTCTTTTTACTTTGTGTCAAGTTGTGTGTAAAGCTGGCTGTGTTCTGTAAATTTTCCTGGTTACCCACTACAAACAGTTGTAGCTCTGACTGTTTTTGCCGCTGACTTGTGAGTTTTGGAGATATGAAGTTAGAACTTTTGCTTTCAGGAGCTTGGCTTCTAGTTCCCGCCCACTTTCCCAAAGAGCCAATTGGAGAAAACTAATCTGCATATGACTCAGCAAGATTACTCAGTAATATTCTGGGACATTTCTTTGCCTATGATGTGAAATATCTCTGTGTTTTTAAATGAAACATTCATTTTTAAGAGCTGGAGAGTACCAATTAATATATGTTTAGAAAATTATTTAAACTAAATGAAATTAGAATGGAGATTAAATGTCAGTCTCCATTATTTGAACGCGCTGACTAAAAATGAAGTCTTCTGCCCAAATTTAGCCAAAAGTGTATTTTAGCTCTTTTGCTATCTGTCTAGAAGGTTCTTGTGTTTCAGGAGCCAATGTAATCATGTCAAGGAAAGAAAAGTTGAGATCTTTGTGCTACAGGTTCATGTACTTATTTACAGTCATCTCTGCTAGCACAGACCATTGCAGAGTAAGGGCTGTTATTTGTACTTTCTCTGAGAATCAAAGATATTTTACAGTATTTCTACGAAACCATCATACAAAAACCTTAAAATCTTGAGGTTTGAGAGTCCGATGATTACATTCCCAGATCCCAGCCTGTGCAGGGCTTTTCCTGCTCTGGGACAACAATCTGAGAACCAGCAAGTGAGAGTGATTGCAACTGGGGCAGGGTAACTACACCGTTAACGCCCATTTAAACAAACACTTAAGCTGCCAACACTTGTTTTAATTAAAACACACACTGTTCCAATAATCAGCTTTTGTCATTCTGACCTTTTTCAAAAGTGTGCAACATTTGCTGCCACACCCAGACCGGAAGGCAACAGAGTTCACAATAAGTACCCTTTTTCAGAGTGCAAGTTGATTTTTTTATTTTTGATTAAATCATTTTAAGATTCAGCTTACAATTTTAAAAATGTCTGTCAGTAAGAGAAAACAAAAAACGATGCATGAGAAGTTTTATTAATGACTGATGAGGAAGACCTTAAGTAATAGTAAAAATAAATTGGATTAAAAAAAGGAAAAATACTTAGCAAAGATTGTCTGGTCGTTGGATCCATGCAGAGACCAATTCGCTTGTATTGTCCAGTCTGATTAATCAGAATCTCTCAGAAAAATGATTCCATAGTTTCCATGTCAAATGAGAGCCCAGAGCTGCAAAAGCTGCATTTTTTTCCAGTCCTTGGAAAGAGTCTTTACAGAATTACCACAACAAATCAAAGGGTCTGAGGGGTTTGCTGAAGGGGTGTTGAAAGATTTTACCATGCTCAAGCAGACACACCCCTAATGCAGTTTCAGATCAAATAAAACCAGACTTACCAAAGCATTTTCCTAACCATGCTTTTCAAGAATGTTTCGTGACCTGGCTGTATACGTCAGAGCCCATTAACAGTCTTTTGCAGACTCTTCTAGAGCATGGTTTAGATAGATCTCTCTCTTTTTACTTTGTGTCAAGTTGTGTGTAAAGCTGGCTGTGTTCTGTAAATTTTCCTGGTTACCCACTACAAACAGTTGTAGCTCTGACTGTTTTTGCCGCTGACTTGTGAGTTTTGGAGATATGAAGTTAGAACTTTTGCTTTCAGGAGCTTGGCTTCTAGTTCCCGCCCACTTTCCCAAAGAGCCAATTGGAGAAACCTAATCTGCATATGACTCAGCAAGATTACTCAGTAATATTCTGGGACATTTCTTTGCCTATGATGTGAAATATCTCTGTGTTTTTAAATGAAACATTCATTTTTAAGAGCTGGAGAGTACCAATTGATATATGTTTAGAAAATTATTTAAACTAAATGAAATTAGAATGGAGATTAAATGTCAGTCTCCATTATTTGAACGCGCTGACTAAAAATGAAGTCTTCTGCCCAAATTTAGCCTAAAGTGTATTTCAGCTCTTTTGCTATCTGTCTAGAAGGTTCTTGTGTTTCAGGAGCCAATGTAATCATGTCAAGGAAAGAAAAGTTGAGATCTTTGTGCTGCAGGTTCATGTACTTATTTACAGTCATCTCTGCTAGCACAGACCATTGCAGAGTAAGGGCTGTTATTTGTACTTTCTCTGAGAATCAAAGATATTTTACAGTATTTCTACGAAACCATCATACAAAAACCTTAAAATCTTGAGGTTTGAGAGTCTGATGATTACATTCCCAGATCCCAGCCTGTGCAGGGCTTTTCCTGCTCTGGGACAACAATCTGAGAACCAGCAAGTGAGAGTGATTGCAACTGGGGCAGGGTAACTACACCGTTAACGCCCATTTACACAAACACTTTAGCTGCCAACACTTGTTTTAATTAAAACACACACTGTTCCAATAATCAGATTTTGTCATTCTGACCTTTTTCAAAAGTGTGCAACATTTGCTGCCACACCCAGACCGGAAGGCAACAGAGT
This sequence comes from Staurois parvus, assembly GCF_062004578.1. Lineage (NCBI taxonomy): Eukaryota > Metazoa > Chordata > Amphibia > Anura > Ranidae > Staurois > Staurois parvus. Next base: position 1,211,622 of record NW_028319080.1, read on the forward strand.
TCACAATAAGTACCCTTTTTCAGAGTGCAAGTTGATTTTTTATTTTTGATTAAATCATTTTAAGATTCAGCTTACAATTTTAAAAATGTCTGTCAGTAAGAGAAAACAAAAAACGATGCATGAGAAGTTTTATTAATGACTGATGAGGAAGACCTTAAGTAATAGTAAAAATAAATTGGATTAAAAAAAGGAAAAATACTTAGCAAAGATTGTCTGGTCGTTGGATCCATGCAGAGACCAATTCGCTTGTATTGTCCAGTCTGATTAATCAGAATCTCTCAGAAATAGGATTCCATAGTTTCCATGTCAAATGAGAGCCCAGAGCTGCAAAAGCTGCATTTTTTTCCAGTCCTTGGAAAGAGTCTTTACAGAATTACCACAACAAATCAAAGGGTCTGAGGGGTTTGCTGAAGGGGTGTTGAAAGATTTTACCATGCTCAAGCAGACACACCCCTAATGCAGTTTCAGATCAAATAAAACCAGACTTACCAAAGCATTTTCCTAACCATGCTTTTCAAGAATGTTTCGTGACCTGGCTGTATACGTCAGAGCCCATTAACAGTCTTTTGCAGACTCTTCTAGAGCATGGTTTAGATAGATCTCTCTCTTTTTACTTTGTGTCAAGTTGTGTGTAAAGCTGGCTGTGTTCTGTAAATTTTCCTGGTTACCCACTACAAACAGTTGTAGCTCTGATTGTTTTTGCCGCTGACTTGTGAGTTTTGGAGATATGAAGTTAGAACCTTTGCTTTCAGGAGCTTGGCTTCTAGTTCCCGCCCACTTTCCCAAAGAGCCAATTGGAGAAACCTAATCTGCATATGACTCAGCAAGATTACTCAGTAATATTCTGGGACATTTCTTTGCCTATGATGTGAAATATCTCTGTGTTTTTAAATGAAACATTCATTTTTAAGAGCTGGAAAGTACCAATTGATATATGTTTAGAAAATTATTTAAACTAAATGAAATTAGAATGGAGATTAAATGTCAGTCTCCATTATTTGAACGCGCTGACTAAAAATGAAGTCTTCTGCCCAAATTTAGCCAAAAGTGTATTTCAGCTCTTTTGCTATCTGTCTAGAAGGTTCTTGTGTTTCAGGAGCCAATGTAATCATGTCAAGGAAAGAAAAGTTGAGATCTTTGTGCTGCAGGTTCATGTACTTATTTACAGTCATCTCTGCTAGCACAGACCATTGCAGAGTAAGGGCTGTTATTTGTACTTTCTCTGAGAATCAAAGATATTTTACAGTATTTCTACGAAACCATCATACAAAAACCTTCAAATCTTGAGGTTTGAGAGTCTGATGATTACATTCCCAGATCCCAGCCTGTGCAGGGCTTTTCCTGCTCTGGGACAACAATCTGAGAACCAGCAAGTGAGAGTGATTGCAACTGGGGCAGGGTAACTACACCGTTAACGCCCATTTAAACAAACACTTAAGCTGCCAACACTTGTTTTAATTAAAACACACACTGTTCCAATATTCAGCTTTTGTCATTCTGACCTTTTTCAAAAGTGTACAACATTTGCTGCCACACCCAGACCGGAAGGCAACAGAGTTCACAATAAGTACCCTTTTTCAGAGTGAAAGTTGATTTTTTTATTTTTGATTACATCATTTTAAGATTCAGCTTACAATTTTAAAAATGTCTGTCAGTAAGAGAAAACAAAAAATGATGCATGAGAAGTTTTATTAATGACTGATGAGGAAGATCTTAAGTAATAGTAAAAATAAATTGGATTAAAAAAAGGAAAAATACTTAGCAAAGATTGTCTGGTCGTTGGATCCATGCAGAGACCAATTCGCTTGTATTGTCCAGTCTGATTAATCAGAATCTCTCAGAAATAGGATTCCATAGTTTCCATGTCAAATGAGAGCCCAGAGCTGCAAAAGCTGCATTTTTTTCCAGTCCTTGGAAAGAGTCTTTACAGAATTACCACAACAAATCAAAGGGTCTGAGGGGTTTGCTGAAGGGGTGTTGAAAGATTTTACCATGCTCAAGCAGACACACCCCTAATGCAGTTTCAGATCAAATAAAACCAGACTTACCAAAGCATTTTCCTAACCATGCTTTTCAAGATTGTTTCGTGACCTGGCTGTATACGTCAGAGCCCATTAACAGTCTTTTGCAGACTCTTCTAGAGCATGGTTTAGATAGATCTCTCTCTTTTTACTTTGTGTCAAGTTGTGTGTAAAGCTGGCTGTGTTCTGTAAATTTTCCTGGTTACCCACTACAAACAGTTGTAGCTCTGACTGTTTTTGCCGCTGACTTGTGAGTTTTGGAGATATGAAGTTAGAACTTTTGCTTTCAGGAGCTTGGCTTCTAGTTCCCGCCCACTTTCCCAAAGAGCCAATTGGAGAAAACTAATCTGCATATGACTCAGCAAGATTACTCAGTAATATTCTGGGACATTTCTTTGCCTATGATGTGAAATATCTCTGTGTTTTTAAATGAAACATTCATTTTTAAGAGCTGGAGAGTACCAATTAATATATGTTTAGAAAATTATTTAAACTAAATGAAATTAGAATGGAGATTAAATGTCAGTCTCCATTATTTGAACGCGCTGACTAAAAATGAAGTCTTCTGCCCAAATTTAGCCAAAAGTGTATTTTAGCTCTTTTGCTATCTGTCTAGAAGGTTCTTGTGTTTCAGGAGCCAATGTAATCATGTCAAGGAAAGAAAAGTTGAGATCTTTGTGCTGCAGGTTCATGTACTTATTTACAGTCATCTCTGCTAGCACAGACCATTGCAGAGTAAGGGCTGTTATTTGTACTTTCTCTGAGAATCAAAGATATTTTACAGTATTTCTACAAAACCATCATACAAAAACCTTAAAATCTTGAGGTTTGAGAGTCTGATGATTACATTCCCAGATCCCAGCCTGTGCAGGGCTTTTCCTGCTCTGGGACAACAATCTGAGAACCAGCAAGTGAGAGTGATTGCAACTGGGGCAGGGTAACTACACCGTTAACGCCCATTTAAACAAACACTTAAGCTGCCAACACTTGTTTTAATTAAAACACACACTGTTCCAATAATCAGCTTTTGTCATTCTGACCTTTTTCAAAAGTGTGCAACATTTGCTGCCACACCCAGACCGGAAGGCAACAGAGTTCACACTAAGTACCCTTTTTCAGAGTGCAAGTTGATTTTTTTATTTTTGATTAAATCATTTTAAGATTCAGCTTACAATTTTAAAAATGTCTGTCAGTAAGAGAAAACAAAAAACGATGCATGAGAAGTTTTATTAATGACTGATGAGGAAGACCTTAAGTAATAGTAAAAATAAATTGGATTAAAAAAAGGAAAAATACTTAGCAAAGATTGTCTGGTCGTTGGATCCATGCAGAGACCAATTCGCTTGTATTGTCCAGTCTGATTAATCAGAATCTCTCAGAAATAGGATTCCATAGTTTCCATGTCAAATGAGAGCCCAGAGCTGCAAAAGCTGCATTTTTTTCCAGTCCTTGGAAAGAGTCTTTACAGAATTACCACAACAAATCAAAGGGTCTGAGGGGTTTGCTGAAGGGGTGTTGAAAGATTTTACCATGCTCAAGCAGACACACCCCTAATGCAGTTTCAGATCAAATAAAACCAGACTTACCAAAGCATTTTCCTAACCATGCTTTTCAAGAATGTTTCGTGACCTGGCTGTATACGTCAGAGCCCATTAACAGTCTTTTGCAGACTCTTCTAGAGCATGGTTTAGATAGATCTCTCTCTTTTTACTTTGTGTCAAGTTGTGTGTAAAGCTGGCTGTGTTCTGTAAATTTTCCTGGTTACCCACTACAAACAGTTGTAGCTCTGACTGTTTTTGCCGCTGACTTGTGAGTTTTGGAGATATGAAGTTAGAACTTTTGCTTTCAGGAGCTTGGCTTCTAGTTCCCGCCCACTTTCCCAAAGAGCCAATTGGAGAAACCTAATCTGCATATGACTCAGCAAGATTACTCAGTAATATTCTGGGACATTTCTTTGCCTATGATGTGAAATATCTCTGTGTTTTTAAATGAAACATTCATTTTTAAGAGCTGGAAAGTACCAATTGATATATGTTTAGAAAATTATATAAACTAAATGAAATTAGAATGGAGATTAAATGTCAGTCTCCATTATTTGAACGCGCTGACTAAAAATGAAGTCTTCTGCCCAAATTTAGCCAAAAGTGTATTTCAGCTCTTTTGCTATCTGTCTAGAAGGTTCTTGTGTTTCAGGAGCCAATGTAATCATGTCAAGGAAAGAAAAGTTGAGATCTTTGTGCTGCAGGTTCATGTACTTATTTACAGTCATCTCTGCTAGCACAGACCATTGCAGAGTAAGGGCTGTTATTTGTACTTTCTCTGAGAATCAAAGATATTTTACAGTATTTCTACGAAACCATCATACAAAAACCTTCAAATCTTGAGGTTTGAGAGTCTGATGATTACATTCCCAGATCCCAGCCTGTGCAGGGCTTTTCCTGCTCTGGGACAACAATCTGAGAACCAGCAAGTGAGAGTGATTGCAACTGGGGCAGGGTAACTACACTGTTAACGCCCATTTAAACAAACACTTAAGCTGCCAACACTTGTTTTAATTAAAACACACACTGTTCCAATAATCAGCTTTTGTCATTCTGACCTTTTTCAAAAGTGTGCAACATTTGCTGCCACACCCAGACCGGAAGGCAACAGAGTTCACAATAAGTACCCTTTTTCAGAGTGCAAGTTGATTTTTTTATTTTTGATTAAATCATTTTAAGATTCAGCTTACAATTTTAAAAATGTCTGTCAGTAAGAGAAAACAAAAAACGATGCATGAGAAGTTTTATTAATGACTGATGAGGAAGACCTTAAGTAATAGTAAAAATAAATTGGATTAAAAAAAGGAAAAATACTTAGCAAAGATTGTCTGGTCGTTGGATCCATGCAGAGACCAATTCGCTTGTATTGTCCAGTCTGATTAATCAGAATCTCTCAGAAATAGGATTCCATAGTTTCCATGTCAAATGAGAGCCCAGAGCTGCAAAAGCTGCATTTTTTTCCAGTCCTTGGAAAGAGTCTTTACAGAATTACCACAACAAATCAAAGGGTCTGAGGGGTTTGCTGAAGGGGTGTTGAAAGATTTTACCATGCTCAAGCAGACACACCCCTAATGCAGTTTCAGATCAATTAAAACCAGACTTACCAAAGCATTTTCCTAACCATGCTTTTCAAGAATGTTTCGTGACCTGGCTGTATACGTCAGAGCCCATTAACAGTCTTTTGCAGACTCTTCTAGAGCATGGTTTAGATAGATCTCTCTCTTTTTACTTTGTGTCAAGTTGTGTGTAAAGCTGGCAGTGTTCTGTAAATTTTCCTGGTTACCCACTACAAACAATTGTAGCTCTGACTGTTTTTGCCGCTGACTTGTGAGTTTTGGAGATATGAAGTTAGAACTTTTGCTTTCAGGAGCTTGGCTTCTAGTTCCCGCCCACTTTCCCAAAGAGCCAATTGGAGAAACCTAATCTTCATATGACTCAGCAAGATTACTCAGTAATATTCTGGGACATTTCTTTGCCTATGATGTGAAATATCTCTGTGTTTTTAAATGAAACATTCATTTTTAAGAGCTGGAGAGTACCAATTGATATATGTTTAGAAAATTATTTAAACTAAATGAAATTAGAATGGAGATTAAATGTCAGTCTCCATTATTTAAACGCGCTGACTAAAAATGAAGTCTTCTGCCCAAATTTAGCCAAAAGTGTATTTCAGCTCTTTTGCTATCTGTCTAGAAGGTTCTTGTGTTTCAGGAGCCAATGTAATCATGTCAAGGAAAGAAAAGTTGAGATCTTTGTGCTGCAGGTTCATGTACTTATTTACAGTCATCTCTGCTAGCACAGACCATTGCAGAGTAACGGCTGTTATTTGTACTTTCTCTGAGAATCAAAGATATTTTACAGTATTTCTACGAAACCATCATACAAAAACCTTAAAATCTTGAGGTTTGAGAGTCTGATGATTACATTCCCAGATCCCAGCCTGTGCAGGGCTTTTCCTGCTCTGGGACAACAATCTGAGAACCAGCAAGTGAGAGTGATAGCAACTGGGGCAGGGTAACTACACCGTTAACGCCCATTTAAACAAACACTTAAGCTGCCAACACTTGTTTTAATTAAAACACACACTGTTCCAATAATCAGCTTTTGTCATTCTGACCTTTTTCAAAAGTGTGCAACATTTGCTGCCACACCCAGACCGGAAGGCAACAGAGTTCACAATAAGTACCCTTTTTCAGAGTGCAAGTTGATTTTTTTATTTTTGATTACATCATTTTAAGATTCAGCTTACAATTTTAAAAATGTCTGTCTGTAAGAGAAAACAAAAAACGATGCATGAGAAGTTTTATTAATGACTGACGAGGAAGACCTTAAGTAATAGTAAAAATAAATTGGATTAAAAAAAGGAAAAATACTTAACAAAGATTGTCTGGTCGTTGGATCCATGCAGAGACCAATTCGCTTGTATTGTCCAGTCTGATTAATCAGAATCTCTCAGAAATAGGATTCCATAGTTTCCATGTCAAATGAGAGCCCAGAGCTGCAAAAGCTGCATTTTGTTCCAGTCCTTGGAAAGAGTCTTTACAGAATTACCACAACAAATCAAAGGGTCTGAGGGGTTTGCTGAAGGGGTGTTGAAAGATTTTACCATGCTCAAGCAGACACACCCCTAATGCAGTTTCAGATCAAATAAAACCAGACTTACCAAAGCATTTTCCTAACCATGCTTTTCAAGAATGTTTCGTGACCTGGCTGTATACGTCAGAGCCCATTAACAGTCTTTTGCAGACTCTTCTAGAGCATGGTTTAGATAGATCTCTCTCTTTTTACTTTGTGTCAAGTTGTGTGTAAAGCTGGCAGTGTTCTGTAAATTTTCCTGGTTACCCAATACAAACAGTTGTAGCTCTGACTGTGTTTGCCGCTGACTTGTGAGTTTTGGAGATATGAAGTTAGAACTTTTGCTTTCAGGAGCTTGGCTTCTAGTTCCCGCCCACTTTCCCAAAGAGCCTATTGGAGAAAACTAATCTGCATATGACTCAGCAAGATTACTCAGTAATATTCTGGGACATTTCTTTGCCTATGATGTGAAATATCTCTGTGTTTTTAAATGAAACATTCATTTATAAGAGCTGGAGAGTACCAATTAATATATGTTTAGAAAATTATATAAACTAAATGAAATTAGAATGGAGATTAAATGTCAGTCTCCATTATTTGAACGCGCTGACTAAAAATGAAGTCTTCTGCCCAAATTTAGCCAAAAGTGTATTTCAGCTCTTTTGCTATCTGTCTAGAAGGTTCTTGTGTTTCAGGAGCCAATGTAATCATGTCAAGGAAAGAAAAGTTGAGATCTTTGTGCTGCAGGTTCATGTACTTATTTACAGTCATCTCTGCTAGCACAGACCATTGCAGAGTAAGGGCTGTTATTTGTACTTTCTCTGAGAATCAAAGATATTTTACAGTATTTCTACGAAACCATCATACAAAAACCTTCAAATCTTGAGGTTTGAGAGTCTGATGATTACATTCCCAGATCCCAGCCTGTGCAGGGCTTTTCCTGCTCTGGGACAACAATCTGAGAACCAGCAAGTGAGAGTGATTGCAACTGGGGCAGGGTAACTACACCGTTAACGCCCATTTAAACAAACACTTAAGCTGCCAACACTTGTTTTAATTAAAACACACACTGTTCCAATAATCAGCTTTTGTCATTCTGACCTTTTTCAAAAGTGTGCAACATTTGCTGCCACACCCAGACCGGAAGGCAACAGAGTTCACAATAAGTACCCTTTTTCAGAGTGCAAGTTGATTTTTTTATTTTTGATTAAATCATTTTAAGATTCAGCTTACAATTTTAAAAATGTCTGTCAGTAAGAGAAAACAAAAAACGATGCATGAGAAGTTTTATTAATGACTGATGAGGAAGACCTTAAGTAATAGTAAAAATAAATTGGATTAAAAAAAGGAAAAATACTTAGCAAAGATTGTCTGGTCGTTGGATCCATGCAGAGACCAATTCGCTTGTATTGTCCAGTCTGATTAATCAGAATCTCTCAGAAATAGGATTCCATAGTTTCCATGTCAAATGAGAGCCCAGAGCTGCAAAAGCTGCATTTTTTTCCAGTCCTTGGAAAGAGTCTTTACAGAATTACCACAACAAATCAAAGGGTCTGAGGGGTTTGCTGAAGGGGTGTTGAAAGATTTTACCATGCTCAAGCAGACACACCCCTAATGCAGTTTCAGATCAATTAAAACCAGACTTACCAAAGCATTTTCCTAACCATGCTTTTCAAGAATGTTTCGTGACCTGGCTGTATACGTCAGAGCCCATTAACAGTCTTTTGCAGACTCTTCTAGAGCATGGTTTAGATAGATCTCTCTCTTTTTACTTTGTGTCAAGTTGTGTGTAAAGCTGGCAGTGTTCTGTAAATTTTCCTGGTTACCCACTACAAACAATTGTAGCTCTGACTGTTTTTGCCGCTGACTTGTGAGTTTTGGAGATATGAAGTTAGAACTTTTGCTTTCAGGAGCTTGGCTTCTAGTTCCCGCCCACTTTCCCAAAGAGCCAATTGGAGAAACCTAATCTTCATATGACTCAGCAAGATTACTCAGTAATATTCTGGGACATTTCTTTGCCTATGATGTGAAATATCTCTGTGTTTTTAAATGAAACATTCATTTATAAGAGCTGGAGAGTACCAATTAATATATGTTTAGAAAATTATATAAACTAAATGAAATTAGAATGGAGATTAAATGTCAGTCTCCATTATTTGAACGCGCTGACTAAAAATGAAGTCTTCTGCCCAAATTTAGCCAAAAGTGTATTTCAGCTCTTTTGCTATCTGTCTAGAAGGTTCTTGTGTTTCAGGAGCCAATGTAATCATGTCAAGGAAAGAAAAGTTGAGATCTTTGTGCTGCAGGTTCATGTACTTATTTACAGTCATCTCTGCTAGCACAGACCATTGCAGAGTAAGGGCTGTTATTTGTACTTTCTCTGAGAATCAAAGATATTTTACAGTATTTCTACGAAACCATCATACAAAAACCTTCAAATCTTGAGGTTTGAGAGTCTGATGATTACATTCCCAGATCCCAGCCTGTGCAGGGCTTTTCCTGCTCTGGGACAACAATCTGAGAACCAGCAAGTGAGAGTGATTGCAACTGGGGCAGGGTAACTACACCGTTAACGCCCATTTAAACAAACACTTAAGCTGCCAACACTTGTTTTAATTAAAACACACACTGTTCCAATAATCAGCTTTTGTCATTCTGACCTTTTTCAAAAGTGTGCAACATTTGCTGCCACACCCAGACCGGAAGGCAACAGAGTTCACAATAAGTACCCTTTTTCAGAGTGCAAGTTGATTTTTTTATTTTTGATTAAATCATTTTAAGATTCAGCTTACAATTTTAAAAATGTCTGTCAGTAAGAGAAAACAAAAAACGATGCATGAGAAGTTTTATTAATGACTGATGAGGAAGACCTTAAGTAATAGTAAAAATAAATTGGATTAAAAAAAGGAAAAATACTTAGCAAAGATTGTCTGGTCGTTGGATCCATGCAGAGACCAATTCGCTTGTATTGTCCAGTCTGATTAATCAGAATCTCTCAGAAATAGGATTCCATAGTTTCCATGTCAAATGAGAGCCCAGAGCTGCAAAAGCTGCATTTTTTTCCAGTCCTTGGAAAGAGTCTTTACAGAATTACCACAACAAATCAAAGGGTCTGAGGGGTTTGCTGAAGGGGTGTTGAAAGATTTTACCATGCTCAAGCAGACACACCCCTAATGCAGTTTCAGATCAATTAAAACCAGACTTACCAAAGCATTTTCCTAACCATGCTTTTCAAGAATGTTTCGTGACCTGGCTGTATACGTCAGAGCCCATTAACAGTCTTTTGCAGACTCTTCTAGAGCATGGTTTAGATAGATCTCTCTCTTTTTACTTTGTGTCAAGTTGTGTGTAAAGCTGGCAGTGTTCTGTAAATTTTCCTGGTTACCCACTACAAACAATTGTAGCTCTGACTGTTTTTGCCGCTGACTTGTGAGTTTTGGAGATATGAAGTTAGAACTTTTGCTTTCAGGAGCTTGGCTTCTAGTTCCCGCCCACTTTCCCAAAGAGCCAATTGGAGAAACCTAATCTTCATATGACTCAGCAAGATTACTCAGTAATATTCTGGGACATTTCTTTGCCTATGATGTGAAATATCTCTGTGTTTTTAAATGAAACATTCATTTATAAGAGCTGGAGAGTACCAATTAATATATGTTTAGAAAATTATATAAACTAAATGAAATTAGAATGGAGATTAAATGTCAGTCTCCATTATTTGAACGCGCTGACTAAAAATGAAGTCTTCTGCCCAAATTTAGCCAAAAGTGTATTTCAGCTCTTTTGCTATCTGTCTAGAAGGTTCTTGTGTTTCAGGAGCCAATGTAATCATGTCAAGGAAAGAAAAGTTGAGATCTTTGTGCTGCAGGTTCATGTACTTATTTACAGTCATCTCTGCTAGCACAGACCATTGCAGAGTAAGGGCTGTTATTTGTACTTTCTCTGAGAATCAAAGATATTTTACAGTATTTCTACGAAACCATCATACAAAAACCTTCAAATCTTGAGGTTTGAGAGTCTGATGATTACATTCCCAGATCCCAGCCTGTGCAGGGCTTTTCCTGCTCTGGGACAACAATCTGAGAACCAGCAAGTGAGAGTGATTGCAACTGGGGCAGGGTAACTACACCGTTAACGCCCATTTAAACAAACACTTAAGCTGCCAACACTTGTTTTAATTAAAACACACACTGTTCCAATAATCAGCTTTTGTCATTCTGACCTTTTTCAAAAGTGTGCAACATTTGCTGCCACACCCAGACCGGAAGGCAACAGAGTTCACAATAAGTACCCTTTTTCAGAGTGCAAGTTGATTTTTTTATTTTTGATTAAATCATTTTAAGATTCAGCTTACAATTTTAAAAATGTCTGTCAGTAAGAGAAAACAAAAAACGATGCATGAGAAGTTTTATTAATGACTGATGAGGAAGACCTTAAGTAATAGTAAAAATAAATTGGATTAAAAAAAGGAAAAATACTTAGCAAAGATTGTCTGGTCGTTGGATCCATGCAGAGACCAATTCGCTTGTATTGTCCAGTCTGATTAATCAGAATCTCTCAGAAATAGGATTCCATAGTTTTCATGTCAAATGAGAGCCCAGAGCTGCAAAAGCTGCATTTTTTTCCAGTCCTTGGAAAGTCTTTCCAGAATTACCACAACAAATCAAAGGGTCTGAGGGGTTTGCTGAAGGGGTGTTGAAAGATTTTACCATGCTCAAGCAGACACACCCCTAATGCAGTTTCAGATCAAATAAAACCAGACTTACCAAAGCATTTTCCTAACCATGCTTTTCAAGAATGTTTCGTGACCTGGCTGTATACGTCAGAGCCCATTAACAGTCTTTTGCAGACTCTTCTAGAGCATGGTTTAGATAGATCTCTCTCTTTTTACTTTGTGTCAAGTTGTGTGTAAAGCTGGCAGTGTTCTGTAAATTTTCCTGGTTACCCAATACAAACAGTTGTAGCTCTGACTGTGTTTGCCGCTGACTTGTGAGTTTTGGAGATATGAAGTTAGAACTTTTGCTTTCAGGAGCTTGGCTTCTAGTTCCCGCCCACTTTCCCAAAGAGCCAATTGGAGAAAACTAAGCTGCATATGACTCAGCAAGATTACTCAGTAATATTCTGGGACATTGCTTTGCCTATGATGTGAAATATCTCTGTGTTTTTAAATGAAACATTCATTTTTAAGAGCTGGAGAGTACCAATTGATATATGTTTAGAAAATTATATAAACTAAATGAAATTAGAATGGAGAATAAATGTCAGTCTCCATTATTTAAACGCGCTGACTAAAAATGAAGTCTTCTGCCTAAATTTAGCCAAAAGTGTATTTCAGCTCTTTTGCTATCTGACACGCACGCGCACACACACACACTTTTTGAATATTATTATAAAGATTAAGAAGTGAAATGGCAAAATAAACTTGTTTAAAAATGAAAAATACTTATCAAAGTTTGCCTGGTCTTTTGTTCCCTGCAGTGTCTAATTTGCTTCCATAGTCCAATCCTAATAATGAGACTCTTTCAGAAAAGTTTTTCTCAGCCTTAGAAGCTCCAATGTCAAATGAAAACCCATAGCTGCAAAAGCAGCCATCATTTCTGGTCCCTAGAGAGGCCCTTTACAGAATGACCATATTAGTCATCTGAGTGGTGTACTAAGGGGGTGTATTATTATGCTCCAGGGGACACACCCTCAATGCCAATGTGTAAAGTGCAGTTTCAGTTCAGATAAAACCAGACTTACTAAAGCATATTTTTTGCAATGTTTTTCATGAGTTTTTTTATGACTTGTCTGTTTACGTCAGGTCCCATTAAGAGCCTTTTGCAGACTGTCAAATGAAATTATAGACCCAGCTGTATTACATCTCTCTCTCTCTCTCTCTCTCTCTCTCTCTCTCTCTCTCTCTCTCTCTCTCTCTCTCTCTCTTTCTCTCTCTCTCTCTCTCTCTCTCTGCCTTATGTCAAGCTGCCCCTTAAGCTGTCTGACAACTACATACATGGGTTTAAATCTGACCATGTTTGCCACTGACTTGTCAATTTTGGAGATATTAAGGTAGCAATATGACTCCCCAATTTTCTCCAAGCAGTTCTGGGAATGTCAGATCTCAGTATTTTCACAGCATGCTGTAATGTATTAGTGCCTGGAAAATGTACAGGAGCAAGAAATAAATCTAACTTGTTTCTTTTCTGATTTTTTCTCTTTACAGAGTTGAAAATGGGAAAAAAGCCTTTTTTGCATATAGGAGTTTTTATTTCTTGTATTTTTTTGGTAGTTTTGATGATTATTGGTTGGCTGTTTATGAGAAAGAATGTTCCTTTAGGTGAGTACATAAGCTGGGGCCAGAAAGATCTACACATATGGAAAGTGTATTTTCAATTTTTTAGTATCTTTTAAACATAAACTAAAATTGTTTAACATCAGATTTTTATGTTTTTTGGTTTTTACATTTTAATGTTTTTAGTATTTAATCAATGCTTTCTTTTACCAACAGTATTATCCCTCTATTTTCATTTTACAATGAGCCATTCCCTACCAGCCTCCATGATAAATCAGACAATTAATGTCCTCCCAGAACAAGAGCCGTTTTGCCCCAGCAGTCATTGTATAGGCTGGGAGCGACCCGGTTAGGTCCATATATATTTGGACACAGGCACAATTTTTGTTTTTTCCGGTATTTACCAAAACATATTCAAGCTATAGTTATATAATGGATAAGGATTTCGGAATTACAGCTCTTAAGATTAGCCATCCCCCTTTTTCAAGGGATCAAAAGTAATTGGACAATTGAGTATAATCATAAATAAAATGTTCATTTTTAATATTTTGTTGAGAATCTTTTATTGGCAATGACTGCCTGAAGTCTGGAACCCATGGACATTACCAAAGACTGGGTCTCCTCCTTGCTGATGCTTTGCCAGGTTCTAACTGTAGCTGTCTTCAGTTGTCCTTTGTGGGTCTTTCTGCCTTTAGTTTTGCCTTCAGCAAGTGAAATGCATGCTCAATTGGGTTGAGATCAGGTGATTAACTCGGCCTTTGTAGAATATTCCACTTTTTTTCCTTCAAAAGCTCCTGGGTTGCTTTTGCAGTGTGTTTGGATCATTGTCCATCTGTACTGTGAAGGGCCGTCCAATCAACTGTGCTGCATTTGGCTGAATCTGGGCTGATAGTATATCTCTAAACACTGCAGAATTCATCCGGCTGCTTCTGTCTTCTGTCACATCATCAATAAACACCAATGGCCCAGTGCCACTAGAAGTAATGCATGCCCATGCCATCATACTGCCTCCACCATGTTTTACAGATGATGTTGTGTGCTTTGGATCATGAGCTGTTCCAAGCCTTCTCAGCACTTTTTTTCTTCCCTTCATTCTGGTACAAATTAATCTTAGTTTCATCCATCCAAAGAATGCTTTTCCAGAACTGGTCTGGCTTTTTAGATGTTTTTTGGCAAAGTCTAATCTGGCTTTTCTATTCTTCAGGCTTAAGAATGGTTTGCACCTTGTGGTGAACCCTCCGTATTTGCTCTTGTGATGTCTTCTCTTGATTGTAGACAATGATACGCCCACCTCCTGGAGAGTGTCCTTCACTTGTCTGGATGTTGTGAATGTTTCTTTACCATAGAGCGGATTCTGCGATCATCCACCACTGTTGTCTTTCACGGATGTCCATGCCTTTTTATGTTGCTGAGCTCACCAGTGCATTCTTCTTTCCTCAGAATGTACCAAACTATTGAGTTGGCAACTCCTAATGTTGATGCTATCTCTCTGATGGATTTGTTTAATTTTTAAAGCCTTACAATGGCCTGTTTCACTTGCATGGACAGCTCCTTTGAATGCATGATGGAGGTTCACAGCAATAGATTCCAAATGCAAATACCACACTTGGAATCAACTCCAGACCTTTTACCTGCTTAATTGAGGAAGAAATAATGAAGGAGTAACCCACACCTGGCCATGAAACAGCTTTTGATTCAATTGTTCAATTACTTTTGGTCCCTTGAAAAAGGGGGATGGCTACTCTTAAGATCTGTAATTCCTAAACCCTTCCTCCAATTTGGATGTACATACGCTCAAATTAAACCTGAGTGTGCACTTTCATCCCATATCCATTATATAACTAGAGCTTGAATTTGTTTTAGTAAATACTTGAAAAAAACTAAAATTGTGCCTGTGTCCAAATATATAGGGACCTAAGTTATGTATCCTCAGTGGCTGGAGATTGTGTGCTTGGCGCTCACTTGCTGCACGCTATCAACACACTGATGTAACTATCACTGGGAGCTCTCGGTCATGGTTTCTGATTGGGAATCAGCAGGACAAGCTCCTGATCATGTGACTGCTGTGAGCCAATCACAGCAGTCACATGATACAGAAGCTGTGCCACCTCCTGGGAATTAAAGTGGAATTCCAGGCTATCACATATCTAGTCTTAAAATGCTTCATCCCCACCCCCCTACTAACACCTATGCTGACTAACTTGTATAAAAAAGATGTATATACTTACCTATTTTCGGACCACCCTGGTCTGGTCCCATGGTCCCCTGTGTTAGTCAGTGGTGGCTAAAGGGGAAAGAAGAGAGTGCTTACCAATAGCTAAAAATGTCTGGGAGCAGTCACATCACACATAGGTCTCCTATGGCCCATCTGTTCTTGATGCTCCCTCCTCTCCCCTGCAGCCACCGCTGGCTGACACAGGGAAGCTGAATCACATGACAAGACTGGAGCAGCCTGAAAAAATATATACAGCTTTCATACACAGGTTAGTTAGCATAGGTGTTAGGAGGGGGGGAGGGAGCATTTTTAGGACTAGTTGGGTAGTAGCCTGGTATTCTACTTTATGGGGTTAAAAGGGTAATTCACTTTTACTTACTTTTCCCAAAACCTCCCTATCCATGAAATTGTCCCCAACAAATTAACACGCTGTGCTCTGTTTCATAAAGAAGTGTTTACTTTATCAGATGCTCCTTACATTTTCCTCCTCTCTCCTTTCTGCAGATGGCAGGACATACCCAGGGTTGGCTGTGTAGCCGCAGGAACTTAGGAACAAGAACTCAGCAACACAGTCTGCTCTCTAGCAGTTCAGCATTCTGCAAGAGTGTAAAAGAGTCGGAAAGGAGCAACGCCAAATGGTTGTTCATGAGATTCCTCAGTACAAAGCTCAGGATGTCCTACGATCTGTAGAAGGGAGAAGGAAGGACAGTTATAGGATTATCTTAGAAAGTATTTATTCATTTACAAGGCAGAGCACAGCATAGTAATGCATTGAGAACTCTGAAAATATAGGATAATAAAGATGAACTAACCCTTTCATGTCCAAATACTCATCCTGTGCTCACACTCGCTTATTAACCACTTCAATACTGGGCACTTTCACCCCCTTCCTGCCCAGGCCAATTTTCAAATTTCAGCGCTGTCACACTTTGAATGACAGTTGCGTGGTCATGCAACACTACCTAAAGTATATTTTTATCTTTTTTTAAGTCAGATAGAACTTTCCCTTGATAGTATTCAACTACCATTGGGGTTTTTATTTTTTCCAAAACAAACCAAAAAATAGCAAACATTTTGAAAAACAAAAAATTCTTATTTTCTGTTATATTTGGCAAAAAATATTTTTTTTCTACTTCACTGATGTGCGCTGATGAGGCTGCACTGATGGACACTGCTAGGCTGCACTGATGGACAGTGCTGAGACTGCACTGATGGGCACTGCTAGGCTGCACTGATGGGCATTGATGAGGCTGCACTGATGGGCACTGATAGGCTGCACTGATGGGCATTGTTGAGGCTGCACTGATGGGCATTGATGAGGCTGCACTGATGGGCATTGTTGAGGCTGCACTGATGGGCACTGCTAGGCTGCACTGATGGGCATTGATGAGGCTGCACTGATGGGCATTGTTGAGGCTGCACTGATGGGCACTGCTAGGCTGCACTGATGGGCATTGATGAGGCTGTACTGATGGGCATTGTTGAGGCTGCACTGATGGGCACTTCTAGGCTGCACTGATGGGCATTGATGAGGTGGCACTGATGAAGTTGCACTAATAGGTGGCTGTTATGAGCACTCATAGGAGGCACTGATAGCTGGCACTGATGGGCACAAATAAGCAGCAGTGATGGGCCCCTGATAGGCTGCACTGATTGGCACTGATGGGGCTGCACTGATCATGAGGGCACTGATTATCAGTGCAAATGTTCCGTCAGAATTGCAAATTACCGGCTCTCATTTCCTCACTCTGTGACATGTGTGAGGAAAGGACTGTCGATAACTGGCAAGTCTGTTTACAATGTGCTCAGCTGTGATTGGACACAGCTGATAACATGGTAAAGGGCCACTGTGATTGGCCCATTGCCATGATCTGTGATCAGCTGTGTCCAAATGCGCACTGCAAGGGGCAGGGTTTTGAAAGGACATCAATAGACGCCCTCCCAGAACTAGCTGACTGTGCTGTGGACGTCTTTCGGCTTTAGTGCGATCCGCAAGTGGTTAACTCTCTACAAGGCCAGAGGAGCTGTCATGAATAATGCCATAACCAGGCTTGCAGCCTGACTGAAGCCATGTTCAATGTTCCCCAACATTTCTCTCTCTGTGCTTGCTAATAGCAACTGACCAATCACATGCTTACTAATTGTATGGGTTACTCATAGTTAATTTGAAAGCAGTACATTTGTTTTAACAGCACCAGCAGAAGTATGACATTTTTATCATTTTTGGCACACAAATAGAGCTTTCTTTTGGTGGTATTTACTTGTACTATAAACAAAAAAAAGAACAAAAAATTAAAAAAAAAAAAAAAAGTTTCTATTATAAAATTTTGCAAACAGTTAATTTTTCTCCTTCACTGATGTGCGTTGATGAGGCTACACTGATGGGCACTGATAGGTGGCACTGATGGGCACTGACAGGTGGCACTGATGTGGCACAGATGGGCTGGCACTGATGATGGGCACTGACTGGCGGCACTGCTGGGCACTGATGGGTTGCACTGCTGGGCTGCACTGATGGGCACTGGTGGGTGGCACTGGTGGGAACTGATGGGCACAGGTGGGCGGTACTGCTGGGCACTTGTGGGCGGCACTGATTGGTGGCACTGCTGGGCACTGATCATCAGTGCTCTGATGACCTGTGCCGATCTCGCCCTCTGACAACTGCTGTTTCTCGGCAGTACTTTCCATACGCTGTGGCAGCATGAGGAAAGTGCAGCTGATAACCGGCAATTGCATTTCCCGGTGATCAGTGTGCCATTGTGATTGGCCTTTTACCATAGCACGTGATCAGCCGTGTCCATAGGACACAGCGATCACAGAGATCGCCGGGTGCGTGCAGGAGAGCTCGTTCTGGGAGGACGTCATATGATGCCCACCCAGAACTGGACAGCCGCAGTGAAGCCATCATTTGGCTATCTGCGGTCGGCAAGTGGTTAATAAATGTTTTGGGTGCATTTAATTTATTGAGCTTTAATTTTTTCTCTGGAAGTGTAACTAAAGACAGTTTTGGATCCAGTTGAAAAGGATCAGAACACTTGTCAGCTTTTATTGCTGTCTGAGCCCCTGTTAGGGAGATTCACCCCCTCTGTTTGTCTTGTTTACCGGTTTCATTAAAGGCCAGTTCATCCAAAACGCACAGAAAGTAGGTGAAATGGTTGTCAATGTAGTAGTTCACATCAGTGCTTGCAGTTCCAGTGTGTTCCAGTTGCAGGAAAAAAAGTAGAACAGACTGCATTTTTCCTACACAGAACTGTACTGGAAGCCAGTAACACATATCAAAAACGCACTGGAACGCACAGGAATGCACAAATAATGCAATGGAACGCACATGTTTCTATTTAAATTGATGAAAAAGAGAGGGAAAAAATGAACTGGAATGCATTAAAAATGCATCAAAACGCATCAAAAGCTCTTCAAAAACGCACTGGAACGTGCCAAAACACGTAAAAAACGTGCATGAGGAAACGCATCCGGAACGCATTTTGACTGCGTTTTTATGGTGTGAACTGGCCCTAAAAGTGAAAGTAAAAGAAAATCCCAAATTTTGGGTTGACATCAGAACACTAATAGAGAGGAAATCTTCCAAAGGGGACACTAGATCTGGTAACACCCTGGGATTCCCCACATTGGAGGGATTGTCTCACTTCCTGTTTTGGCTGTGGGATAGGAAGTGAAGGGAAATCTCTCCAATGGAACACATATGACAGAAAAAAAACTGACAGGGGTTACAACCCTCCATCACTCTATCCAAAATGGAAAAAAAGTTTTGCCTTTAGTTACACTTGAACTTTATTTCTATCATGGGGGTGATAAATTGTACAGACTTCTGAAAGTGTCAGGGGCCACACTTGCGTCCCTGTATTATTTTCATGTTGACCACCACTGATTAGCAGCCTACTTTCGCAGCACATTTCCTTGGGCAAATTCATGACAGGGTCTCTTTAAAAGGCTAGCAAAAGTGTCAGGCACAGGGGTACCATTGCTGGCGGTGCATTTATAGATAGGATTTAGGGCCGGTTCACACTATAGAAACGCAATCCAGATGTGTTTTTGCATGCGTGTTTTTGACACTTTTTTTATGCATTTTTACATGTTCTAGTGTGTTTTTTATGCATTCCAGATAATTTTTCCTCTTTTTCTTCAATTTAGATAGGGACATGTGCGTTCCAGTGCATTTTTGGTGCGGTTTGGTGCCTTCCAGTGTGTTTTTTATGTGTTTTACCGCGTTTCAGTACAGTTCTGTGCAGAAAAAATGCAGCCTGTTTTACTTTTATTTTCTGCAACTGGAACGCACTGGAACTGCAATCACTGATGTGAACTATGACATTGACAACCATATAACCTGCTTTCTGTGCATATTGGATGCAGAAAAATGCAACTGAAACGCATGGAGTGTGAAGTGGCCCTTAAACTAAAAAAAACAAAACAAAATGTTTCTGTAAATGCTATCAAGTGTCAGCAGGAGTTAAGTATTTATTAGTTTGTCACTTACATGCCGTGCATTTAAGTCCAACCTATCTCTATGGGGACAGCACTGCTGTGCGATTTCACTGCCAAAAAAATTGTGCCGTCTGATAAAAGAAGTGGAAAAAATAACAGACCTACTGCAGGTTAATAACACTATGTTCAGCCTCTTCATATGGACAGACCCAGCCTGCGATCCGCTTGCTCAGCAGGGGATGTGACCGCTGATATCCCGCTGAGCAGGTAGATGGCCGGTCCATGTCCACTCCGCCTATGCAGAGCAAACACAAGCACAGCCCGCTCCTCTTTATGGGTGATCAGGTGTAAATAGACCACCGGTCCATCTACACCCCAATGCCATCCAATCCACCCAGACGGAGGGGAACAGATCACCATTCGTTTGTCTTTAGCTGATTGGATCAGATTGGATGCAGGCAGGTGTAAATGGACACATCCGTTCACACCCGCCGCACCATAGAGGAGAATGGAGGATCCGATCGGGTCCACTTGAAAAATAGACAGGGGAACTTGATCGGAATGTTCATGTGAAAGGGGCCTAAAAAGGCCGATTCAGGAAAGCAACAAGTGATGCATTAACACCCCGGTCCCATCAAACCCTACTTTGAAATCGTGCGACTTACAGTGAAGTTGCACGATTTCAAAGTTGGATGACATGCCGGTTTGAGGTGCGATTTGCAAGACATCTGATACAGATGTCTATGAAAATCGCACCAAACGTAGTGCATGTACTACTTCTGAAATTGGTGCGGCTCCAACCAAGTCGGAACCACACCGATATGACCGCTGTAATTGCAGACAATATGATGTGATTTGGCATGCGATTTTCAAGTCGCATGACATGCAAATCGCATGCCAATTCACATCCATTGTGACTGGGGTCTTATACTATAGAGAGGTTACATCATGTATACCACAGTTCCCATCTCCATTTCCGGAATTCGGACTCAGTAAAAATGAACACACAGCTGAGATAAAATGACTGAACTTGGAATGATTTACAGCATTAGACACACCACCATAATGTGCTGTCAGAGTAATGGGATGACTTTATGGGACGACTTTATTGGCCAGTCAGTCCAGATCAGAATTCAGCTCTTTATCCTGGTGAGCTTTTAGTTTGTGTCAAAAGGCCATGCTGAGTGGTGATTTCACTTCGGATTTTTATTTTAACCATTTGAAGTGTTTATAGTGCTTGTGAGCTACTATGGTGAATTTCAATTGTGCTAAATTTAATCAATTAAATTAAATGAATACACATTTGGTTCGCTGACACTCAACACCAACTCATAAATAGTGCTTATAACTCAAAATAAATACATAATACCACTCACATTTCATAAAATTAAATTGCGCCTTTTTGATAAAAGAAAACCTTTGTGTGTCCTCCTGATGAAGCCACGTGACCCGGTGGCGCAACACGTAGGGGAGGGGCTCTGATGTCACCATGTTGTCGGCTATTCACGGTGAGTATAGGAAGTGTGCTGAGCACACACACAGGTTTTCTCTTATCAAAAAGGCGCAATTTTATTTTATGAAATGTGAGTGGTATTATGCACCTTATATGAAAAAACACTTAAGAGGATAAGGCACGATGTGTTTTTTTCTTCTTTTCTGATACTACTTATGTGGAGTTCTGGAGGAGCCATAAGGAGGAATTAGACCCCTGGAGGTGAGAAGGAGGAATCCATCCATCCATAACCAATACAGGGATCACAGCATTGGAGAGACACCAGGTGGAAAATAAGAATATTATTATTATTATTATACAGTATTTATATAGCGCTAAAAGGTTTGCTCAGAGCTGTACATTATAGTGGGGGACAGTACATGAGACAATACAGTAACAATACAATACACGAGGGGTTCGAGGGCCCTGCTCTGATGGATTGGGGTAGGGAGTTCCAGAGGATGGGGGAAGTCCTGGAGAAGTCCTGTAGGCGGGCGTGGGAGGTGGAGACCTTTTGGCTAAGGTCAAGTGTAGTATCTGTTCTTATCAGTGTCCAGTGGGGGTGCTCCCGGCCATTCTAGCTTTGCGGGGATGGCTGTTGTATAGTACCCTCACTGGTATGATGGGGGTCCGGAAGGCTAGACCGGAGGGACAGAAACCAGGGAGCGCCATGATTCGTTCTGGGGCCTTGGGAGTAATTCCTCTGGGAAAGCTGGAAAGACCCAGTACCTCCTGATTTGGACGGATCTACCTTGGTCTGGCCAGGGGCTGGGAAGGCAGAGAGTCCGCAAATACGGTGCCCCCTGAGTAGTCGCCTCAGGGGTGCTCTGAGTAGCACTTGGGTGTGGGACCCCACGTTGCGAATGAGCACATGGTCACCGAGTTTAAACACTTTTTGCACTGCGCCTCTAGGACCGGGCCTTTTGGTCAAGTTCTGGGCAATTTTTTTGCTACAGGCCTCAGGGTCTGGTCAGTGCACAATTTGGGCACGACACTTTTTATTATTTTTATAGATTTATTTAATTATTTATTTATTTATTTTCCTCACCCCACGTTTGTCACTTTTTACTTTTGTGTGTGTTTTTTCTCACAGGATGGAGGGTGTGGGTTCTCGGGCCTGCCCTGAAGTCTAGGGGGAGGATGTGTGGCCCTACGGTTCCTTCCTCCCCTGTCCCTAGGGGGTTTTCTCTTCGGGAGAACCCCCTGGCCTAGTACTGGATGTCCGGCTTCGACTGGGCATAAGGAACGGTGGTCCACCAGGCCTTTTGGCCAGGAGGACCAAATGGGAACCTTGTCCCTGTCAGGAGCTTCGTGCCCCAGGGGATCAGGGTAGCGGTCCAACCCCTTCGGGGGTAGGACAAAAGCACACTCTTAAGTGCACTTTTTGTGTGGTGTTTTGCACTTGCACTTTTTTGTGAACACTTACGGGTTTTTTCGTTATAGTTGCACGTTTGCGGAAAAAAAAAAAAAAAAAAAAAACTGTCCCATTTGTCCCATCCGAGGGACCTCCAGAGCCTGTCATGTTTTTATTTCCTGTAAGTGGTATTTTATCCTTGCAGGTTAATAAACTGTCAATGCTACACTCAGAGGCACCTTCTTCTCATGTCCTATTAAACAATATAATTATTCTTTAAGAGTCATCCATACAGATTCGTGAAAAAGCTTCTTATTGTGTTTTTCCTGTTGCCTTGTAACATCCTGCTTGAGCTTCCAAACCTCTTCGTTTCCCTCTAACTTCCATTTGTTTGGAATGATGAGTTCATGTTAGCTACATTCATGTAGCCTTCTCTATGTACACTTTACATCCCAGTCCAGCAGCAAGCACGTGGGGCTATGGAGAATGAACATAGCCGCCCTCTAAGTCAGATCACAGCAGCAAAAAAGGAATTTGGTGATTTGACGAGGCTGAGAGCAACAGAAGGGACTTTCCTGAGTTAAAAATATATACATAAATGGAACTTTTTTCATTAAAACACCACACCTAAAAAAGTAAACGAATGCAGCCACCACATCGAAGAGCTGGTAAGCTGCGATATAACGTTTGCTTATGGGTTTAAGGGCTGGTTCAAACTGGGTACGACTTGGCATGCGATTTGTATGCCATGCGACTTGCAAATCGTATGCCAAGTTGCACCCTATTGTTCACTATCAGAGCGGTCATATCGGTGCGGTTCCGACTTGGTCGGAGCCGCACCGATTTCAAAAGTAGTCCACGTACTGCTTTTGTTGCAAATTGCATAGACATCTGTGTTAGATGTCTTGCAAATCGCAAGGAAATCGGCATCTCACCCAATTTTTAAATTGTGAAACTTCACTGTAAGTCGCATGATTTCAAAATCGAATTTGATGTGAACGGAGCAGAATACTGCTTTAACAACGTCATGCAAGCATTATATTTCCATTAATGAAGTGTAGTTAATGTTAATATGGAACACGCTGATTCTGACAGCTTCCTGTGTGCACAAATCTTAGGTAAAGCCACTGTCTGTTTGCATGCAAATCTTCATGCAACCTCATACATCCTCTTATCTCACATGACATCCCCCAAAACAGGGTTACACCCAATAGCAGAGCAGTCTTTAATATTGATTGTACCCTGGGCAAACATTTTCTTGCCATGCAATTTTGCTCTCCACCTGCTCTGAGAAATACAATAAATAGCAGGTAGACTCAAAAAAAAGTTTAATGCAGCAGATTAGGCAGCAATTGGTTGCCAGAGGTTACAGCATATTATTACCGCTCACTGACTGGTTGGTAGAGGTTCCTGCACATCATTACCACTCACTGATTGGTTGCTAGAGGTTACTGCATATCATTTCTGCTCACCCATTGGTTGCTAGAAGTTACTGCACATCCTTACTGCTCACTGATTGGTTTCTGCATATCATTACCACTCACCCATTGGTTGCTAGAAGTTACTGCACATCATTATTGCTCACTGATTGGTCATTAGAGGTTACTGCACATTATTACTGCTCACTGATTGGTTGCTAGAGGTTACTGTGCATCCATACTGCTCACTGATTGGTTGCTAGAGGTAACTACACATCATTACTGCTAGTTGACTGGTTGATAGATAGATTATGTTACAAACTCATACAGGAGTCTCCTTGCCAGAGTAGAAGTGCTGCCTTGCATTGCAGGAGAATTTAACACGTGGCAGGAAAGATGGAGTTATTCAAGCCGGCCAGGATTACATCTGTTCTGAGAACACTGACAATGATCATAGCAAGCAAAGAAGCTCCACTTTCAATTATGGACACTGCTGCTTACTGTTTCTCTTTCCCTGCAGCTGCACTATGTCACAGGGAAAGATTAGTAGGATGCAGGACCCCATAACAATGGCAGGGCCCGGGGCAGCTGCCCCTTTTAAAGATGGCCCTGCCCAATAGTCATATGAATTATCTGAAGTTTTCGAGAGCTCCCATTTATGGTGATTGGGTGACAGCCACATCTTTGGTCACTGACAGATCTTATCAGAAACTTGCAGAAACATGAATGAAGTTCAGAAAATGTCAGTTTATGACAGCTGTTTCCTCTCTAAATAGTCAGATCACAGCAGCAAAAAAGGAATTTGGAGATTTGACGAGGCTGAGAGCAACAGAAGGGACTTTCCTGAGTTAAACATATATACATAAATTGAACTTTTTTCATTAAAACACCACACTGATACTGATAAGCTTGGCATCTGGACATATCAGCTTCTGATCTGGAAAAGTGAAGTTTACAAAACTGAAACCGTGTAAACGGGAAGAAGTTACATCAGCTAAACTCCACCCAAATATCCAGGACTGTACGCTGCGTGTCTTGGGGTTACAATTCACACACGAGATTTCCACTACAGCTAACAACATCTGTTAGGAGCACAGTGATATGTATACAATGTAATGGCGTCTATCCCGGGCTTCATTATCCTCCTGGCAAGCTTTCCTTCTTCTTCTAGCTGGTAAGTCTTATCATTTACATTGTGATCACAATTGAATTACAATTGACTCAGTCTAAGCATGGTTTTCAGCCAGCCATAGATGGATCTATTCTCGGCTTGTTCAGCAGGTACCCTCCAAGATTCGATCCATCTATGGGCAGGCTGATTATACTGAAGTCCATCCATCATCCATCACTCAACTTCATTACAACCAGCCTGTTGAATTGTTGGCATGTGATTACTGCCGGTGGCTATAGCCTCCAGTAGTTAATATGAGTTCCCTGCCAGCAGGGAAGGCTCCCAGCGGCAGAACACAATAGCATTGCAGAAGGCATTCCCCCATCTACATTGACTTTGCTGATGGGGAAATTGAGACATTTTCTTTCCTGCAATCCATGGTTGCAGAAAAGAAAATTGCATCATCGCTGGCTTGCTTAAGAAACAATATTGTAAACAGGAAACTCCAGATACGTGCCATAGGTCTGAGATAGTTCATTCACAATAAAATATCAAAGCAAACTGAAAGATTGTTTTTTAGTGTTGCTTTTTATGATAGTTTTTTTGAGTAAACAATCATGAATTGTCCCCTAACACTGGTAACATTAGACAAGTGCTCCTTACATTGGTAGTTAGTGGCAAAGTGTCGTTACATTGGTGGTCATTAATGTAGTGTTGTCTAATACTGGTGACATTGGAGAAGCGCCCTGTTACACTGGTGGATTTGCCTCTTTACATTGGTGGTCATTAATGTAATGTCCTCTAAAACTGGTGGTCAGTGCAGAAGTGCCTCCTTACATTGGCATTCAGTTAAAATGTGCGCTGTTACATAGGTGGTCATTGATGTAGTGTAGTCTAATACTGGTGACATTGGAGAAGTGCCCTGTTACACTAGTGGCATTGCCTCTTTACATTGGTGGTCAATGGAGGAGTGTCCCTTGCATTGGGGGTCATTAATGTAGTGTCCTCTAGCATTGGTTATGTTGGAAAAGTGTTCCCTTAAATTAATAATCAGTGGTCAGTGGAGAGGTGCCCTCTACATTGGTGGCCAGTGGAGAGGTGGCCCTTTACATTGTTTGTCAGTGGAGAAGTGCCCCTTTATATTGGTGGTCAGTGGAAAAGTGCCCTCTACATTGGTGGTCAGTGGAGAAGTGCCCTCTATATTTGCAGTCAGTGGAGAGGTGACCTTTTACATTGTTTGTCAGTAGAGAAGTGCCCCCTCACATTGGTGGTCAGTGAAAAAGTGCCAACTACATTGGTGGTCAGTGGAAAAGTGCCCCCTTACATTGGTGGTCAGTGGAAAAGTGCCCCCTTACATTGGTGGTCAATGGAGAAGTGCCCCCTTTATTGGTGGTCAGTAAGGTAAAGTCCGCTAATACTGGTGACACTGCATAAGTGCCCCCTTCCATTGGTGGTCAGTGGTGAAGTGCCCCCTACATTTTTGGTCAGTGGTGAAGTGCCCTCTACATTGGTGGTCAGTAGAAAAGTACCCTCTTCATTGGTGGTCAGTAGAGAAGTGCCGCCTTACATTGGTGGTCAGTGGAGAAGTGCCCTCTACATTGGTGGCCAGTGGAGAAGTGCCCTCTACATTGGTGGTCAGTGGAGAAGTGCTCCCTACATTGGTGGTCAGTGGAGAAGTGCCCCCTACATTGGTGGTCAGTAGAAAAGTGCCCTCTTCATTGGTGGTCAGTAGAGAAGTGCCGCCTTACATTGGTGGTTAGTGGAGAAGTGCCCTCTACATTGGTGGTCAGTGGAGAAGTGCCCTCTACATTGGTGGCCAGTGGAGAAGTGACCTCTACATTGGTGGTCAGTGGAGAAGTGCCCCCTACATTGGTGGCCAGTGGAGAAGTGCTCCCTACATTGGTGGTCAGTGGAGAAGTGCCCCCTACATTGGTGGTCAGTGGAGAAGTGCCCCCTACATTGGTGGTCAATAAGGTAATGTCCTCTAATACTGGTGACATTGCAGAAGTGCCCCCTTCCATTGGTGGTCATATGTCCTCTAACACTGGTGTCATTGGAGATGTGTCCCCCTGGTGACCAGTTGTAGCTAAATAAATGTTTGTATTCAGCCATTATTCACCTTACATGGCAAATACTCCATGCCCCATGCTGCTGGCTCTACTGAGTGATGTTATTGCCAGAACTGTAATCACCTTGTACATAGGTGGTCCATATAGTAAACTTTGTGCATTTATTCATTAGAAGTGACAAGGAAGCAAGCTTTACATCTGGAGGAATAGAGATTTGCCCTCCACATATGGAAAGGCTTCTTCTCAGTAAAAGCTGTGAAAATGTGGAATAGACTCCCTTAGGTACTAGTTTTGGCCAGTTCAGTAGATTGATTTAAAAAAAGAGCTGGCTGCATTCCTGAATGTATGAAATATAACTGGATACCAACATTTATAGGTAATATCACCAGATATTGTTGATGCAGAGGATTGCCTCCTGGGGGATCAGGAAGGGCATTTTTGCTTGCTGCAGCAAACTGGGCCATGTTACACAGGGGATTTTGTTTTCCTCTGGCTCAACTGTGGGTATAGGATTGTGTATATAAAGGTTTTCTATGTATTTGTGTTTTCTTTTGGTTGAACTGCATGTACATGTGGCTTTTTTCAACCAGACTAGGTTGATGGTAGGTGCTCACACACCTACAGCTCCCTTTATTCTCTGCACTTTCCTGGCATCAATACATAAAGAAATAAAATGCAACCATTGCAGTCCAATGCTCCCTCCCCCCCCCCAACCCAAGCTTCAAACATGATTGGGAAATTAAAGTGGTATTAAACCCAAATCTAAAAAAAATATTATATTGCAGCTTACCAAAACTTAGATGTTGTGGCTGCATTAGTTTTTTTTGTGTTTTCCCTGTTTTCACCTGGTGATCTAGCCAGTAACACACCTCCTGTATTAGTGAGACACAACTCTGGATGAAGGAGCACAGGAGGCACAGCAGACAGCAGCATTGTCAGTCTGGGGGGAGGGTAGTGTTAAATGTATTAGCAGATTTAAATACACTAAAGCCAAATTCTAGCTCACACTGTAGGCTCTATGCACACTGGCTAAAAACCCCTAGTGCAGTAGTATTTTATTTGCTTATAGGAGCATTAGAGTTTTATTAGTGTTTTTGCAGTACATTTAAGGGAAAAAAAGCTAGAAAAATGTTGTTAGGAGCGCTTTAGTAGCATTTAGTAGCGTTCAGCATTTTTTTCTGTAGGCAAATCGCAAAAAAAGCTATTTTTTTCTGCTCCTAGAAGCTGAAGCTTGAAAAAATGCTTCTAGCCTAGAATAGTGTGCACAGACACATAGGATAACACTATTTGCTTCTAGGGGCAGAAAAAAAAATGCTCATAACTAGCTTCTAGGAGCTGAAAAATTACCTAGTGTGCATGGAGTCCTATAATCAGTTACAACACACAGTTTTAATCCTTTTTGGGAGAAACGTTTTGCATGAATAAATCTAAACTGATCATTTTAATCACCCCTGCCAGTGTTCAGTGGTTTGTTTCATCCATGTAAACTGATACATTCTGCTGGAGAGCTTGAGCTTTTGAAAAACAGACTTGCTGGCTAGATCACCAGCCTAACAAAGAAAACTAATGCAGCCACCACATCGAAGAACTGGTAAGCTGCGATATAATGTTTGCTTATGGGTTTAAGGGCTGGTTCACACTGGATGCGACTTGGCATGTGATTTCTATGCCCTACAACTTGCAAATTGCATGCCAAGTCACACCGTATTGTCCGCTATCAGAGCGGTCATATCGGTGCAGTTCTGACTTGGTCGGAGCCGCACCGATTTCAAAAGTAGTCCACGTACTACTTTTGTTGCAATTTGCATAGACATCTGTGTTAGATGTCTTGCAAATCGCAAGGAAATCGGCATCTCACCCAATTTTTAAATTGTAAAACTTCACTGTAAGTCGCATGATTTCAAAATCGAATTTGATGTGACCGGAGCCCAATACTGCTCTCACAAAGTCTTGCAAGCATTATGCTTGCATTAATGAAGTGTAGTTAATGTTAATATGGAACACGCTGATTCTGACAGCTTCCTGTGTGCACAAATCTTAGGTAAATCCACAGACTGTTTGCATGCAAATCTTCCTTCAACCTCATACATCCTCTTATCTCACATGACATCCCCCATAACAGGGTTACACCCAATAGCAGAGTAGTCTTTAATACTGATTGTACCCTGGGAACACATTTTCTTGGGGCCTCCCTGCCATGCAATTTTGCTCTCCACCTGCTCTGAGAAATACAATAAATAGCAGGTAGACTCAAAAACAGTTTACTGCAGCAGATTAGGCAGCAATCGGTTGCCAGAGGTTACAGCATATTATTACCACTCAGTGACTGGTTGGTAGAGGTTACTGCACATTATTACCACTCACTGATTGGTTGCTAGAGGTTACTGCACATTATTACCACTCACTGATTGGTTGCCAGAGGTTACTGCATATCATTACCGCTCACCCACTGGTTGCTAGAAGTTACTGTACATCCTTACTGCTCACTGATTGGTCTTTGGAGGTTACTGCACATTATTACTGCTCACCCATTGGTTGCTAGAGGTTTCTGTACATCCTTACTGCTCACTGATTGGTCAATAGAGGTTACTGCACATTATTACTGCTCACTGATTGGTTGCTAGAGGTTTCTGTACATCCATACTGCTCACTGATTAGTTGCTAGAGATAACCGCACATCATTACTGCTAGTTGACTGGTTGCTAGATAGATTATGCTACAAACTCATACAGGAGTCCCCTTGCCAGAGTAGAAGTGCTGCCTTGCATTGCAGCAGAATTTAACACGTGGCAGGAAAGATGGTGTTATTCAAGCCGGCGTATTTGGTCACCTACGAACAAGCAAGATTTCTGGCTCTCACAGACCTGTACCTTCTTCTTTAAGAGGCTCCTCTGTCCTGCACTCATTACCTGTATCAATGGCACCTGTTTGAACTTGTTATCAGTATAAAAGACACCAGTCCACAACCTCAAACAGTCACACTCCAAACTCCACTATGGTGAAGACCAAAGAGCTGTCGAAGGACACCAGAAACAAAATTGTAGACCTGCACCAGGCTGGGAAGACTGAATCTGCAATAGGCAAGCAGCTTGGTATGAACAAATCAACTGTGGGAGCAATATTTAGAAAATGAAAGACATACAAGACCACAGATAATTTCCCTCGATCTGGGGCTCCACGCAAGATCTCACCCTGTGGGGTCAAAATGATCACAAGAACGGTGAGCAAAAATCACAGGACCACACGGGGGGGGACCTAGTGAATGATCTGCAGAGAGCTAGGACCAACGTAACAAAGGCTACCATCAGTAACACACTACGCCGCCAGGGACTCAGATCCTGCAGTGCCAGACGTGTCCCCCTGCTTAAGCCAGTACATGTCCGGGCCCGTCTGAAGTTTGCTAGAAAGCATTTGGATGATCTAGAAGAGGATTGGGAGAATGTCATATGGTCAGATGAAACCAAAATAGAACTGTTTGGTAGAAACACAACTCGTCGTGTTTGGAGGAGAGAGAATGCTGAGTTGCATCCAAAGAACACCATACCTACTGTGAAGCATGGGGGTGGCAACATCATGCTTTGGGGCTGTTTCTCCGCAAAGGGACCAGGACGACTGATCCATGTACAGGACAGAATGAATGGGGTCATGTATCGTGAGATTTTGAGTGCAAACCTCCTTCCATCAGCAAGGGCATTGAAGATGAAACATGGCTGGGTCTTTCAACATGACAATGATCCCAAACATACCGCCCGGGCAACGAAGGAGTGGCTTCGTAAGAAGCATTTCAAGGTCCTGGAGTAGCCTAGCCAGTCTCCAGATCTCAACCCCATAGAAAACCTTTGGAGGGAGTCAAAAGTCCGTGTTGCCCAGCGACAGCCCCAAAACATCACTGCTCTACAGGAGATCTCCATGGAGGAATGGGCCAACACACCAGCAACAGTGTGTGCCAACCTTGTGAAGACTTACAGGAAACGTTTGACCTCTGTCATTGCCAACAAAGGATATATAACAAAGTATTGAGATGAACTTTTCATATTGACCAAATACTTATTTTCCACCATAATTTGCAAATAAATTCTTTCCAAATCAGCCAATGTGATTGTCTGGATTTTTTTTCTCATTTTGTCTCTCATAGTTGAGGTCTACCTATGATGCCAATTACAGGCCTCTCTCATCTTTTTAAGTGGGAGAACTTGCACAATTGGTGGCTGACTAAATACTTTTTTGCCCCACTGTATATGAACGTAAGTTAGGGACCATAGAGTGTACACTCCTTGAGCGTTAGGGACTGATGTGAACGTACGGACCTTAGATTGTACACCCCTTGAGGGTTAGGGACTGATGTGAATGTACAATATATATATGTAAAGCTCTGCGTAAATTGACAGCGCTATATAAGTACCTGAAATAAATAAATCTTCCTGGAAGGTCTTTCCTTTCCTACAGGCTTTGTTCACTTGAACAACCAGGGGTTGAGCATCACTTTTACTGTCTTCCAACTGAACACTGACATGCAGCTTCTCATGGCTGTGCTTCACGGCTATGGGAAAAAAAAAAGGCATGTTTCTTTTGGTGGGTGTTTTGCCACCAAATGTGACTAATGCAGGTCTATGGGGCTGCAGTGCATGCAATGTCGCCGTGGTAGTGTGGCATTTAAGTGGCTAAAGTAGGTGGTGAGGGACCAACATATTCCCTCCTCACCACCTGCAAAATGCCCCCGGAAAAGTAATCCAGCATTGACCACAAAGGGCATCATACATGTGAACGGGCCCTTAGTCTGTGCCAGTAAATGCTATCAGTGGGGTTTTTTTTTTTCTGAGAATCTTTTGAAAGCAAAGCTGGCCATACAGATCGCTCTCTGTCTATCTTACATACCAACACGTTTTATGTGACTAGTATCAGTGATTGCTTTTACCTGCTTGTACAGAAGCCGATATCTTTTAGATTTTAGTTGCCTTAATTATAACTTTGGTGATAACATATCTCAGAATTGCCATTCAATAACCAATGATTTGTTAGTTGCTGGTTTTGCAGCTGGAAGGGAATGATTATTAGTCCTCATGCACACTTGACGTTTTTACAGCGGTTGTTTTGGACTTTTGACTTTTTTTCTACAGTCGGGAAACGCCCCAAAATGTTATCCTATGTGTCCATATACACATAGACTGGAATCAACGTATTTTGGCAGGGACATTTTTTGGTTGGGGAAAGAACCCAGAACTAGTGGGTTTCTAGAGGAGTTTTTTAGCTGTAAAAGTGCTCTAATGCTGAAAAATGTGGTAAAACATGGTAAAACGCAGTAAACCACTGCAAACTGCAGTTTTTGGACATTTTTTTGACCAAAACAAATTTTTTTTTGGTAAAAAAAAAACGCTAAAAAACAAATGTGGATAAACGCAGGAAAACACCACTAAACGCTAATACAAAAATGCTGAAAAACGTTTTTAACGGGACTTTACACAGCTAACGTTATCAGCGTTAGCAAAACGCCCCGTGTGCATGAGGACTTACAGCGGCTGTTTTTGGCTTTTGATGTTTTTTTCTACAGCGGGGAAACTTCCCAGCGTGTTATCCTATGTGTCCATGCACACATAGACTGTCAATCAGCGTTTTTTGGCTGGAAAAAAACCCCCAGAACTAGTGGGTTTTTAGAGGAGTTATTTAGCTGTAAAAACTCTCCAGCGCTGGTAAACACTGAAAAATGCAGCAAAGCGTGGAAAATCTGCGTTTTTATGATCAAAAATTGTATTTATTTTTCTTTGTGTAAAAACGCTAAAAAAACTAACGTGGAAAAACGCGGCTAAACACTAATCCAAAAACGCTACAAAATCATGAAAAAACTCGTGTTTTTAACGTAACTTTATACAGCTAGTGCTATACCGGCGTTTTTAAAATGCCCCGTGTGCGTGAGGACTCATTCATGTTTTTCTAATCTTCTTTAATGCAATAATTTATATGTTATGCGGTGCTAACTTATTGGGCACAATTCAATATCCAAACATTAATACATGTTTTTTTCCGGCGTATAAGACGACTTTTTACCCCTTGAAAATCTTCTCAAAAGTCGGGGGTGTCTTATACGCCGGTAACGGCATGCTGACACTTTTTAGGGGGGCGGCGTGGTGCCGCCGCCACCCCCCCCCCTTCCAACAGAAGGGAAACTAAGTACAGGGGTGGGCAGGGGCTGCTGTCTCTTACCTGGCTCCGGTCCCACGACGATCCGGTCCAGGAAGCGCGGCAGCTCCTTCCTTTGGTTCGTCCACTGGATGTAGGCGCGGCTGCTCGGCTCCGCCTCCTCACCGGTGATTGGCCGCCAGAACTGTAGCTCAGGAAAGGCACACAGGCGGCCAATCACAGGCGAGGAGGCGGAGCTGAGCGGCCCCGCGAAAATCGAGTGGAGATGCAGGTAAGTGTGCCGTGCTTAGGTGCTGCTGCAACCACATATGCTGGCTGCAGCAGCACCCTACTGGAACAGGGGTCAGCAAGTGTCAGTGGGAGGAATAGTGCCCCATCGTTGGTGTCACTGATACCAATGATGGGGCATTATTCCTCCCACTGACACCAACGATGGGGCACTTTTCCTCCCCCCCACTGACACCAACGATGGGGCACTATTCCCCCCCCCCCCACTGACACCAACGATTGGGCACTATTCCTCCCCCCCCACTGACACCAAAGATGGGGCACTATTCCACTCCCCACTGACACCAATGATGGGATACTATTCCTCCCCCCCCCACTGACACCAACAATGGGGCACTATTCCTCCCCCCCCCACTGACACCAATGATGGGATACTATTCCTCCCACTGACACCAAAGATGGGGCACTATTCCACTGACACCAATGATGGGGTGCTATTCCCCCCAATGATACTAATGATGGGGCACTATTCCTCACACTGACACCAATGATGGGACACTATTCCTCCCACTGACACCAATGATGGGGCACTATTCCTCCCACTGATACCAATGATGGGACACTATTCCTTCCACTGACACCAATGATGGGGCACTATTCCTCCCACTGACACCAATGACGGGGCACTATTCCTCCCACTGATACCAATGATGGGGCACTATTCCTCCCACTGATACCAATGATGGGGCACTATTCCTCCCACTGACACCAATGATGGGGCACTATTCCTCCCACTGATACCAATGATGGGGCACTATTCCTCCCACTGACACCAATGATGGGGCACTATTCCTCCCACTGACACCAATGACGGGGCACTATTCCTCCCACTGACACCAATGATGGGGCACTATTCCTCCCACTGATACCAATGATGGGACACTATTCCTCCCACTGACACCAATGACGGGGCACTATTCCTTCCACTGATACCAATGATGGGACACTATTCCTCCCACTGATACCAATGATGGGGCACTATTCCTCCCACTGATACCAATGATGGGGCACTATTCCTCCCACTAATACCAATGATGGGACACTATTCCTCCCACTGACACCAATGACGGGGCACTATTCCTTCCACTGATACCAATGATGGGACACTATTCCTCCCACTGACACCAATGACGGGGCACTATTCCTTCCACTGATACCAATGATGGGACACTATTCCTCCCACTGATACCAATGATGGGGCACTATTCCTCCCACTGATACCAATGATGGGGCACTATTCCTCCCACTGATACCAATGATGGGGCACTATTCCTCCCACTGACACCAATGACGGGGCACTATTCCTCCCACTGACACCAATGATGGGGCACTATTCCTCCCACTGATACCAATGATGGGACACTATTCCTCCCACTGACACCAATGACGGGGCACTATTCCTTCCACTGATACCAATGATGGGACACTATTCCTCCCACTGATACCAATGATGGGGCACTATTCCTCCCACTGATATCAATGACGGGGCACTATTCCTCCCACTGACACCAATGATGGGACACTATTCCTCCCACTGATACCAATGATGGGGCACTATTCCTCCCACTCATACCAATGATGGGACACTATTCCTCCCACTGATACCAATGATGGGGCACTATTCCTCCCACTGACATCAATGACGGGGCACTATTCCTTCCACTGGTGTGCACTGGAAGAGGGGTAGTCTTATACGGCGAGTATAGCCCAAACACTACATTTTAAACAGGAAAAGTAAGGGGTCGAAAATACGGTACACAACAATTAAATGTGATAAACAAATTAACCACTTGCCCTCCAGAGGATTTCCCCTCCTTCCTGACCAGGCCATTTTTTGCGATACGGCGCTGCATTACTTTAACTGACAATTGTGCAGTCATGCAACGCTGTACATAAATTAAATTTACATCCTTTTTCCCCACGAATAGAGCTTTCTTTTTCGGTGGTATTTGATTGCCTGTTCTTATTTTATTGTTATAAAAATATACATAAAAGTATTTCAGGACAGGGTTTTTATTTGGTAGTAAATTTGAATAATTATTGACAGAAATGATCTTCACCACCATTGTTACTCTTTTACCACTTGCCCTCCAGAGGATTCCCCCCCCCCCCCCCCTTCCTGACCAGGCCATTTTTTGCGATACTGCACTGTGTTACTTTAACTGACAATTGCGTGGTCCTGCAATGCTGCACCCAAATGAAATTTATGTCATTATTTTCCCACAAATAGAGCTTTCTTTCGGTGGTATTTGATTGCCTCTGCGTTTTTTATTTTTTGCTACATGTCTTTGCTAAAAAAAAAATCCCAATACATGTACAGTAAATTAATTGGTTTACATGAAAGTTATAGCGTTTGCAAATGGCGGTATAGATACTGGAATTTTTTTTTACTAGTAATGGTGGCAATCAGCGACTTATAGCTGGAATGCGGTGGGCATTCTGACACGGGGGGGAACTGACTTGGTGTCACTGACATCCCCAGTGACACCAATACAGTGATCAGTGCTAATAAAAAGCACTGACACTGTACTAATGACACTGGGCAGGAAGGGGTTAACATCTGGGGCGATCACTCACCAGTGACACTAATACAGTGATCAGTGCTAATAATATACACGGACACTGTACTAATAACACTGGCTGGGAAAGGGGTTAACATCTAGCTGCAATCAAAGGGTTAATTGTGTGCCTAACAAGTGTAAAGTGTTTACTGTGTGCTGATTTTACTAAGGGATGTGCCTTTTTTTATGCAATGCTTTGCAGGGAAGCAAAAACCAGCATGTTGCCACTGTCAGAACATAGCTTTGTGTTGTTTGCAATCACAGAGCTCTCTCTTGTCATCAGCTCTGCCGATCACGGGTCCTGGCTATAAATCATTGGCTGGGACCTGCTGATCGGCTTGTGCTGTAACACATCACAGCACAGCTGAGGCGGCACACACGCGCCCCCATATATGATATGTGCCGAATTACATATCATATACAGTGCTTTGAAGATGTTTTTATACCCCTTGCAATTTTCCACATTTTGTCATGTTACAACCAAAAAAGTAAAAATTTATTTTTTTAAAACCTTTATCCTGAAAAGGAAGAACTGTTGCTGTAACTGCTTGACCACCTAATTCCCAGGACTTGGTTTTTAGGTTTTGGACATGTGACTGATTGTATTATAATTGCTGCTTTGTATTGCAGTCAACATATCTTCATATTGATATTGTTTTGGGGGACATACAGTACTTTTTTACTATGCTTTACCCCTGTTTCACATCTGTGTGGCCGCGCGGGTCACGATTTGTGCGGGCACGAGAGTCCATTCATTTGAATGGTCTCCCATGCCCCGGGACAGGCAGGGAAGAAACCCCTGCACTACTTTGGAAATCGCAGCCCACACGGGAACTGAGGTTTCCAGTATAGTTTCGATTTCCAGTGTGGGCGGTGCGTCATTAGAATTATTGACACCCGCCCACGGGTCCAGCATTCCTCTGTGTGGGTGGTGGGGCTGCAGGCATTTGTGAAGGTCCCGCAGTGGCACCACCTGTACAGATGTGAACCAAGGGTTAGACTTTAAGTTGCATGCGTTATTTTTTTTTTTCAGAAATTAGAGGAAAAATAAAATGTAATAATGCTGTAAAATATTTTTAATACAGCTTCTATACATGAGAACACTACCCCAAAATGCAGCTCTGTACAGCAGAGGTTCTCAACCCTTTGAAGAGGGAGGGTCGTGTAAGTGATTTGGTGAGCAGTGGCGGGCCACAATGAAATGAAACGGTTCAGAATTTTGAATTTCTTACTTTGAATAGCATAATAAACACTTTCCTCCTGCAGCCACTGAATACTATCGGGAGGGAGAGGAGGAGAATTCGGCTTTCAGTGGTTGCAGGAGGAAAAAGGAGATGACTGCTTTCTGTATATGTCGTCCCCGACACCCCTCCTGTCCAAGTGTAAAACAGAATGTGACAGGGAGGCCGCATGGGCCCCCTGGAGCATGGGGCAGGGTCACCACTGCAACCCCTGATGCGACACCAGTGCTTGGAGGGGTAGTGAAACACATCTCAACTGTGGGGTTTTTCCACCCCCCCCCCCCAAACACAAATGTAAATGAGCCCTTACTGTCCTGAGTCCACTATAAGGTTGCATTCACACTGATGAGCTGAGGCTTACCTGCTCCGTGGGTGCAGCACACTGCACCTGTGCCTTTCTTGTGGGTTAGCTACGCTTTGTCATAGACTTTTATAATATCTTGCAGGTGTGGAGCAATTTCTGAAAGTACACCAAAATTCTTGCATTCAGCTTCCCTGCTTTGAGGTCGAGGGCCACATCAGAGGGCTCCAAGGGCTGCAAGTTGAGCACCCCTTTTATACAGTATTTAGAGATGTGCAATGGGGATGGGGGGAGGTAAAGAGGCTTGCAGTGCTGCAGTAATGTACACTTTATGAGTGATTTCACTTTTGAGAATGTCAATATTTCCAGCTCCAGGACCTCTTTCATATTTCAAGCCATCCTGTCTGTTGAGCTCAACCCTCATCTGCTAAATGTATCCCTTGAATCGTTTGGAACTTTACATTCTCATCTACTCTCTGCTTGTCTTAGAAATTCATACTGGTATGTAGTACTTTTCTATTGTATTCATTTAGTGCTTCTCAACCTTAGTAAAACTGGTAAATTCTTCCATACCCTTCCATATTTAGGAAAGTAGACCCCTCAAGGTTTTTGACAAGGGGTACAACTTAGATTTTGAGCTCCAACTTTCAAAATGCATTCAACAGAAAAAAAACTAAATACAAAATGATCAACAAAAGCATAACAGGTTGACATAACACATTAATACCAACCCCTCCCTCCTATGTGCCCACTGGAATGCCCACTGGAATGCCTCCAACAAACTCTCTACTATCAATGACCTCTTCCTCTCCCACTCCCTCAACATTCTTGCTATTACTGAAACCTGGCTCCAGGATTCCGACTCCTGGAGTCTGTCTCCTCAGCTGCACTCTCCCATGGCCGCCTCCTCTGCACTCACTCACTTACTCTAGTAATCATTTTATTTTATGTGATTTTGTACCTTTTTGATATATTGTACGTTTCTACGCAGGATGTCACTACTGCACCTTGTGCGTCACATTTAGACGCTATTAACACTTTTATCCTAGCGCTTATGAAGCGCATTTTATAGATACATGATTTTATTGGCTGTTTTATTAGTCTTATGTCATTTTAGAGCTCTGCATTTTTGCATACTTATTGTTATACTCACTGTGGAATCTAAGAGGTTAACCCTCCAGATTGTGTAAAAAGAATGTTTGATCCTGTCTTCTCTGATCCTCCCCTTTCTTCTGATAGAACAGAGGCTTGGGGGCAAGCTGCACATGCTCAGTTTGGTGTGTATTGCTGGAGAGTTTTTTTTCCTTGGGGCGTGCATGTGATCAGCACAGGGCCAATCAGCACTCTCTAGCAGAGGTCAGGGGTTCTGCATCCTCCTACTGGAGAATTAAAACTCCTCCTACAAACTGTAACCAGTGCTTTGCTGGACACTGACATAAGTCACAAGACTGCTGATTAAAAAAGGTATTTAGCAGTTTATATTTGCTAAAATAATTG
Source organism: Staurois parvus (assembly GCF_062004578.1). NCBI lineage: Eukaryota > Metazoa > Chordata > Amphibia > Anura > Ranidae > Staurois > Staurois parvus. The sequence continues at coordinate 1,250,652 of NW_028319080.1, forward strand.
CATTTCTATGTTCTGTGTACTGTGAGATATAGTGAATGCAGGGTCTGGGGAGACCAGATATAGTGAATGCAGGGTCCGGGGAGACCAGATATAGTGAATGCAGGGTCCGGGGAGACCAGATATAGTGAATGCAGGGTCCGGGGAGACCAGATATAGTAAATGCAGGGTCCGGGGAGACCCAATATAGTGAATGTAGGGTCCGGGGAGACCAGATATAGTGAATGCAGGGTCCAGGGAAACCAGATATAGTGAATGCAGGGTCAGGGGAGACCAGATATAGTGAATGTAGGGTCCGGGGAGAGCGGATATAGTGAATGCAGGGTCAGGGGAGACCAGATATAGTGAATGCAGGGTCTGGGAGACCAGATATAGTGAATGCAGGGTCCGGGGAGACCAGATATAGTGAATGCAGGGTCCGGGGAGAGCGGATATAGTGAATGCAGGGTCAGGGGAGACCAGATATAGTGAATGCAGGGTCCTGGGAGACCAGATACAGTGAATGCAGGGTCCGGGGAGACCAGATATAGTGAATGCAGGGTCTGGGGAGACCAGATACAGTGAATGCAGGGTCCAGGGATACCAGATATAGTGAGTGCAGGGTCCTGGGAGACCAGATACAGTGAATGCAGGGTCCAGGGAGACTGGATATAGTGAATGCAGGGTCCTGGGAGACCAGATATAGTGGATGCAGAGTGCGGGGAGACCAGATATAGTGAATGCAGGTTCCGGGGAGACTTGATATAGTGAATGCAGGGTCCTGGGAGACCAGATATAGTGAATGCAGGGTCCGGCAAGACCAGATACAGTGAATGCAGGGTCCAGGGAGACCAGATATAGTTTATGCAGGGTCCTGGGAGACCGGATATAGTGAATGCAGGGTCCGGGGAGACCAGATATAGTGAATGCAGGGTCCGGGGAGAGCGGATATAGTGAATGCAGGGTCAGGGGAGACCAGATATAGTGAATGCAGGGTCCGGGGAGACCCAATATAGTGAATGTAGGGTCCGGGGAGACCAGATATAGTGAATGCAGGGTCCAGGGAAACCAGATATAGTGAATGCAGGGTCAGGGGAGACCAGATATAGTGAATGTAGGGTCCGGGGAGAGCGGATATAGTGAATGCAGGGTCAGGGGAGACCAGATATAGTGAATGCAGGGTCTGGGAGACCAGATATAGTGAATGCAGGGTCCGGGGAGACCAGATATAGTGAATGCAGGGTCCGGGGAGAGCGGATATAGTGAATGCAGGGTCAGGGGAGACCAGATATAGTGAATGCAGGGTCCTGGGAGACCAGATACAGTGAATGCAGGGTCCGGGGAGACCAGATATAGTGAATGCAGGGTCTGGGGAGACCAGATACAGTGAATGCAGGGTCCAGGGATACCAGATATAGTGAGTGCAGGGTCCTGGGAGACCAGATACAGTGAATGCAGGGTCCAGGGAGACTGGATATAGTGAATGCAGGGTCCTGGGAGACCAGATATAGTGGATGCAGAGTGCGGGGAGACCAGATATAGTGAATGCAGGTTCCGGAGAGACTTGATATAGTGAATGCAGGGTCCTGGGAGACCAGATATAGTGAATGCAGGGTCCGGCAAGACCAGATACAGTGAATGCAGGGTCCAGGGAGACCAGATATAGTTTATGCAGGGTCCTGGGAGACCGGATATAGTGAATGCAGGGTCCGGGGAGACCATATATAGTTTATGCAGGATCCTGGGAGACCAGATATAGTGAATGCAGGGTCCGGGGAGACCGGATATAGTGAATGCAGGGCCCAGGGAGACCGGATATAGTGAATGCAGGGTCCTGGGAGACCAGATATAGTGAATGCAGGGTCCAGGGAGACCGGATATAGTGAATGTGGGGTCCGGGGAGACCGGATATAGTGAATGCAGGGTCCGGGGAGACCAGATATAGTGAATGCAGGGTCCAGGGAGACCGGATATAGTGAATGCAGGGTCCTGGGTTTAGTAACACTTTAATATTTTGTTTTATTGTAGAAACCACAGTGGTCAAATTGATAATACAATAAACTGACGTGTTTCAGCCTACACTGCTTTAGTCAAATTTGGATTCATATATTTTATTTCCTAGGGTTTTATTGAGAATAAATACAAAAAAATTGAAACATTAGCATCTTTCTGGAATTTCCCCAGTGCATTGGTTACTTAATTTGTGCACCCCCATAAATCTACCCCAAAATAACATCAACAAGGTCTGTTGAATAACATCATATCGTATTAGTGCGATGTTTATGTAATGTAGCAGACTGGTAACAAGCAAAGTGAATGTACGCATTTTACTCCGGCATACACTGATATTTCGTAAGCCTGCCTATAGAGTACAGGTGTACGGTCTGAAAAAAATATGGCTAGAAGAAGCTGATTGTAGGCAGGGGTGGACTGACAACTCATGGGGCCCCCGGGCAATAGGGGATCATGGGGCCTCTGTGTCCTTGCTCAAACTCAAAAAAGTCTATGAAAAAGGTACCAGGGGCATCTCGTGGGGCCCCCTACTGACCCCGGGCCCTCGGGCAGTGCCCGAGCTTTCAAATGGTCAGTCCGCCCCTGATTGTAGGTTTATGGTGGTACTTGCATAAACGTATTTATAGGTAAAGTTGATAAAGGGAATATTTGATTGCCTCTTTGTGGGATCATGAAAGAATTTTTCCCCCGCTGGAGTTTTTCACATGTTGGAGCAAATTGGATCATGCTTTATTCTGGGTTTTTTTTTTGTTTTTTTCCTTCCTCTGGACCAGCTGTGGGTATTGGATAGTGTATATGGAGGTTTTCTTTTTTTTTCTTCTCTCTGTTGGTTAAACTGGATAGATTTATGTCTTTTTTTTCAACCAGATTAACTATGCGTATAGTGTATGGGAATATGCCCATTTGCTATATGCATGTTTATGCAAGTACTGGTGTAAATCCACCTATATTTGCAAGCAGCTATTTATCTCTATGGGTGGCTGCTAGGGCTGCTGTTAGAAACCACAAGGCCAGGGGCAGACTGACAACTCATGGGGCCCCCGGGCAATAGGGGATCATGGGGCCCCTGTGTCCTTGCCCAAACTCAAAAAAGCCTATGAAAAAGGTACCAGGGGCATCTCACGGGGCCCCCTACTGACCCCGGGCCCTCGGGCAGTGCCCAAGTTTCCAAATGGTCAGTTCGCCCCTGCACAAGGCCTCATACAGCCAACCTGAGAGCCCCCCCCCCCAAAAAAAGACAATGTTTACGATCCTTTAGTTATGAATGAACACAGTGAGTGATCAGTGTCAATCACTGATTGTGTTCATTCCAGAAAGGAAGGGGCTGGTAAATGTGATATATTTACTGGACCTTTCCCCCACTCTCCCTATTGTGTGCTTGCAGCCACCGGTGGAAAGGAGAAGAGGGAAGCCAGCAGCACTGCGGGGGTGGGGGAACACAGGGGGACCTGTGCAGAAGGGGGAATCATATGCTGCGCAGGAAGGGTAATGGGTATGCTGGGGGGCAATTACTAACACCAGTCTCTCTGCAGTAGCTGAAAGCCAGTGGGAGGGAGAGGAGAAGAAGCCAGTTTTCAGCTGCTGCAGAGAGAGCCATACAGGGGATGGGTTCCAGTAATTGCGCCCATGCCATGCTGATCACCGTCCCTGCCCACATCTGATTCACCCAGCTGCCTGGGCCCCCCTGCTAGCCTGGGCCCAGGAGGACTGGTGGTACCCCTTATCCACGACCTTGGTGGCCGCACACAGCGCCTGTGTTTCCTAGAGGTGGAAAAACATCCAATTTGTTCTGTTTTATGTGTGTGTATACATTTGATGACTTCTTTACTTTGAAAGCACTTCACATTTTCATTTCCTTTAGAATGAATGGTCTTTCCACAAAAAAAAAAAAATTCACAGTTAGAACTGTGCTCATTGGAGAAGAAAATTCTGCTTCCTCTAATTTTCTCATCAATGAATACCAACATTGATTTGATCCTACTAACCATTAGAAAATTTTACTTTCTTAAAACGAAAATTTTAAAATGAAATTCTATAGTGTATGGCCAGTTTAATCTTCCCTGGAATCTGCTGTTCCTTGCCCTTGTTACAGGGAAGAATGAGCCAATTCCAGGGTATGCTGTGCTCTTGCTGATCAGGAGACACATTAGGATCAATTTTGAGTGGAAGCCAATGAAGCTACCTTTAAGGTTATTGATTGTATGAGGAAACCAGAGTATCCAGAGAAAACCCAGCAAACATCCTCCATGCAGAAAGTGAAACCCAGAACTTCAGGACAAGAATCCAAGATGTAAATTGTGGTAAATTAATAACTTTTTATGACTCTTCCAGTAAACAATGAGCACGCTGTAGGAGGAGGAATGAGTGATCAGATCAGTGGCACCATCTGTACTCCGCCCAGGATAACATAGTTACATAGTTAGTCTGGCTAAATAAAGACAAAAGTCCATCCAGTTCAACCATAAAAAAAAAAAAAGTTAATCCCATACCCACAGTTGATCCAGAGGAAGGCAAAAAAAACCCTCAGCAAAGCACGATCCAATTTGCTTCTGCAGGGAAAAATAATTCCTTCCTGATCCCCTCAGAGGCAATTTGATATTTCCTGGATCAAGTTTATCTATAAATGTTAGTATCCAGTTATATTCTGTGTATCTAAGAAAGAATCCAGGACTTTTTTTTAAAGCAATCCACTGAGCTGGCCAGAACCAACTCTTGAGGGAGTCTATTCCACATTTTCACAGCTCTTACTGTGAAGAAAACTTTCCGTGTTTGGAGATTAAATTTCTTTTCCTCCAGACGTAAAGAGTGCCCCCTTGTCCTCTGTGATGACCTCATGGTGAATAGCTCTACACCGAGTTCACTATATGAACCACTGATGTATTTATACATGGAGATCGTATCCCCCCTTATGTATTATACATGGAGATCATATCCCCCCTTATGTATTATACATGGTGATCATATCCCCCCTTATGTATTATACATGGTGATCATATCCCTCCTTATGTATTATACATGGAGATCATATCCCTCCTTATGTATTATACATGGAGATCATATCCCCCCTTATGTATTATACATGGAGATCATATCCCCCCTTATGTATTATACATAGAGATCATATCCCCCCTTATGTATTATACATGGAGATCATATCCCCCCTTATGTATTATACATGGAGATCATATCCCCCCCTTATGTATTATACATGGAGATCATATCCCCCCCTTATGTATTATACATGGATCATATCCCCCCTTATGTATTATACATGGAGATCATATCCCCCCTTATGTATTATACGTGGTGATCATATCCCCCCTTATGTATTATACGTGGTGATCATATCCACCCCTTATGTATTATACATGGAGATCATATCCCCCCTTATGTATTATACATGGAGATCATATCCCCCCTTATGTATTATACATGGTGATCATATCCCCCCTTATGTATTATACATGGTGATCATATCCCCCTTATGTATTATACATGGTGATCATATCCCCCCTTATGTATTATACATGGTGATCATATCCCCCCCTTATGTATTATACATGGAGATCATATCCCCCCTTATGTATTATACATGGTGATCATATCCCCCCTTATGTATTATACATGGAGATCATATCCCCCCCTTATGTATTATACATGGAGATCATATCCCCCCCTTATGTATTATACATGGAGATCATATCCCCCCTTATGTATTATACATGGAGATCATATCCCCCCTTATGTATTATACATGGAGATCATATCCCCCTTATGTATTATACATGGTGATCATATCCCCCTTATGTATTATACATGGAGATCATATCCCCCCTTATGTATTATACATGGAGATCATATCCCCCCTTATGTATTATACATGGAGATCATATCCCCCCTTATGTATTATACGTGGTGATCATATCCCCCCTTATGTATTATACGTGGTGATCATATCCACCCCTTATGTATTATACATGGAGATCATATCCCCCCTTATGTATTATACATGGAGATCATATCCCCCCTTATGTATTATACATGGTGATCATATCCCCCCTTATGTATTATACATGGTGATCATATCCCCCTTATGTATTATACATGGTGATCATATCCCCCTTATGTATTATACATGGAGATCATATCCCCCCTTATGTATTATACATGGAGATCATATCCCCCCCCCTTATGTATTATACATGGAGATCATATCCCCCCCTCATGTATTATACATGGAGATCATATCCCCCCCTTATGTATTATACATAAAGATCATATCCCCCCCTCATGTATTATACATGGAGATCATATCCCCCCTTATGTATTATACATGGAGATCATATCCCTCCTTATGTATTATACATGGTGATCATATCCCCCCTTATGTATTATACGTGGTGATCATATCCACCCCTTATGTATTATACATGGAGATCATATCCCCCTTATGTATTATACATGGAGATCATATCCCCCCTTATGTATTATACATGGAGATCATATCCCCCATTACGTATTATACATGGAGATCATATCCCCCCTTATGTATTATACATGGAGATCATATCCCCCCTTACGTATTATACATGGAGATAATATCCCCCATTACGTATTATACATGGAGATCATATCCCCCCTTATGTATTATACATGGAGATCATATCCCCCCTTATGTATTATACATGGAGATTATATCCCCCATTACGTATTATACATGGAGATCATATCCCCCCTTATGTATTATACATGGAGATCATATCCCCCCTTATGTATTATACATGGTGATCATATCCCCCCCTTATGTATTATACATGGAGATCATATCACCCTTATGTATTATACATGGAGATCATATCCCCCTTATGTATTATACATGGTGATCATACCCCCCTTATGTATTATACATGGAGATCATATCCCCCTTATGTATTATACATGGTGATCATATCCCCCCTTGTGTATTATACATGGAGATCATACCCCCCCTTATGTATTATACATGGAGATCATATCACCCTTATGTATTATACATGGAGATCATATCCCCCTTATGTATTATACATGGTGATCATACCCCCCTTATGTATTATACATGGAGATCATATCCCCCTTATGTATTATACATGGTGATCATATCCCCCCTTATGTATTATACATGGAGATCATATCCCCCTTATGTATTATACATGGTGATCATATCCCCCTTATGTATTATACATGGAGATCATATCCCCCCTTATGTATTATACATGGAGATCATATCCCCCTTATGTATTATACATGGTGATCATATCCCCCCTTATGTATTATACATGGAGATCATATCCCCCCTTAATCTCCTCTTCTCAAGAGAGAATAAATTCAGTTCCTCTAATCCTTCCTCATAGCTGAGCTCCTCCATGTTTCGTATCAGTTTGGTTGCCCTTCTCTGTACTTTCTCCAGCTCCCCAATGTTCATTTTGTGAATTGGTGCCCAAAACTGAACTGCATATTCCAGATGAGGTCTTACTAATGATTTGTTCCGGGGGAAATGACATCTCTCTCTCTGGAGTCTATACCTCTTTTAATACAAGAGAGGATTTTGCTCGCTTTAGAAACCGCAGCTTGGCATTGCTGCCATTATTAAGCTTGTGATCTACCAGAACCCCCAGATCCTTCTCCACCATTGATTCCCCCAGTTGTACCCCCCCTAGTATGTATGAAGCATGTATATTCTTAGCCCCCAAGTACAGAACCTTACATTTATCAACATTTAACCTCATTTGCCACATAGTTGCCCAATTACACAGAGCATTGAGGTCGGCTTGTAAATTGGAGACATCCTGTAAGGACGTTATTCCACGGCACAGATTGGTGTCATCTGCAAAGACTGAAATGGGATTTATAATCTCAGAATCAATATTGTTTATATATATATATTAAAAAGTAAGGGTCCCAACACTGAACCTTGGGGTACACCACTGACACCCCTAGACCATTCAGAGTATGAATCATTAACCACTACTCTCTGAATACCATCTTTTAGCCAGTTTTCTATCCATTTACATATGGATTTTTCCAAGCCCATAGACTTTACCTTACACATTAGCCGTGTGTGGGGAACTGTATCAAATGCTTTTGCAAAATCCAAGTATACCACATCCACAGCCACCCCTTTGTCCAAGTATACCTCGTCCACCACCACCACTCTGTCCAAGTATACCTCGTCCACCACCACCCCTCTGTCCCAGTATACCATGTCCACCACCACCCCTCTGTCCAAGTATACCACGTCCACTGCCACCCCTCTGTCCAAGTATACCACGTCCACCGCCACCCCTCTGTCCAAGTATACCACATCCTCCGCCACCCCTCTATCCAAGGTCTTGCTCACCTCCTCATAAAATGAAATCAGATTTGTTTGACAACTTCTGTCTTTCATGAATCCATGCTGTCTGTTGCTTAAAATATTTTTTTTCCAGCAAGAACTCATCTATGTGGTATTTTATTAAACTCTCCAGTATCTTCCCAACTATAGACGTTAAACTAATAGGTCTATAATTACTTGGTAAAGATTTTGACCCCTTTTTAAATATTGGCACCACATTGGCCTTCCGCCAATCCAGTGGTACTATGCCAGTCATTAGAGTCCCTAAAAATTAGAAACAATGGCTTTGAAATGACAGAGCTCAATTCTTTAAGGCCCCGTGGGTGTATGCCATCCGGTCCAGGTGCTTTTTTCACCTTTATTCTGTCTAAATATTTTTGGATCATATCAATTGTGAGCCAATGTGGATCATCTGGAGCTGTGTCAATACCATGCCCATTATGGACAAGAGCTCCCCCATGCTCCTTTGTATACACAGAGCTGAAGAAGGGATTAAATAAATTTGCCTTCTCTTTGTCACCAGTCACCCCCTCTAGATTATTCTGTAAAGGGCCTACATGCTCAGACTGGACCTTTTTACTATTAATATATCTGAAGAATTTTTGTGGGTTGGTCCTGCTATCTTTTGCAATCTGTCGTTCATTTTCAATTTTTGTGGCTTTATTTCCTTTTTGCATATTCTGTTATATTCTTTGTAATGTTTAAATGATGATCACGTTCCTTCATTTTTATATTTAATAAAAGCTCTTTTATTATTTATAGCCTTTTTAACTTTGGCTGTAAGCCACATAGGTTTGATTTTTAGCTTTTTAAACTTGTTGCCCATATTTAGCAATGTGTTCACATACAGTCTTTTTGAAGAACTCCCAGGACAAGCACTATACATATACAGTACTTACAATATATAGGAGAGGAGTTCAAGTCAAACTGGGACTTTTAATTGTAAGGCCTCATGCACACTAGGCGGTTTTTACAGTTGCTGTTTTGGGTGTTATGTGTTTTTTCTACAGCCAGTAAACTCCCCAGCATGTTATCCTATCCATGCACATATAGGCATTTATCAGTGTTTTTTGGCAGGAAAAAACCCCCCAGAACTATTGTGCTTGAAGAGTTTTTCAGCTGTAAAAATGCTCTAAGGCTCCATGCACACTTGGCATTTTAATAACGCTGGTAGCATTAGCTGTGTAAAGTCATGTTAAAAATGTGAGTTTTTCAGCGTTGTGTAGCGTTTTTTGCATTAGCGTTTTTCCACGTTTGCATTTTTATTGATTTTTTTTCCTTTTTACACAAAACAATTTTGGTTTTGTTCAAAAGAAGTCGAAATGTGCCACATTTTGCTGCGTTTTTCAGCATTAGAGCATTTTTACAGCTAAAAAACTCCTCTAGAAACCCACTAGTCCTGGGTTTTTTCCAACCAAAAAACGCTGATTAGAGCCTATGTGTGTATGGACACATAGGATAACATGCTGGGGGGTTTACTGGCTGTAAAAAACAAAACGCCAAAAGCCAAAAACAGCCGCTGTAAAAACGTCCAGTGTGCATGAGGACTTATGCTGAAAAATGCTGCAAAACATTGCAAAACACAGCTATCGGGCGTTTATGAGCGTTTTTGAGCCACAGGCTATTATCGGAGTGCAGTTTCCTGAAAATCGCTAAAGATGCTGAAAAACGCTAATGCAAAACCCTAAAAAAAGTGACAAAACTCGTGTTTTTAATGCGGCATTCTAGAGCTAACGCTACTGGTGTTTTTATAACCTCCAGTGTGCATTAAGCCTTTATAATAGAAGAACACATTTGAAGGAGTGGAAGCTGCATTTATTTTTCAACATGCTCCCCTACTACATTTATACGCTTATCCCAGTGTTTAACTAATGACTGGAAAGCTTCGGCATAGAAAGATTTGTCAGTACACCGGAACCATCCAAGGACAGCCGGCTTCACTTCATCATCATTGTGTTTCCCCTTCATGTGGAATTCAAACAATAGTTGCTGAGCTTAAATAAAAATCATTAGAAATGATCTAGCAATATTCTAAGTCCCAAAAATCATATAACAGTCCAAAGTGTCCAAATGAAACTTTATCTTCCACTACTGTTGTGATACTAAAAAGCAGAAATAAAAATTCACCAGAAAAAATACTGTCTAAGCAGCACAAATCGCATCAGCACCAAGTTTATGCAGGCCTCAATCCTGTCCATCGTAGGTTAACTCTTTTCATTATCTTTTTGCATCCACTGGGGGCAGCACTCCACACTTACTCTTAGAAAACACCCTCAGGCAATATGCTGCCCCCCAATGGATGGAAAAAGATGATAGATTAATATGTACACATGGATGAATTAAATCAGTTCACTTCACATACAGTATGTGTAATTTTGGTCTTTAGTTTGTGAATTTCTCCATTTCAGAGTTCCAAGTCTGTTTATTCTCAGACTCCACGTTTTATTTCACTTTATGTTATGACTGTAATTGGCACTTGTTAGCTTGGCACTTTTTGAAGTAGCATACCTCCAGATGAATGTTACAACAAAGTTCAGTTGGAGGCGCCCCCCGAGGAAGATTATGATGAGGCGTCCATCTTTGTGTTGGAGACCCAAAGACAAGATCTATGGTGGTAAGGAGACCCTTCAACCATTGTCCAACCAGCCTGGAATGCAGATTCTCACCAGCAGAAACTGTGGTGTAGCGCTGGAACTCAGAGTCAGCTTATATACTCTGTGTCTTAGTCCCCCTGTAGTTACTAATATGATATACAACTGAACCTCTAACTACTAGAAGTGGCTATCAAATGCCTAACCTGACTATAGGCTATGCTGGTTATTGAACACTAAGATAAAACTAGCTATATAATCCCAGACCAGAAGGGACAGGGTTAATAAAATAACAGGGGCTACGTATAAAGTCTATTGCAATAAACAGGTTCACTTACTATGATACTAGAAGGTGATCACTACACACACATTGTATAACAGGTGTAGGCAACCTTAGCGAGGTGGAGAGCTACCTGATCAACATGGGAATTAATCAAAGATCACCAGCCACCTGCTCACCGGCTGATTTAAACCTTTTAATTTCTGTACTACCGCAATCGCATGCATTGCACAGCAGTTATAGGTTTAATTCAGGCGGTGAGGAAGCAACATATTGTTTCCTCACCACCTGTCAAACACTCCCAAATAGCTTTTCAGAGGAGCATCAGTGCCTGCTGCACTTGTGAATGGGGTCATTTGGCGGCAGCACGACGGCATCTATATGGGCACAGCAACATAAAGATGGTATTGTGCCCATATAGATGTTGGTGTGCCCATATAGCTGCTATTGTGCCCATATAGATGCTGTTGTGCCCATATAGCTGCTATTGTGCCCATATAGATGCTGTTGTGCCCATATAGCTGATATTGTGCATCTATATGGGCACAATAGCAACTATATGGGCAAAATAGCAGCTAGCAGCATAAATATGGTATTGTGCCCATATAGATGTTGGTGTGACCATATAGCTGCTATTGTGTCCATATAGCTGCACAATATCAGCTATATGGGCACAACAGCATCTATATGGGCACAATAGCAGCTATATGGGCACAACTGATGGATCGCGGCCCGCGGGCTGCAACCTAGGCTGTATAACATACTGTACAAAGCACTGTGCATGTGACATAATAACAATAGGACAAAGATACTGTATATGTCTGTCACAAGGAATCAGATGCACACTCAAGAAGCTATGGGCAGCTGCAGTTTAACTATTAGAACATAGGAATACTTGCCTAGTAGTCTCTACTTCTGGCCAGTTGTTTGTATTATATCCACTTCCTAGAAACTCCCCTTTATAAAACATCACAGTCCTCTAATCAGGGGTTTTGACCCAGTTTAGCAGGGACCTGTCTGCAAGCAACTAACTTCGGGATTAATAAACCAAAGCTATTTACAAATGCAGACAGTAGAGGGCAGCGTCCCTACATGTGTGCCAGTGAATTCATACAGCCCTTGGAAGCACACATGCATGGATGACACCTTTGCAGCCTGCTAGGGCCAGGGACGGACTGACCATTTGGAAACTCGGCACTGCCCGAGGGCCCGGGGTCAGTGGGGGGGCCCCATGAGATGCCCCTGGTACCTTTTTCATAGGCTTTTTTGAGTTTGGGCAAGGACACAGGGGCCCCATGATCCCCTATTGCCTGGGGGCCCCATGAGGTGTCAGTCCGCCCGGGGGGGGTTTGGAGACCGCCCATGCATACAAGAAGGTTCAATCAAGGAAGCAGACTATACATTATTATACATTATGGGCAGCACAGTGGCTAAATGGTTAGTATTTCCGCCTGGCAGTACTAGGGTTGTTGGTTTGAATCCCAGCCGCGGCGCCACCTGCCTGGAGTTTGCATGTTCTCCTTGTGCCTGTGTGGGTTTCCTCCGGTTAATCCGGTTTCTTCCCACACTCCAAAGACATGGTGGTAGGTTAATTGGATCCTGTCTAAATTGTCCCTAGTATGTGTATATATGAATGAGAGTTAGGGACCTTAGATTGTACCCCCCTTGAGGGTTAGGGACTGATGTGACTGTACAATATATGTGTAAAGCGCTACATAAATTGACAGCACTATATAAGTACCTGAAATAAATAAATGAGGGTATATATCAAAACTGGATCAGTTCAGTGCAGTTGCGCCTGCCAATCAGATTCTATCTTCAACATATTCAGTTAAGGTTATGACAATAAATGGTAGAAGCTGATTGGCTGCCATGCACAGCTGCTCCAGTTTTGATATGTTCTCCTCATTATCTGTCTGTACTTCTTGAACTAACAATTAAATTTTTTCCATTTAAATTTTTAAAAATTAAAAAACTTTAGGTTTCCTATCACTCTATTGTGGTTGAAACATGAAATATGAACAAGACATATCCCTCTATAGTGAGTACTTGACTCAATTAAGAGCATAACGTGTCATTTATGTCTGCTGCCTCCTTCGTCTGCTATCATGAATCACTTCTGACAAGTTTTTCTGACACCAAGTGAAAAAAGGGGACGGGGAGGGAACTCCAGCACACAGCCTGTGATAGACAGCCTTAGCTCTACTGCTGTGAGCTATGTGAAGGGGGTGTGGCTCTTCCCTTCAGTCAGCTTTCAGAACTCTCCTCTCTGCAGTATGTAACCTCAGCTCCTCACACCCTTTTTTCTGACAGCTCAAACAAGCTTTATAAATTCTGGGCTTTGAACAGATGTAGAGAAGAGAAGAATGCCGATCAACAGGTACAACTTATGTAGGAGGATTTGTTTCATCTCTGTGTATCACATGAGGCCAGTCACTTCACTGCGTAAATGTGAGGGTTTACAACCACTTTAACTGTATGCTGAATGTCATTGGGAAATTGAAAAGTGTTTATTTATTCAATCGTGATTTTTGTTATTAACCTCCCTGACGGTATTCCCGAGTGTAGCTCGGGGTAAAGTTTCAGTACCAAAAGCGGTAACCCTGAGCTACACTCGGGCTTACCATGCGGCGCTGCATAGGGATCTGTTCTTCTCTTACCTTGTCCTGCGCTCCCGCGATTTCCCTCCTGCAATGTCCCCGACAATGTAATGCCGGCATCTGTCATCTGGGTTCCGTCCCCTGCAAGCGTCGGGACATAAGGGGGACGGAACTGGCGGGAAATTCAAAAATGTGAAAAACTGACATTCACTAAATACACTAAAATCACATAGTATTACATTACTGTTTCAAACCATTTCACATACATTTTGTCCCGAGTGCTTTGTCCTGTGCCCTGCCTGCATTTTTACTGTTCTTTCTGCCTGGAAACTAAGAAACATCCATGGCATCCAAAAAGCGTCCCTTTAGGTCAAAAGCGGTTTTAGACCAGCTAGAGAACAGCGATAGTAAATCAGAACCACTTGCAGAATTGAGTGATAATGATTCGTGGGGAAATTGGTCATCAGACACTGAAAACGATTCTGCGACTTTGCTCAGTGATGTGCGAACTTTGTGCTTTATTTCAAATGTCAGTGTTTTTGGTTTGATTATATTATTGAATTAAATTTATTAATATTATTTTATTATTTTTTATGATTATTTATTAAATTATAATTTATGATTTCAGGTTTCAAATTTTATCCTACCCGGGATGTTTACTAGACTCTTGTTCAGACAGATTTCAGGGAGTTGTTCCTAAAAATTACAGGCCTACAATAAAAAAAATACATATTTCCATGCAAAAAAATGTACCGCTTTGAGCACAGAAATATGGACATAATCAGACCGCCAGGGAGGTTAACAGTTCAAAGAGAGCCCTTGTCCTCGCTATTTTCACCCTCAGGCCTGGGAGAAATAAAGCTCCGGACACCAAAGTGTGAAAGCTAAATCTCTGAAAGTTTAATGCATGACAAGATTGGTTATACAGAACTCAGTAGGTGTTGCTTAATCTCAGGATGGCACTGAAACATTCTATATATATAGTTACATGAAGAACAGAAACTGCAAGTAGTTGAGGGATACCATATAAGGTAGTTCCGTTTACAGAAATGAAACTAGTCTAATGCAGGCCATACATGGTTTGAATTCCGAACGATTTTCGTCCGAAAATCAGACCTAAGAATAAGCAGCCAATTTTCGCTCTGTTAGTGGGGCAATGGAATCGGCCGATTTTTGTGGTTCCTCCCCATTTCGTTTATCGGGCATGCTGGAAAATTCTTGAAAAACTACCGATTTTCTAAAACATTGGTGGCACCATGAGATTACAGAACGAACGATGTTTCGATTTTCGGACGAAAAATCATTCGGAACCATATATGGCCTGCATTAGAAAAGGAGAGAGAAGTTACAAAACCTAGTCTAAGAAAACGAGAGAGAAGTTACAAAACTGAAACTAACTGTTCACACGTCTAGAAATGGGCGCATTACACAAAATGGATGCCAGTTAATGAGACATATTTCCTTACGAGGTTGCGAGGTTTATTTTTAAGGAGTTGAGAAGTTTTATAGCCCAACAAAGGCAAACAGTGTGTTGTCTTATAGAAAACAATGCTAATGTAGGGTTTTATGGCATTGTATTGGGCAGCACAGTGGCTAAATGGTTAGCACTTCCACCTGGCAGTAATAGGATCAAATCCCAACTACGGCACCGCCTGCCTGGAGTTTGCATGTTCTCCCTGTGAATGTGTGGGTTTCCTCTGGGAACTCCAGTTTCCTCCCACATTCCAAAGACATGCTGGTAGGTGAATTGGCTCCTGTCTATATTGTCCCTTGTATGTGTATGTATGAATGTGAGTTAGGGACCTTAGATTGTACGCCCCTTGAGGGTTAGGGACTGATGTGAATGTACAATATATATGTAAAGTGCTGCATAAATGGACGGCGCTATATAAGTACCTTTAATAATAATTGTATTTGTTGTTATGCTGTTTTTTATTGTACAGTTTATCCTCAGTTTTTGTACAAAGCCAATAAAAAGTTTGTTTAAACCTCCAAGATTTAGGACTAGAAACCTAGCCACATACATTAGAAGATATAGCCTTATGCAGGGCTTTTGTGGGGGAATGCAGTTCCGGCACCTCCTGCACTGAATGTATGTAATGGGGGAGTGATGGGGTGTGCTGGAGGGTCTATTGATGCTGGCTGCTGGGGGATTTATTGTTGCTCGAAGGGATCTATTTTTGTGGGGGAGGTCTGTTGTTGCTGGGGAGAAGTATTGTTTCTGATGGGGGATCTATTGTTGCTAGGGATGGTTCTTATGTTGCTGGGGGGGGTAAATTGTTGAAGGAGGGGTCTATTGTTGCTGACTGCTGGAGGGTCTATTGATACTGGCTGCCAGTGGTCTATTGTTGCTGGAGGGGTATTTTGTTGCAGGTGATCCATTGTTGCTGGGGGGGTCTATTGTTTCTGGCTGCAGGGGATCTATTTTACTGCTTTTCTTGTTATCATTAACATATTTCATACAAATTACTTAGCACCACAAAATGATACTTGGTTCTGTATTCTTTAATAGGGCAATACTGGGAAGGGGATAGGGGAGTGAAACCAAGGAACAATGCTCGGAGGTCGGTAGGGGCATAGACAAAGGGTGACTTGGAAAAGGAAAGTTCCTGTACCTATTCTCTGACGACAAAAAAAAAACTCATGATTCTGTAAATAGACCTAAAGCAAGTTTTAACTGCTTTTCCGCCACCCTATAGCAGAAATACTGCTACAGGGCAGCAGGACTGCACACAATCATGTATATATACGTGAATTTGCATTTCCGAGTAGGGGGCGCACAAGCTCTACCCGAACTGCCATTGGCGGCCTCAGCTGTTGATCACCGGATCCTGGCCAGTGATTCCCCGCCGGCACCCGGTGATCACCGAGTATCACTGACAGGGGAGAGACCTGTATTTAAACAATACAGATGTCTCCCCTGTCAGCTCCAGCATACTGCTTTGCTGTGCAAAGACATACAAAGCAATGCGCTGACACAGTAAAGCATGCACAACACACTGTAAAACAGCACACAGTTAACCCTTTGATCGCCCCAGATGTTAACGCCTTCCTGACCAGTGCCATTAGTGCAATGCCAGTGCTTTTTATTGGCACTGATCACTGTATTGGTGTCACTGGGGATGTCAGTGACACCAAGTCAGTCCCCCCCCCAGTGTCAGAATGCCCTTCGCAGTCCCGCTATAAGTTGCTGATCGCCGCCATTACTAGTATAAAAAAAATTTCCAGTAGATATACCACCATTTGTAGACGCTATGACTTTCACATAAACCAATTGATTTACATGTATTGGGATTTTTTTTAGCAAAGACATGAAGCAGAATACATTTTGGCCTGAATTTATGACCAAATTTGATTTAATTTTTTTTTTTTTACTAGACATTTAATCACTTCTCGTCCAGCCCATGTAGATAAATGGCCAGACGGGAGCAGTGCTGAAGTGGGTTCGCCGTTTATAAACAGCCTCCGCATTCACTGCCTGTGCTGCAGGACACAGCAGAACACCGATCGCTGTATGAGACCTCTGTGTGAGGTCCCGATCATGTGATCACTAATTGGCGAATCAGTGATCACATGACTAGTAGTAAGCAAGATGTCACTGCTGACATCATTGCTTACTATGTGTAAAATCTGTGAATGATCATAAAATCATAAATAATAAAATAAAAAAAAAATAAAAATGTAAAACAATTTTTTGAAAAAATATAATTTTTGGTTATAAACTAATTTGGGTTTTTTTTTTTACTAAAAAGATAGATGAATACATTTTGGCCAAGATTTATAAAGAAAGATTATTTATTTGCAGAATTTTATAAGAAAAACACTTTTTTTTCAAAATTTTTGGATTTTTTCATTTATATAGGAAAAAAATAAAAATCCCAGTGGTGAATAAATACCACCAACATAAAGTTTTATCTGTCTCAAAAAAATGCTAAAAATTTCATATGGGTACAGCGTTGCATGACCGCACAATTGTCATTCAAAGTGTGATAGTGCTGAAAGCTGAAACTTGGCCTGGGCAGGAAGGGGGTGAAAGTGTCCGGACTTGAAGCGGTTAATGGCAAAAAGTAAAAAATATTGTTTTTTCCTCAAAATTGTTGGTCTTCTTTTGTTTATAGTGCAAAATATATAAAACTCACAGGTGATTAAATACCAAGGAAAGAGCTCTATTTGTGGGGAAAAGGACATACAATTCTTTTGGGTGCAGCGTTGCATGACTGTGCAATTGTCAGTTAAAGTAACGCAGCGCCATATCGCAAAAAATGTCCTGGTCAGGAAGAGGGGGAAATCATCTGGAGGGCGAGGGGTTAAGAGTTGAAGTGACGTGATGAGATGGTGGTGGCACCACCTATTCTCCGCCCAAGGTATTTCCTGTATATGCACCGTACATCATACACCGACACCAGCTCCAACTGATCACAAGCAAATGGATTTTCTACTTGGCTTTTCAATCCTTCTGGTGGGTCTTCTTTCCTTTCCTACAGTCTATGCCGGTAAGTGTTATCAGCGGCATGTCATTTTATCTACAAAAAGTTTCAAAAGTAATCCACCTCTTGGCTGTAGATTTGAAGAAGTTTCTTTGGAATGAAGTATTGTCAGAAAGCCTGCGTATGATAACATAAGGAAGCTGCAACAAGTCCGAGTCATTTGTCCTGAAGGGTTAGTTCATCTACAGACTCCATGCACGCTGTACTCCAAAGGACACTTGGGAGAAAAGCAGCTGGAAAGATGCGGCAAAAGCTGCATTTTTGAATGCGTGTTATTCGTTTGGGATTACTGCATTCTCTTGACTATTATTAATCAAATCAAATCAATAATTACTAAATAATTTAAAAAGTTTAAAATAGTAATAATAATAATGATAGTTATAATAGTAAATATTCATTTATTCTGGCCATTAGAATGTATTAATGTATGAACGTGCATAAACGCACAAGACTATGCATGTTTATGTGTGTTTGTATGCAGGGGCGTCCCTAGGGTTGGTGTCACCTGGTGCGGTAACAGTTGGTGACACCCCCTCCGACGATCTCCGTAGAATGGATAGGATCTGCGGATAATGGATCGGACTCAAAAAATTCAACAAAAAATTCAAAAGAAATGCATGTCTAACAAATGATGCACTGATTTGCATGTTCATGAGGGAAATAAGTATTTGATCCCCTTCACAAAACATGACTTAGTACTTGGTGGAAAATCCCTTGTTGGATTGTTGCAGTTGTCCTGTCCTCTTAGCAGATAAACACCCCCAAAGCAGAATGTTTCCACCACCATCACAGTTGGGATGGTGTTCTTGGGGTCATAGGCAGCATTCCTCCTCCTCCAAACACAGCGAGTTGAGTTGATGCCAAAGAGCTCGATTTTGCTCTCATCTGACCACAACACTTTCAAGCAGTCCTCCTCTGCATCATTCAGATGTTCAGTGGCAAACTTCATATGGGCCTGGACATGTGCTTTCTTGAGCAGAGGGACCTTGCGGGCACTGCAGGATTTCAGTCCTTGTCGGCGTAGTGTGTTACCAATTGTTTTCTTGGTGACTGTGGTCCCAGCTGCCTGGAGATCATTGACAGATCCTCACGTGTAGTTCTGGGATGATTCCTCACTGTTCTTATGATCATTGACATTCCACGAGGTGAGATCTTGCATGGTGCACCGGACCTGGGGAGACTGACAGTTGCTTAGTGTGTCTTCCATTTGCGAATGATTGCACCAACTGTTGTCACCTTCCCACCAAGCTGCTTGGCCATAGTTTGGTAGCCCAGTCCAGCCTTGTGTAGGTCTACAATCTTGTCCCTGACATCCTTGGACAGCTCTTTCGTCTTTGCCATGGTGGAGAGTTTGGAATCTGATTGTTTGATTGGCCCTGTGGACAGGTGTCTTTTATACATATAACAAAATGAGATTAGCAGCACTCCCTTTAAGAGAATGTTTCTAATCTCAGTTTGTTACCTGTATGAAAGACACCTGGTAGCCAGAAATCCTGCTGAATAATAGGGGATCAAATACTTATTTCCCTCATGAACATGCAAATCAGTCATCATTTGTTAGACATGCATTTCTTTTGAATTTTTTGTTGCTATTCTGTCTCTCAGTGTTACAATATACCTACCATTCGATTTTTAGACTGATCATTTCTTTGTGAGGGCGAACATTCAAAATCCGCAGGGGATCAAATACTTATTTCCTTCACTGTACTTTCTATTTATACATACGGTAATGTGCTGTGAAGGCATAAAAAGTCATAAACTTTAGTAAATACAGAGCAATAGAAAACCTTTATTACTCTTTTTTCTTTTTTTTTTTTACTTCTGCTGAGCAACTCCTACACAGCTCATTGTGCAGAATGGGCTGGCTGAAGTTCAGATTTAGGGCTATGCACACAGGGCATTGGCTAATCTCTTCTAAATGCCTTTCCTCTTGTCAGCCATGTTTTTGCAGAAAAAAGTCTTTTGACACATTTAGGCACTTCAAGCACTTGGGCATCAATTCATTTCATTGGCCAGAATTCTATGCGTGACATGTCTATCGTTAATGCGCGCTCAGATGCACTTACACGATTCAAGAGCTTTCATTGCCAAGATGCTGCTGCTCCTGGATGCACTAGCAGTCATTTTTTCGGCCTCTATAGACAGAAAAAAAAATGCCAGATGCCCTTAAAACCAGCACTAACCACTTTCTGGATGTCCTATAGCAGCTTTACTGCTACAGAGTGGCTGCTCTGTGCAGAATCATGCATATATGTCTGATTCTGCATTTCTGTGCACGCCCACCTACCCCTGCTGGCATTGGCTCCTGTACATGTCATTCACTGGGTCCTGGCCAGCGATTCATGATGATTGGTGGAGCAACTGACAGGAGAGAGATCTGTCAGTGTAAACACAGATCTCTCTCCTGTCAGCGGGGATGTGCTGGATTTTATTTCCCTGCAAAGGACAGCCCCTAGTAAAACACCACACAGTATACAGTAATCACACTCCCTAACACACAGGTAACCTTTTGATCGCTCCAGATGTTGACACCTTCTTGTTCCGTGTCATTAATACAGTGACAGTGCTTTTTATTAGCATCATATTATTGTCACTGAAGGTTTCAGAGGCAGTTAGTCAGTTTCCACCCAGTGTCAGTTAGTGTCAGAATGCCCACCATACTATCACAGTCCCGCTATAAGTCACTGATCGCCACCATTACTAGTATGAAAAAGAAAAAAAAAATCCAGTATATACAGTATCTCATACTTTGTAGACACTATCATTTTCATGCAAACCAATTAATATACACTTATTGGGATTTTTTTTACCAAAGACATTTAGCAGAAAACATTTTGCCTAAATTTATGCAGAAATTGTATTCTTTTTATTGGATATGTTTTATAGCAAAAAGTAAAAAATGTCTGTTTTTTTTTTCGTTTATAGCACAAAAAAAAATTAAAAAAAAACAGCAGTGATCAAATACCACCAAAAGAAAGGTCTATTTGTGTGAAAAACATTATATAAGTTTAATTTGTATACAGTGTTGCATGACTGTGCAATTGTCAGTTAAAGTAGCATACAGCAAAAAATGGCCTGGTCAGGAAGAGGGGTAAATCTTCCGAAGAGCAAGTGGTTAAAAATGTTGTATGTATGTAGACTTTATAGTGTAGGTCAAGCTATTTTTTTTTATCCTAGGCTGGCCATACACTCATCAAAATTCAGCCAGTCCATCAGGGATTGGCCAAATTATGTTCAGTGCGTAGCTGTTCACACTCAAGTGATTAAAGGTTCAATTTTTTAAAATAAAAAGATTTGTCATACTCCCCCGATACAAATCATTAGTAATACCTCATCTGCAATATGCAGTTCAGTTTTGGGCACCAATTCACAAAAAGAACATTGGGGAACTGGAGGAAGTACAGAGAAGGGCAACCAAACTGATAAGAGGCATGGAGGAGCTCAGCTATGAGGAAAGATTAGAGGAACTGAATTTATTCTCTCTTGAGAAGAGGAGATTAAGGGGGGATATGATCTCCATGTATAATATATAAGGGGGGATATGATCTCCATGCATAATACATAAGGGGGGGTATGATCTCCATGTATAATACATAAGGGGGGATATGATCTCCATGTATAATACATAAGGGGGGGATATGATCTCCATGTATAATACATAAGGGGGGATATGATCTCCATGTATAATACATAAGGGGGGGATATGATCTCCATGTATAATACATAAGGGGGGATATGATCACCATGTATAATACATAAGGGGGGATATGATCTCCATGTATAATACATAAGGGGGGATATGATCTCCATGTATAATACATAAGGGGGGATATGATCACCATGGCTAATACATAAGGGGGGATATGATCTCCATGTATAATACATAAGGGGGGATATGATCTCCATGTATAATACATAAGGGGAATATGATCTCCATGTATAATACATAAGGGGGGATATGATCTCCATGTATAATACATAAGGGGGGATATGATCTCCATGTATAATACATAAGGGGGGATATGATCTCCATGTATAATACATAAAGGGGGATATGATCTCCATGTATAATACATAAGGGGGATATGATCTCCATGTATAATACATAAGGGGGATATGATCTCCATGTATAATACATCAGTGGTTCATATAGTGAACTCAGTGTAGTTATTCACCCTGAGGTCATCACAGAGGTTTTTTGCCTTCTTCCGGTTCAACTGTGGGTATAGGATTATAACTTGTTTTTTTTAATGGTTGAACTGGATGGACTTTTGGGCTTTTTTCAGCCAGACTAACTATGTAACTTAGTTAGCTCTGTGTAATAGTTTTGCACAGAGAATCCCTGATCTTCCTCTTCTCAGGTCCCCCGCTGGTGCTCCTGGACCCTCCCCCCACCGAGTGCCCCCACAGCAAGCCGCTTGCTATGGGGACACTCACGCATGTATGCTCCTCAGCCGGCTTTGTGTGTCCAATGACTCAGCCACATCCCGTCGCTCCCTCCTCTTTGGCTGTGACTAACAGCAGCAGGAGACAATGGCTTCCATTGCTGTCTCTGAGCCACTAAGAAGGGAAAGAGCCAAAAGCCTGCTCTTGTGCACATCACTTGATTGAGATCATGGTCTAGTAAGTATAGGGGAGCTGGGGCCACGTGCTGAAGGTTTTTCACCCTAATGTATTGAATACATTAAGATAATAGAATAGAATACATTAAGATTTTACCTTTACAACCATTTTAAAAGACAAAGCTATTGCCAAATAAACAGAGCTATAGTGGAAAAGTCAAAATTGCCCTGGGCCATAGGAGGTGTGCAGGTGAGAGAACTGAACTGGAATTTTCAGGAAGAAACAGAACTAAGCTTATAAGATGCAAAAAACTTTGACGAAAAGGAAACTATTCTGTTGTATGTGCAATCAAAAATGTATACAGAATGGAATGTTTCCTTTAAAGTTAAAGCAGAGCTCCAACCAAAAATAAAATAACAATTGCTATAATACTCAATGGGCATATATCCTTGTATATGACCATCATCCTGGTACCAGTATCTGAGGTATGAATTGGTGGTCTTTGGTGAAGGGTATCCTGGCAATGAAATATATAGACAAGGATTTCAGATTCCACTAGGAAGGGTTAGTGTGAGAAATTGTATTAGGATTGCAGTGGGATTAGTGTGATAGTGTTACAAGGGAGGTTAGTATTGGGGTTCATGCAGAGATATACATTTTATATCCCTAGCATACATTTCCTGGTACCTTTCCTGCACCCAGGGAGCCTCAGGTGCCTCATATAGCCTGCCATTCATGTGAATGGCTGTACATGAGCATACTCTTGTAAATGCTGATGCAGCTGTGCATTAGTGTTTATTGGCACTGGTTTACTGGCTTTGTGTCCAAAGTATTTCCCAAACGTATGAATTTTGGGAAATAGGTTGGACATGGTTTCATAACTAACGCAACCAAGTTAATGGGAGGGTTGGCGCTATGATTTGTTTTAAAAGCCCGACTCAATTTCTAATCTAAATCAGCTGTTGTAGCACCCTGCTAGAGTAGTATGGATTCTTGGTAAATTTAGTCGGCTCCACTGTAATCAGTGATTAAATAGTTACATAGTTATTCTGGCTGAAAAAAAGACAAATGTCCATCCAGTTCAACCATAAAAAAAAAAAAAAAAATTATAATCCTACACCCACAGTTGATCCAGAGGAAGGCAAAAAAGCCAGCAAAGCATGATACAATTTGCTCCTGCAGGGGAAAAATTCATTCCTGATCCCCTGAGAGGCAATTGGATATTCCCTGGATCAACTTTACCTATAAATGTTAGTATCCAGTTCAGGGGCGGACTGACAACTCATGGGGCCCCGGGCAATAGGGGATCATGGGGCCCCTGTGTCCTTGCCCACACTCAAAGCACACCCAAAAAAAGCCTATAAAAAGGTACCAGGGGCATTTCATGGGGCCCCCTACTGACCCCGGGCCCTTGGGCAGTGCCCAGTGCTCGAATGGTCAGTCCGTCCCTGATCCAGTTATATTGTGTATGCAAGAAAGAATCCAGGCCTTTTTTAAAGCAATCCACTGAGCTGGCCAGAACCAACTCTTGAGGGAGTCTATTACACTGTGATTATTCAGGCCTGCTCAGAGGCTCACAGGCTGTTGCTTTGCTTCTAGAATTACAGTGGGAAGAATCACAGAGTAATCAGCCTGAATGTTTATGGGACTCCAGCCAATGCCTGGGAAGGTGTGCCCAGTAGGTAGTGGGAGAGCCCATAAATAGTTTAAGGCCCAAGACAGGAGTAGCAAAGTTCCTGACCCAGTCCTGTTGGAGAAGACTCACGTGAAGGCCCTCTGCCTCTGGTGCAGGATTTCTGGAGGTCCTGTTTAGAAGACATCAAGGTTCCAGTTGAAGTTTCATCTGGAGGGCCAATTCACAAAGCACAGTCCTGAAGATCATTTAGATCTCAAGAAGCTCACTGGAGAGTACCAGAAGCAAATTGGGGGAAGTTGTCCACCTGTCCTGTGGTGGTGTAAGTCCGAGCTAGAGCTCTCCAATCAGAAATGTTCACACTTCTGGCTAATGAAGAGCTCTAGCTCTGACACAGCAGTGGGCGTGTGGGATCTCTGCAGAAAGACCTTTGCTTTCACACAGAGGGCAAGGTTCTTTTTCTAGAGTATGCTGGCGGGGGACAGGTTTTTCTTCTAAGGACCAATTAGGCTAGATACTTTCACGGCCTTTAATTTTTTTTTCACAATAAGATGTCCTGAGGAAAGTTGTGATGCCCCATGTTTCCCATTTTGACCCCATTAGAGGTACAGTTATGGTCAATGGTGAGCACCAGGCTCTATGAACAGACAACCAATGTTACATAATAACCCTTTGGGGATGTTTTTGTTCTCTGTGGTTCCTGACTCTGTATTACCTTGATGCTGATGACCTTCTAGTGCTGTACTTTCTGTACTACACTTTCAATTCTCTGCTCTTGTTTTTTTCTTTTCCACAGACAGTCATAGACTGAACTATCGCTTTTCAACTACCTGGTCCCCAAAAGAATCAACCCCACCACATACCCAGATTACTGCTTCTCTGGATGATATTCCAATTTTAAAATACCTCAGCAGCGACCGAAAACTGCAACGCCTCGTTGGCTGGCTGGAGAATGTTGATCCTGGACACTGGGAAGCTCTGGAGGAAATTGCAAAGCACTATGAACGCAGGCATCAGTATACAATACAGCGCCTGAGCCCATTGCAAAGTAAGCAAAAAAAAGTCACCAACGTCCCTGTTTTTTTTTGAGCTAACACTAACACATTTACCACTTTTGGCACAGAAGATGACCAGAATGTATAGTTAATGTTAGCGGCTATACACTGGTATAATCTCATTCATAGACTTTCATTTTAAACAATCAATCAATTTTCTAATCATTAGTTTTCAATCACAGTGACTAGAAATGGAAATTTTTTTTTAACAAATTAATTTCTAAGGGATCGTTTACACTTGCTTCAGAATGTGAAATTGGTCACGCTTCTTTTAAAGCGCTATGAATGCCAATCAAAGCACCTGTCACTAAATAACATGGTAAGCTAAGGTCATGATCATATGTTGCGTTTGCTTTGCTTCAAAAATTATACCCCATGTCGCTTTCTTGGTGCTTCAAATTGTCTCCAAAGCCTCCAAGTAGTCCACAACTAACAGCACCTTCAGCTTTTGAGGGGCTTTTATTCAGAGTTAGCTTTGCTTTGTTTTGTAGGTGTTGTAGGCATGAGATATCCCAGGATGCACTGGGAAACCAAAAAGTTAACCTGAAAGGTGTCATCAGTAGTCACTCCTGGTTCATGAGTATACATTGGGGATCGAAAGTTTGGGCACCCCAGCTAAAAATTTGTATTAATGTGCATAAAGAAGCCAAGGAAAGATGGAAAAATCTCCAAAAGGCATCAAATTACAGAATAGACATTCTTATAATATGTCAACAAAAGTTAGATTTTATTTCCATCATTTACACTTTCAAAATAACAGAAAACAAAAAAATGGCGTCTGCAAAAGTTTGGGCACCCTGCAGAATTTATAGCATGCACTGCCCCCTTTGCAAAGCTGAGACCTGCCAGTGTCATGGATTGTTCTCAGTCATCGTCTGGGAAGACCAGGTTATGTCAATCTCAAAGGTTTTAAATGCCCAGACTCATCTGACCTTGCCCCAACAATCAGCACCATGGGTTCTTCTAAGCAGTTGTCTAGAAAACTGAAACTGAAAATAGTTGACGCTCACAAAGCTGGAGAAGGCTTTAAGAAGATAGCAAAGCGTTTTCAGATGTCAATATCCTCTGTTCGGAATGTAATTAAGAAATGGCAGTCATCAGGAACACTGGAAGTTAAAGCAAGATCTGGAAGACCAAGAAAAATATCAGACAGAACAGCTCGCAGGATTGTGAGAAACAATTCAAAACACACGTTTGACTGCACGATCCCTCCAGAAAGATCTGGCAGACACTGGAGTTGTGGTACACTATTCCACTATAAAGAGATACTTGTACAAATATGGTCTTCATGGAAGAGTCATCAGAAGAAAACCTCTTCTACGTCCTCACCACAAAAATCATCGTTTGAACTTTGCAAATGAACATATAGACAAGCCTGATGCCTTTTGGAAACAAGTTCTGTGGACCGATGAGGTTAAAATTGAACTTTTTGGCCGGAATGAGCAAAGGTACGTTTGGAGAAGGGGCACAGAATTTAATGAAAAGAACCTCTGTCCAACTGTTAAGCATGGGGTTGGATCAATCATGCTTTGGGGTTGTGTTGCAGCCAGTGGCACAGGGAACATCTCACGAGTAGAAGGAAAAATGGATTCAATAAAATTTCAGCAAATTTTGGATGGTAACTTGATGCCATCTGTGAAAAAGCTGAAGTTAAAGAGAGGATGGCTTCTACAAATGGATAATGATCCTAAACACACCTCGAAATCCACGGGGGATTACATCAAGAGGCGTAAACTGAAGGTTTTGCCATGGCCTTCACAATCTCCTGACCTCAACATAATTGAAAATCTATGGATAGACCTTAAAAGAGCAGTGCGTGACAGACAGCCCAGAAATCTCAAAGAACTGGAAGACTTTTGTAAGGAAGAATGGGCAAAGATACCTCAAACAAGAATTGAAAGACTCTTGGCTGGCTACAAAAAGCGTTTACAAGCTGTGATACTTGCCAAAGGGGGCAGTACAAGATATTAACTCTGCAGGGTGCCCAAACTTTTGCAGACGCCATTTTTTTGTTTTCTGTTATTTTGAAAGTGTAAATGATGGAAATAAAATCTAACTTTTGTTGACATATTATAAGAATGTCTAATCTGTAATTTTATGCCTTTTGGAGATTTTTCCATCTTTCCTTGGCTTCTTTATGCACATTAATACAAATTTTTAGCTGGGGTGCCCAAACTTTCGATCCTCACTGTATGTTTTGGGAGTGTCTGGTGCAGATGCCACATCTGGTGTGCAGGGAGGAGCAGCAGTAAGTGAGTGAGTGGGGTCTGGAGTGGAGCGGAGCAATTTACAGACAGCACACATGGTGTGCAATATGGAATCTCTATAGTGGAAGATGAGCGGGGACCAGAGAGATAAAACTGAGTGATGGAAGATCAGCAGAGCTGGCAGACTGGAGCAGGAAAAA
Organism: Staurois parvus; assembly: GCF_062004578.1. Lineage (NCBI taxonomy): Eukaryota > Metazoa > Chordata > Amphibia > Anura > Ranidae > Staurois > Staurois parvus. The sequence continues at coordinate 1,278,627 of NW_028319080.1, forward strand.
CTAGCAATGTCACAAGAGGTGTGCAGCGTAGCAGCAATATAGGGGAAGGAGCATAGAGAGAGAGAGAAGGATCAGCAAACCAGCGGATCAGCAGAGCTGAGGGTTACTACTGAGCGTGGCATTAGCAGAGCTGGGGGTTACTACTGAGCAAGGCATCAGAAGAGCTGGGGGTTACTACTGAGCGGGGGATCAGCAAAACTGGGGGTACTACTGAGTGAGGATCAGCAAAGCTGGCGGTACTACTGAGTAGGGGATCTGCTGAATGAGGGCTCTAATAAGCTGGGTATCTGCTGAATGAGGGTACAAATGAGCTGGAGATCTGCTGAATAGAGATACTAATGAGTCGGGATTCTATTGGACTCCTTTGAAACAAATGAAAAATCAACACACACAGGGTATTTGCCAAGCTTCATTAAAGCTTCAAAAAAGCATCACCAAAGTGTCAGTGAAGCATCACAGAAGCATCAAAAGCACATAAAAAAAGCATGTTGAAGTGGTAGGTGCATTAATGTGTGTGAAAGTCAAAGCAAGTGTAGTATATATGGTTTTCATTCAGTAAAGTCCATTTATTCCAAAATCAAATGTTAAAAGCAATGACATTTTCAACCACTTTTAAACATTCATCAAGTCATCAAATGTACTGAAAATTTTTGTATGACTTTTTGTAAGAATGTTCGTTGGAAAGTTTACTGGTGTGTAGCCAGCTTTAGTGTCCCAATTGAATGTTTTCTATCCAGGAGGACATTAAGACTCCATTCACGCTAGTTTGTTTCAAATTGTGGGCGGAATCGCCGCGATTCTGCCTGCAATTTGAAAACGCCCTGTGAAAATGTGAAAACACGCATTCACGTGTTCAGGTGCCATTCACTTCAATGGGGCGGATTTTCCCCCACGACAAAGTGGTTATGGAACCTTTTTTGGGTGTTGCGCGTCCAAGGGATTTTGTTTCTGCTATTGCGGCACATTTGTTGTGTGGGAAAATATGCCAAGATTGTGGCAAAAATTGCGGCTCCACGTTTTAAGGTGCCATTGAAGTGAATGGCACCTGAGCACGCGAATGCACATTTTCACATTTTCACAGCGCATTTTAAAAATCACGAGCAGAATCGTGGTGATTCCGCTTGCGATTTGTAACGCCCTAGAGTGACTGGAGCCTGAAGTTTTTGCTTTGAAAAATTCGCTGCAGCTTCACCCGATGATGAATTCAAGGTCTTCCCTAAGAGCACTTAGGCAGTGTTCACACTATAACATTGTCATAACATATAATACATGAATAAACTCAGATCTCTGAAGGATTCAAAACACAGAAAATTGCAAAGACAAGGCAAACGACAACTGATGACTCTATTAAAACCGCTTCCTGACCTCCCTATAGCAGAACTACTGCTACAGGGTGGCAAGGCTGCGCAAAATCATGTATATATACGTGCTTTTGTATTTCCGGATAGGGAGTGCATGTGCGCGCGTTGCCCTACCTGCGCCGCCATTGGTGGCTACAGCTGTCAATCACCCGACGATCGCCGAGGTACACTGACAGGGGAGAGGTCTGTATGTAAACAATACAGATCTCTCCCCTGTCAGCACCAGCATGCTGCTTTGTATGGCTCTGCATAGCTGAGCTATACAAAGCAGCGTGCTTGCATAGTAAAACACACACAGCACACAGTTAACCCTTTGATCGCCCCAGATGTTAACCCCTTCCTGCTCAGTGCCATTAGTATAGTGTCAGTGCTTTTTATTAGCACTGATCACTGTATTGGTGTCACTGGGGATATCAGTGTCACTTAGTCAGTTCCCCTCCAGTGTCAGACTGCCCGCCACAGTCCCACAGTCCCCCTACAAGTCGCTGATTGCCGCCATTACTAGTATAAAGAAAAATGGAAAAAAAATTGCAGTATATATACTGCCATTTGTGGACGCTATAACTGTCACGTAAACCAATTAATTTACATGTATTGGTATTTTTTTTTGCAAAGACATGGAGCAGAATACATTTTGGCCTAAATTTATGACGAAATTAGATTTTTAAATTTTTTTTACTGGACATGTTTGATAGCAAAAAGTCAAAAATATTGTTTATTTTTTTCAAAATTGTCGGTCTTTTTTTGTCTATAGCGCAAAAAAAAAATGCAGCGATCATCAAATACCACCGAAAGAAAGCTCTATTTGTGGGAAGAAAGGACATAAATTTTATTTGGGTGCAGCATTGCATGACTGCGCAAATGTCAGTTAAAGTAACGCAGCATCGGATTGCAAAAAATGGCCTGGTCAGGAAGGGGGGTAAATCCTCTGGAGGACAAGTGGGTAACCTGTTCGGCTCCAGAGCATTTTTTTTTTTCACATACATGTAAAAAAAAATCTCAAATATTTGCAATAAAATGGCTTAAACCCCCAGAACATTATGTATTTCCTGAAAGCAGAGACCCTGTAGAATAAAAAGTGATAGTTTCACATTTTTATGTCACATGATATTTACACAGCTGTTTATTAATGCTAATTTAAGGAAAAATATATTAAAATAAACTTTAGTGCAAAAACACACAATCAAATATTCATTTTTGGTTAAGATATAAAAGATGAGCTTGCATTGAGTCAATAGATACCAAACATTCCATATCTTAAAATTGTGTGCGCCCACAATATCGCCAAGTAGTGCATGAAATGGCAACACTTTTTTTTTTTTTTTAATTTTGGGTGCAGTGTGGAGGGGTTAGTCCTTCTGTCAGATTTTCATTGCTGTCTGTGTCCCAGCTGGGGAGATTCATAATCTCTGTTTGTAGACTATATGTCGACAATGACATCACCTGGAATTTCCTGTCCCCATACTAACAGAAGGGGAAGGAGCTGACATTTAAAAGCAATGCTTTTTTTTTTTTTTTTACCTTTGCTGAAGTACATTGTACAACAGTGTCCCTTGTGCAGGTTTAACCACTTGTCTGCCATGGCATTTTAAAAATATTTTTTGCACACATGCTAAAATCTGCATTTTTTGCTGGAAATTACCTTTAAAGTGATTGTAAAGGCTTTTTTTTTTAAATAACTAACATGTCTATACTTACCTGCTGCGTGCAGTGGTTTTGCACAGAGCAGCCTGGATCCTCCTCTTCTCAGGTCACTCGCTGGTGCTCCTGGCTCCTCCCTCCTGTTGGGTGCCCCCACAGAAAGCAGCTTGCTATGGGGGCGCCCACTGCTCCGTGTGTCCTAGCTCAGCCCGGCCCCTTTTTCTTTTCATTGGCTCACTGGCTGTGATTGACAGCAGTGGGAGCTAGTGGCTCCAGCTTCTGTCTCAGCCAATGAGGAGAGGGAGTACCAGGATAGCTGAGACTCCAGTGCACACCGCTGGATCAGATGAGGCTTAGGTAACGGGGGCTGGCGGGGATGCTGCACAGAGAAGATTTTTTTACCTTCATCCATAGAATGCACGACAGTAAAATAACCCTGAGCCTTTAGAACCACTTTAAACCTTCATACTATTATTTATATATTTTCTGAAAGCAGCGGCTCTGGAGAATACAATGGTAGTAGTTGCATTTTTCTATTTTCATGATATTTGTGCAACTGTTTATCAAATGCATATTTTCAGGAAAAAATGCAGTATAATGAATTTTAATGCAAACAAAAACAATACAATACCTGATTTTTAGTATAATATAAAAAATGGGGTTGTGTTGAGTAAATAGATACCAAATAGGTCAAGCCCTTGAATTGTGCATGACTGTGAAATTGCGTAAAACTATGGTACCCCAAATTGTTATTATTAAAGCCTTTACAGGTTATCAGTTTAACCTTAACCATAAATTATAGCCCTAGAATTATTGCTCTCACACCAATGTGGTGCAATTTATGTTTATGTGCATGTGCATGCCCTACGCTGCACATGTGCAGTGGGATGTGTACAGGGTTGGGTGGGGTGTTTTTACATTTTTTTTCTTTTGTTTGTTATGTTTTTAATTACAATTAATTTTTTTACTACTTTATTATTTTTGTCATTAAACTTTATTGCTTTCACAAGGGGGCTAACAAGCCATCTATGTTACAGCATTGGGCAGATGAGAGGTCCTCTTCATAGAGCTATTAGGTCTTTTAGACTCCAATGTCTCCCCTGACCTCCACCACAGCTAATCAAGCACTGATCATGCTACAGTAACTGTGGAATGACTGCTGTGTTGTTCACAGGAGCGGACTGACAACTCATGGGGCCCCCAGGCAATAGGGGATCATGGGGCCCCTGTGTCCTTGACCAAACTCAAAAAAGCCTATGAAAAAGGTACCAGGGGCATCTCATGGGGCCCCCTACTGACCCCGGGCCCTTGGACAGTGCCAGAGTTTCCAAATGGTCAGTCCACCCCTGGTTGTTCATTACCTTTTCAGTACCGGCCCTGGCTATCAATCCAGCAATGTCTAATCAGGCATTCGCTCCTTTCCTCCCGTCACCGACACTCCTCTAATAGCTTCTTTAAACAGTAACTCCACTTTTGCTGCCAATAAAACATTCCCCTCTGGATGAGCTATGTACATTTCAAGGATTTTAACAAGCTTTGTTGCAGATTCCTACCTTTTTTGTTCTGAAAACATAACTGTTTGTCTGTGTCCATGTGCAGAGTGAGTCTGTATGGGAGGGGTTTTATCGTTTTCAATCAGCTTCACCTGCAGGGCTCTAATAAGGAAAATGGCAGGGTCTGCATCATTGCAAATGTGATTTCCCTTTGAGAGTATCCCACCAAAAATGACATTTTTGTTGTAGAGGATGCCAAAAACCTGACTTAGTGCAGACTTCTGGTAAAATCATTGAGCCAACTGCACAAGCAGGAAATTACATTTCTGGGGGGCGTTTTGTACACCATCTGTGTACAGAATGCCTCCAGGTAGCCATAATTCATTGCATTTTACAGAGGATTACAGCGCTGCAGATTTGAAAAGGAAAGGCAATTTTAATAACATTCAATTAGAATATGACCTGTGGTTTTTTTTTTAATTAATTTTTTATTTGCAAACTTTTTCCCACGAAAGTAGAGTTACCCTTTAAAAAAAAAAAGTAAGGCTCCATGAACACGAGCCTACCCTGACCGCCAGCCGCAGGAAAATGCCAAAATGTGGTACCGATTTTGCCGTGTTTTGCGTTTTCACGCGGTCGGCAGGCAAAACATTCCTATCCTGAAAGCGATTCTTCTGCGTTCAGTAGAGGGAGGTTTAACTTCACCTAAATGCGGCAGCTCCTAAACTCTGCTAAAAGCCTGTGTGTACATGGACCCATAGACTTTTATAGAGTTGAGTTTAGGAGCTTTGGCAAAAAAATGCGAAAAGCTCCAAAACTCAAGTTTAGAAGCTGCTCGTGTACATGGAGCCTATTACTTGTATGCACCTCTGTTACTTATCTTGTATACTTTTCTGTTAATGGAGAAATTAATTATTTATCTTCTTCAGATTATACAGATCTGTATGTCTATCAAGTGAAATTCGATTGCTGGATTTATGAAGATAATTCTACAGGTGGGGAAGAAGAGTTTGGCGCTCATGGTAGAGATTTTATGTTTTTGGACAATGAGAAGAGGAGGTTTATGGCGTCTGTGGATGAGGCAGTGGAGTTGGCCAACGAATGGAACAGTAGACCGAACAGCGTCAGAAAACAATTCCATTATAAAGACATGGCGTGTGTTCAGTGGATGCGGGATTATCTACACATGAAAACTGATGACTTTCCAAACAATGGTAACTATAAATGCTTGCTTGACATGCGCCTGTTTCCAGTGGGCAACAATTTGTGCTCTGAAACAATACAGGAAAGTCATGCTCAAGGCCATGCTCTAAAGAATGCTCATGCTCAAAGGAATGTGTATGCATGCAGAACAGTCCATAGAACGTGCACGGCATTAGGACCCTGCGGTTACCTCTACGGGCACGTGCGCATGCACGGGAGCATTAGCATTGTGCACAGGCACATATGCATGAGCAACTATAAAAACATAAAAAACAGAGGGTGCACCTGCCTCAATATTCACTTAATTGGAATAAAAAGTAGATGTGTACTCACACAGGACATGAAATAAATGTCCTTTGGGAATACACAAATCACCCCTCAATCACCCAGAGCCACTCACCCCTCGAAACGCGTCAGCCATTTGGATCATCTATTCCCAAAAAAGAACTTTTCCAGGTCACTTCCATGTATTGTCTGATTGACATGCCATCTATTTCATGTCCTTTGTGAGTACACATCTACTTTTTATACCAATAAAGATAGAGTAAAAATCCTCTCTTGTATTAGGAGAGGTATAGACTCCAGAGAGAGAGATATAATTTCCCCCGATACAAATCATTAGTAAGACCTCATCTGGAATATGCAGTTCAGTTTTGGGCAACAATTCACAAAAAGAACATTAAGGAACTGGAGAAAGTACAGAGAAGAGCAACCAAACTGATAGGAGGCATGGAGGAGCTCAGCTATGAGGAAATATTAGAGGAACTGAATTTATTCTCTCTTGAGAGGAGGAGATTAAGGGGGGATATGATCTCCACGTATAATACATAAGGGTGGATATGATCTCCATGTATAATACATAAGGGGGGATATGATCTCCATGTATAATACATAAGGGGGGTTATCATCACCATGTATAATACATAAGGGGGGATATGATCTCCATGTATAATACATAAGGGGGGATATGATCTCCACGTATAATACATAAGGGTGGATATGATCTCCATGTATAATACATAAGGGGGGGATATGATCACCATGTATAATACATAAGGGGGGATATGATCTCCATGTATAATACATAAGGGGGGTTATCATCACCATGTATAATACATAAGGGGGGATATGATCACCATGTATAATACATAAGGGAGGATATGATCTCCATGTATAATACATAAGGGAGGATATGATCACCATGTATAATACATAAGGGAGGATATGATCACCATGTATAATACATAAGGGAGGATATGATCACCATGTATAATACATAAGGGGGGATATGATCTCCATGTATAATACATAAGGGGGGATATGATCTCCATGTATAATACATAAGGGAGGATATGATCACCATGTATAATACATAAGGGGGGATATGATCTGCATGTATAATACATAAGGGGGGATATGATCAACATGTATAATACATAAGGGGGGATATGATCTCCATGTATAATACATAAGGGGGATATGATCTCCATGTATAATACATAAGGGGGATATGATCTCCATGTATAATACATAAGGGGGGATATGATCACCATGTATAATACATAAGGGGGATATGATCTCCATGTATAATACATAAGGGGGATATGATCTCCATGTATAATACATAAGGGGGGGATATGATCTCCATGTATAATACATAAGGGGGATATGATCTCCATGTATAATACATAAGGGGGGATATGATCTCCATGTATAATACATAAGGGGGGATATGATCACCATGTATAATACATAAGGGGGGATATGATCTTCATGTATAATACATAAGGGGGGATATGATCACCATGTATAATACATAAGGGGGGATATGATCTCCATGTATAATACATAAGGGGGATATGATCTCCATGTATAATACATAAGGGGGGATATGATCACCATGTATAATACATGAGGGGGGATATGATCTTCATGTATAATACATAAGGGGGGATATGATCTCCATGTATAATACATAAGGGGGGATATGATCTCCATGTATAATACATAAGGGGGGATATGATCTCCATGTATAATACATAAGGGGGGATATGACCTCCATGTATAATACATAAGGGGGGATATGACCTCCATGTATAATACATAAGGGGGGATATGATCAACATGTATAATACATAAGGGGGGATATGATCACCATGTATAATACATAAGGGGGGATATGATCACCATGTATAATACATAAGGGGGGATATGATCTCCATGTATAATACATAAGGGGGATATGATCTCCATGTATAATACATAAGGGGGGATATGATCTCCATGTATAATACATAACGGGGATATGATCTCCATGTATAATACATAAGGGGGATATGATCTCCATGTATAATACATAAGGGGGATATGATCTCCATGTATAATACATAAGGGGGGATATGATCTCCATGTATAATACATAAGGGGGAATATGATCTCCATGTATAATACATAAGGGGGGATATGATCACCATGTATAATACATAAAGGGGGATATGATCTCCATGTATAATACATAAGGGGGGATATGATCTCTATGTATAATACATAAGGGGGGATATGATCTCCATGTATAATACATAAGGGGGGATATGATCTCCATGTATAATACATAAGGGGGGATATGATCTCCATGTATAATACATAAGGAGGGATATGATCACCATGTATAATACATAAGGGGGATATGATCTCCATGTATAATACATAAGGGGGGATATGATCACCATGTATAATACATAAGGGGGGATATGATCTCCATGTATAATACATAAGGGGGGGATATGATCTCCATGTATAATACATAAGGGAGGATATGATCTCCATGTATAATACATAAGGGGGGATATGATCTCCATGTATAATACATAAGGGGGGATATGATCTCCATGTATAAATACATCAGTGGTTCATATAGTGAACTCGGTGTAGAGTTATTCACCATGAGGTCATCACAGAGGACAAGGGGGCACTCTTTACGTCTGGAGGAAAAGAAATGTAATCTCCAAACATGGAAAGGTTTCTTCACAGTGAGAGCTGTGAGAATGTGGAATAGACTCCCTCAAGAGTTGGTTCTGGCCAGCTCAGTGGATTGCTTCAAAAAAGTCCTGGATTCTTTCTTGGATACACAGAATATAACTGGATACTAACATTTATAGGTAAAGTTGATCCAGGGAATATCCAGTTGCCCCTGGGGGGATCAGGAAGGAATTTTTTTCCCAGCAGGAGCAAACTGGATCATGCTTTGCTGGTTTTTTTTGCCTTCCTCTGGATCAAATGTGGGTGTAGGATTATAACTTTTTTTTTTTTTTCTATGGTTGAACAGGATGGACTTTTGTCTTTTTTGAGCCAGACTAACTATGTAACTATGTAATATTGAGGTAATGCGCTAGGCGGGTGCACCTTCTGTTTTTTATGTTTTTATAGTTGCATCTCTGGCTTCCCCTGACCTGTCAGAGGGCAGCACAGCCGGTGTCATCTTTGACCCACTCATAGGCCATTCAACAGTTCCATGGTGCCAATGAATTGTTCTTGAGCGCAAGAGGTGTTTTTCTTGTTTGTCTAGTTTTCATATGCATGCGCATGCTTGCTTAATGGACTTTCGCACCTAGTAGCCTATTTAAAGCCTTACAGGACTCACATTCATTCCTGAGTAGTTGTCACCTCCTTCTGCTTGTGACCTGATCCTGGGCTCATTTGTATCCTGACCCAGCCTGTTCCTGAACCCCTGTTGCTGACTCTGGCTTGTGACCCAACCTTGCTTCCTGCCTGCTGTTCCGGTGCACCCTCTGCTCGCTTGATGCTGACCCTTGCCTGGCTCTGACTCCGCTCCTGGTTCCTGGCTTTGCACTCCTGATGCCCGGTTGTTGCTGATCTCTGCCCGTCTGACTACTCATCCAAGATCCAGTGTTTCCCTACCACTAGTTGACCAGCTCCAGCTCTGCATCTGCATCCAAGATATTCAGAATGGGATCTCCTAAAGGCACCCATACCACTCTGTGCCCTGTTATACCCTGTCATGATTCCCAGGGGAAGCAGGGCAAGAGGTGTAAGGGCAGCCCTCTCGTCAGCTCAGCCTTGACCAGGTACGTGACACTGAGTTTCTTTATAGACAACTACCACCAGTATGAGTTTGAGGGAATGTATGATGCTTTTGTACATATTTTTTTCTTTTTTATGTTTTTATGTAGATAAATATGTGTATTCTTGTATCCATCCAGCAGGTGCAGCTCTTAGTTCCTTTTCAAATAGTTTCCCATTTCACCTTACCTTTGGTTGTAAAAAAAAAAAGCCTGCTGTTTACAGAGCTCAATAGCTCAAGCTGAAAATTGATGTACACAAGTTAGTCAGAACAGTGACTCCTCCCCTTCACTCCACATAGCTCTGTCCAATCCACCGATAACAAAGTGCATGAAAGGGAAGTACACGAATTATGTTCTGGCCAGTTTATGTTCTCTGACAGCATTTAATATTAATGCTGCTTTTATTTTTGAGCCTTAAACACTCAGTACACATTTTTATTGCAATGTGTAGAAATTCTTGTTATTTTTCAGTGCGTCCAGAGGTGAAGGTGTGGGGCCGCCATCAGCCGGATAATGTTACCAGACTATACTGCCTGGCGTATGGGTTTCACCCCCAAGATGTGAATGTGAAGTGGATGAGGAATGGGGTGGACCATGTTCCTTCAGATGCAATGACTCCAATTCTCCCCCATCCTGATGGCACCTATCAGATCAGAGTCAGTGTGGAAGTGCCAACCAAGGAGGGAGACACTTACTCCTGTCATGTGGACCACAGCAGCCTGGAGGATGTTCTCCCTGTAAAACTGGGTGAGTAATGACAAACTTGCAGTAGGCATTACAGCACACTATGGGAATACGGTTTAGGAGCAGCAATAATGAGGACCTCACCTGAATGACACAGACAGGCAGGCAAACTCCAGGCTCTTAGTTATGATAGTGCTGACTTACCTCTCAGGCATGGGTGTGTGTGCTGTTATTCTACTGTATTCTCTCTGTGTCAGAGCTGGAATGTCAGCCCAGTGTTGGGCTGTAAGGCTCCCACAGAAGCTGACTATCTCCTTCCTGAGATCATGCTGTGGGAGTAGGGTAAAACTTTCAATTAAAGTGGTTGTGAACCTCAGAACAAAGCATATCCCTCTGTAGTGCATAAATTATGAGTGCAGCGCTAATTAGTATCTAATAGAACCGTAATACAATATATACTCAATCCCCAAAATAAATCCAAGATACTCAATACATATACAGTGTCATGCATGTATTCCCTCATGGGGAATATCTTGTGCAAAAACGTGAAAATAAAGTAATATATACTATAATAACATTTATACTAATAATAAACAGTGCCACACAAAAAGTGCACAAAGGAATAAACGATAGTTCAAATACGAGAAAAGTCCAAAGTTAATAATAGAGAGTGATCTAGAGAGTGATCCATACTGATAGGATCGTGTGATCCTGAAAGCGTGCTGGCCCCTTGGGGTCTAAGGAAGGAGATGAGGGGGCATTTTGGCTGTTAAGGATTGTCACGTGTGAATCACGTACACTGCACATAATTTTGCATGAAGAGTGGAGTGTGAAGTTCATCATTAAGCACAGCATCATCAGTATTATTATTATTAACTTTGGACTTTTCTCGTATTTGAACTATCGTTTATTCCTTTGTGCACTTTTTGTGTGGCACTGTTTATTATTAGTATATATGTTATTATAGTATATATTACTTTATTTTCACGTTTTTGCACGAGATATTCCCCATGAGGGTATACATGCATGACACTGTATATGTATTGAGTATCTTGGATTCATTTTGGGGATTGAGTATATATTGTATTACGGTTCTATTAGATACTAATTAGCGCTGCACTCATAATTTTTGCACTGTTTATTCACTTATTTTGGGTATAAGCTTAGTGTCAGCAGCTTATGGTTATAGGGTAGGAGTCCTTGTGAGCGCAGGAGGTTTTTTGTAAATATCCCTCTGTAGTGTGTACTTGTCTCAATCCAGGGCACTAAGTGTAATTTATGTCTGCTGCCTCATTCCTCTGCTATAAGCATGAGTCACTTCTGCTGAGTTTTCCTGACACCAAGAGAAATATAGTGACAGGGGAGGGCACAGACTGTGACTGACAGCCTCAGCTCTGTTCCTGTGTGCTGTATGAAAGGGAGTGTGTCCCTTCCCTCCAATCAGCTCTCAGAGTACTCCTCACTGAGTGCAACTTCAGCCCCTCACCCCCTGCTTTTCAGAGCTGACAGATCCTGTGCAAATTTTAATCCTCTGCACTTTAAAAGGATTTAACTAAAAAGATGTGTGCAGATAAACCGGTACACTTTATGTAGGAGGATTTGTTTAATCTCTGCGTATCACCTGAGGCCAGTCATTTCACTGGGTATATGGAAGAGTTTACAACCACTTTAACAGTTTTCTTTTATGTAATCCTGATAGCACAATGGCATACCTGGAACTAGGCAGTCCGCCCCAATGTACAGCTAGCTAGTGGCAGTCAGGCGCAGGGGTGGACAGGTCTGCGATCAGCCCTCTAGAGTTGTGTTAGGCTACATCTGCCCCATCCAGACCACTGCCAGGCAGAAATCTTAAATTCGAGAACTCACCCAATCCCTGAGTCCCCACTATCACTTATCAAGGAGCCAGTAGAGGAAGACTTTCACTGCTCTCTTCATCTGAGGTATGATCTGTCAAAGCTGTGATGGACGTGAGTAGTGAAGACTTTCTGGGGTTTATTTACTAAAGCTGGAGAGTCCAAAATCAGACTCCCTTCTGCATAGAAACCAATCAGCTTCTAACCTCAGCTTGTTCAATGAAGCTTTGGCAATGAAACCTGGAAGCTGATTGGTTTCTATGCAGAAGGGAGTCTGATTTTGGACTCTCCAGCTTTAGTAAATAAACCCCTCTATGTCTATATTTGTGTAGCACCCTCCAAGATAGATGCTAGTTTAGGTAAACTTAGTTTCTGGCTCACTTCAATCGGATTAGCTGCCTGCAATTGTTTTGGACTGTTCTGTGTTTCACTGGCTGCAGGGTTGACTGTCATTCTGGAAGGGTTTTTGAGGATAGAGGGCTGGGAGAGTCAAATCAGCAGCTGAATATTTATGCAGCCCTGACCAGTCCCTGGGGAGAATGTGCCCAGGTGGTGACTGGGGAGGAGCATAAATACTGAGACCTGGAACAGAAAGATTCTTTTCCCAGAGGAGGAGATCCCAGCCTGGAGGGCTTTTGCCCTCCTGGGCAGGCTACCATGTGGGTGCTGTTCATTGAGGTCCCAGCTAGGCTAGCTGGAGGGCCTACTATTCTAAACATTGCTGGAGTTGACTGAGGGACTTTTGTCTGGGGATCTGGTCTGGTATCACTGGAGAGGTGTCTGGAAGATATTGGAAGGGGGCGTCCATCTATTTAAGGACATTAGTGAGTACAGACTGGAGAGAGAGATTCCTGTGACTGTTTGCTGCTGCTGTCCCTACGTGCTAGAGTCAGCGTTGCTCAGAGAGGACATTGTGCCTGGTGTCCTAGTGTCCTGGTGTCCTGGTATAGCTCAGTCCACTAACTGCATGTCCAAGGACTCTGGTTACATAAACAGGAGGAAGATTAGTGTTTTCTTAAAATTATTGCACCTGATTTTTTTCATTTATAATAAAGGTTTTGTAATTTTGTAGTCTTTATTTAATTTTTGGTTTCATTAAAGCCCTGAAGGCTCATGTTAATGGTCCTTCTATTGAGCAGATCTTAGTTCTGCCAATTATTTGTCCTCAAGTTGCTGCTAAAACCACGTCATACCACACTACCATGCCATTTGGTGCGAAGCAATCTGAGAAAGTAATGCGCTACTTATTCCATGTGTCGGTATGTTTCCCAGCCCACTGAAATGCATGGCTGTCCAAACTGGAACGTGTGGAACCACATAGGAACACGCATGCTCCAGCATGAACCTGCCCATGTGCTTTGAATCGGGAAATCAAGGCTTATTATAATGAATATGTTTTTATTTTTTCATGATTTATATACAGTAAGAGCCTATTATACTGCATATTATTCTATACCTGTATGTGTAATTTGTTGTGATTCATTGCGCCTAGAAGCGAAGCATATCTCATATACAGAAAAGAGACGGAAGAGAGCATTTACCTGGATGCTTATGTTGCCTATCATTGCTATTCTTTTGTTGCCAATCCTCGCTGTGTTTATAAAGATCTCAGGTGGGTATAGAAAATCTCTTTGTAGTTCATTGTCTATCTGTAGAGTAGTATTGAGTCAATGTTGACACATAGCAACCTTTGAGTGCTACGATTGTGACTTTGGTCTCTTTCAGATGGGTGGTAAATACAGGAAGCTGAGCTGTAGATTTACTGACCCCTGACCACCCACCTGAACTGTAAAATAACAGCCAGACGTGGCTTTGCACAAATTGTGACTGCAATGCCTTGCTTCGTGTCTGTGGTCTTTTTAACTCAGTAGGGTCATGTTCAGGAGCAGACTGACAACCATGGGGCCCCCGGGCAATAGGGGATCATGGGGCCCCTGTGTCCTTGCCCAAACTCAAAATAGCCTATGAAAAAGGTTCCAGGGGCATCTCATGGGGCCCCTTACTGACCCTGGGCCCTCGGGCAGTGCCCGAGTTTCCAAATGGTCAGTCCGCCCCTGGTCATGTTGGAACCACGTGCAATGCATGTGATTGTGGCAGGGCATTGCAACATTATGGGGTTAAATCAGGCAGTGAGGCAGTGATATGACGCCTCCTCACTGCCTGTCCAGTGTGCTCTGAAAAATGTTCTGAATGTGGATTGCTCTTCAGAGGACACCACTCTCCACTGTAGGTATGAAAGAGCTCTTTCTGCTTGCTTTTAGATTACCAATTGTTTCTCCTGCTTCATTTTTTCACAAAACTCCCAATACAGGCAGGCTACCTGTATATGTTGGCAAAGAACCTGGAGCACCTGGAGAATTATGGAAATCTATAGAGATCTTATAGATCCCATGCTGGAAGCATTAAAGGATAAGTTTACCTTTGGGAACATGTTACATGTTCCATCCGTTGTTAGGGTAGAACATGTAACATGCTCCCATAGCTGTAGCCGTTGCCCCCTACCTCCCCATCTGTTAAATTTTAAAACAGCGCGGTTTTGTGGGACTCCGCCCACACAGGCGCGTCACTCATTCACAGACCTCTGTGAATGAATGAACTGCAAGTCCTGGCAGCCTAAGGACTCATGTACATTGCAGCTGCTAAACTAGGAGTAGTTGTGCTTTTTTTTCAGCAGCCCCTAAACTTTCCATTGTTTTCCTGTGTGTCCATGCACACATAGTCATTTACAGTAGTATACAGGCAGTTGAGGTTACGGCATTTTTTTGGAAGCACGAAAATTGCGTTCAGGAGTAGAGTTTACCGGCGTTTCAAACGACAAACGCTTGTAACCGCGTGTAAACGTGTTTATGTGCGTTTGCGTTTAGACTCGTTTTTTGACAGGTCCATATCCAGAGCCTTTTTTCTTCATCAAAAATGCATGTACTACATTTTCCATGTATTCAAATGGACCCGGCCCACCAGTGCAGTCAGTTCCAGGTTTTGCGTGAAGGAAACAATGGTAGAACGCGCCGCATTAGGCTCATGATGGGATCCATAGTGAATACAACCAGAAAAGACAGCTAATGTCAACACATACTGCTCTCTCTGCTTCTGCTCTATTTCTCACAAAATGTCTGAAATAATTATTTACTATTTCAGTCCATTCTGGACATTTGGAAGGTCTCCTGTGGTTATCTTTTAAAAACGCTTCTAAACGCAAATGCACATAAATGCAGCTAAACTGACGTTTTTAACCTGTTTTCTAACAGTCAGTTTCCAGCGGTCAGAAAACGTTTTCAAACACCCCGTGTACATGAGCCCATAGCAGCTGTCAGCTTGTAGTTTTCAATGAAATTGCACGGCGCTGTGAAGCACCATGGTGGTTCATTGAAGCTTTCTGTCAGTATATCTGCTTTACCGTACATCCTGTATGGCAAACAGATATTCTGACAGGTCTGCAGGAGACCTTCATGACACCAGCGATTTACTGATCGCTGGTGTAATGCTTTACAGGCTCCTGTAGAAAAATGAACATTTTTGAACATTTTTATACCTGCAAAAAAATGCGCAGTTATTATTTTTGTCTAAAAAGTGAGCGTACCCTTTAAGCCTAGGTTCACACTATGAATTGCACAGGAGCCGCACTGCATTCCTGTGCAATTCACATGCGATTCAGCGCAGTGCGATTTGAGACCAAAGTTGGTCATGCACCAATTTAAGAACCGCACTGCTACAGATCGCATGGTGGCAGTGCGACCTGCATTTGGGGTGTCGTTAAGATTGCACTGACACCCACTGCAGGTCACAAGGGCAATGCAATTTGAATGCGGTGTGGGAAAGGTGTTTTGTACTTCACAGAAGATACCTCGGAAGGCTGATAACAATGAGAGTTCATTTCACTGCACAGGATTTCTGACAGGATCAAGCAGAATTTTTGTGCACTTGCAGAAGTGTTTGTTTTAGCCGTAAAGCAGAACTCCAGGATAAGCAAACATTGTCTAAATTCAAGAGTCATGCTCTTCCTTGAATCTTGGTGTGATTTGTGCAGTAATCCAGTGTGAGACTTTTCCTGTAATAAAGACCGCTCACTGCTGCTCTCCCTCCTTGCGCAGGGTGACTGGTCTTGTCTCCGCCCCTGCCTGTAGTTTTCTGGAGGCAGCCCATACTAGGAGGGATCTGCTGGGTCCCTCCCACAGCTCTGTTGTCTGAGCAGGCTCTTTGCAATGACATTTGGTGCACACAAAGTGGATTTAAAAGAAGTATGAGTTTCTTCCTTTTTTTGCACAATCTTAATCATTATGAGCTCCTGCACTCTACAAATCTTTCCTGTCCTCTGGGAAGTGCACCATTTCTGTAAAAAAAAAAAAAAAAAAAAGAGATAATTACCTGTGGGAGGGGCTACAGACTTTCCTGGATTTTCATGCCGACATTCTGGTCTGGATTCACCCCCTTTTCTCTCCTCTGTTTGTTTGCTGTCAGCTGGAAGTTATCTGCGCACTTCCGAGACTTCACAGAGCAGCAGTCCCTGTTCCCCCCCCCCCCCCCCTTCATTGAGCTGACTCGTTTCGTCCACCAATCACTGTGGACTTCTTCAGAACATTTGAAAGAAGTCTGCAGAGATTGGCGGATGAAACGTATCATATAGATAGAGTACAGAAGGATTGAAACCAGTTTATTATTTGCTATTTGAGTTCCATTGAGGAGATTTCCTTCTCTTACTGTCCTAAAAACATGCAAAAGAAAGCGACAAAAAAAATCCCCTCTTAGATGGGAGCAGAAGACATACTTCCCATTGGAGGATTCCCCTCAGCTCATTTTGGCAACGGGCAGAGGACCTTGGCGGTTAGTGCTCCTGCCTTGCAGCACTGGGGTCTTCACTTCAAATACCATATGGACATGTAGTCATGGATTTTCCATGACTTTCTATCAAGGTGACCATGGTCATCAGGACACGTAAAGAGGGTGAATCTCCCTAGGAGGGTCACACATAAAATCTGAGAAAGGTTCTAACCCTCCAACACTCCATCCAAAATTTTAAAAGGTGTTAGCTTTAGATATACTTTACCAATGCAAAAATGTTTTTTCTTCTTCTGTGCAGGCCGCGAAAACAAGGCAGTCACCGAACCAGACTGATTTCAGCACGATATAGATCGCTTCAACCACCATTTTGCTTTACTTGTCATTTGGTTATGTAGTCTAGTGTGGTGTGAGTGTGATATATTTGTTGATGCTGTGTGTGTAACAGAACATATCTACAATGCTTGTGCAATAGCAAGCCTAATAAATAGATTTTTAGGTAGCGTTTAAAGATGTACAGTACAAACTGAAACAAAAAACACAGAGGTCCATACAGTATATATTAGGCAGAGAAAAGTCGTAGACAGGAAAATAATTTTACAGGTTTTTAAATGGAAGATTTAGATCAGTTATATACATGTATTCATGCACAGACACAGTACTCCCTTTTGTATTTGAAACAAACAGTTACTACATAAAATGAGAAAGGATTCCCAAAGCATGATGGATTACCTGCGAACGCACATCAGAATCGTCTGCCTTTTGGTTGGATTTGTCTAACTGACATCTCCAACTGAGGGGAGCCATTGTTCTGAAGCTGTATTTACACACAACGGACAGCTGCCGAAAAGGAAAACTGCAGCAGTTCCTTCTCCAACAGCTTGTGATTGGATGCCTGATTCAGCTCATCACACTGCTCCCTTTTTTTTTTAGCGCAGCTCCAGGCTGCATTGCAGTGTGAATGGCAAAACAATTGTTTTCTGTGTGTCCTTGCAGTGACAGGCATTGTACAATGCAGTAAAATGCCTCTGAACGCACAATGTGTGAATTCAACCGAAGACAGGCCATAGATGATGAGATTTTCTTTCCTTCCACCTGAAAACGGCTCAATTTCCTCATCAGTACATTTAGTGTTGATGGTGTAATCCCTCCTGCAGCACTATTGTGTTCTGCCGGCAAGGAGCTTTCCCTGCAGGTAGAACACAATTCGTGTTGCTGGTTATGGCCAGTGGCACTAATCATTTGTTAAAAACCCGACAGACTAGTTGTACAAGTCATTTGATAGACTGATTTGCGTACAAGCAGGGTGCCCATACATGGATCAAAATTTGTCCTGTCCCTGCTGAACCGGCAACATTTTGATCCATGTATGGCTGGCTTTACCCATTTACTTTGTGTGTATTTTCTAGACAGCAGCCTTTTTACTATCAGAGAGCAAAGATCCAAAAACTTCATAAAGAGTGTGCAAAATAATAATATGCAATATTATATATTCACCCAAAATATCATCTATACCGCAGTTTGCCTTATGTATAATTGTACCATTTTGTACATTTTTTTCTCTATTATTAGTCTCTCAAAATTAAATTATTGCTGTGTACTAACTTATATATGCACAGTGTATAGAAGGTTTTATTTTACTATATACTGCTGTGACTTCCATGTTTTGCTTCTCTATAGTTGTACCTGCTTTTCCCTTTTAACCAATTATATTAATGTTTTTATATGTTTCTTTTTATGCAGTTTGGTGGTTGCATTAAAATACAATTTAAATGAAAACTAGGATGTCGTCTTATTTTCTCCCTGCATCTTTGTATAGATTATCTTATCTTTAAAGCTGAACTAAACCCACCGAGTTTGACAATACGCTGGCCATACACAGATCAAATTTCAGCGGTTACCTGCAGACTCAGTTGAAACTCTAGATGGGCGGTCATGCCGGCAACACCCAGCTCTACAAACTTTGATCAGAAGATCAAAACCGAATGGAAGATTGGCCAAAACAGTGACTTCAGTCACTATATAAGTATTCAGACAGGTACCAGCTATCAGAATACAAAAGCTGTCAGGGATGGAATGATGGAATGGAATGTGAAAATACTTAAAGTCTACTTTAAATCCATGTTTAATGTGCCTTTAAACAATTTGGTTAAGCCAAGCTGGCCCAACAGAACTATTTACTGTACTAACGTCCACCTGCTGGGCGTGCTCCACTCCAGCCAATCAAAGAAAGCTTTATATTCATTCAAGGAATACAAAGCTTCCTGTAAATGGCTGAGCAGTGCTTAGCCTATTTTGCTCCAGGAGCATGAAAGCAAGTCTCTGCCCCACTGCCACAACACAACACTGTATAGTGGATGGAGGCAAGGCTATACACTGCTAATGGGCCTCTAACACTGATGAGGTGCGGTTTGACTGAACCGTGGGTGTAGTGCAGCATGCCCGCGAATTTGGTATTGGTTAGCTGTGCTTTCCCATAGAGTTCCATTAAGTCCCACAATTTTGGTGCGCTTTTTGAAAAAACACACCAAAACTGCATGCAGAACATTTGGTGTTTTCAGAAAACGCCCAGAAAACGCGCCTGTTAGTGCAGTATATAGTTTGAGCCAGCTTGGCCCAAACAATTTAGAGAGACATTAAGCTGTAAATGTCCAAAAGCCAGCTGGGCTATGGCAATTTAAGATCAAAATGACAACTTTTTTTCTTTCCATTCTTTTTGTGTTTGTAGTGTTGTGTTAAAAATTGAACAAGTTACAAAGCTAAATTTTGAGCAAGAAAACCATATGCTACCTTATATTCTAGAGCCAAAAAAAAAAAAAAAAGAATCATAATGAAAATAAAGCTTGGCTCTCTTTTACTACCTTCGTTATGGCTTAATCACACAGGTTTACCCTGTTGAGCCATAACTACTTTAAGTACGTCCCACTCATATTCCACCAGGGTACACTGCAAGACTCCTATCCATTCAGGTTTACACTAACCAATTTTTCTTATTTTTCCCTACATACAATACGCAGGAGAGAATCCCACCTGGGAAAATACTTACCTTGCTCCAATGCAGCCACCATTTCTACTACAGGGCTGCAGCTCTCTTCTCTTCCTGATGCACATGCACTCCATTGCTCATTTAATCCATTCTTGGTGAGCCATATTCATGGCGCCTACACACAGAATGGAGACACCTTGCCGGAGTTGAGCACTGTGTAGAGACCCATCCCCTATGCCGTTGTGCCTGTATTAAATTTAGAATGTTACTGCTAGGCTGTAAGTGACCTGAGCTCATATTTACCTTTTCTGGTTTCTGTAGGTTTACCTTAAACCTGGTAAGTTGAATGCTTTAGCTCAGGGTTGTCCAACATTTTGACTTTCCTGGGCCACAAGAGGAATTGTCATGGACCACACATAAATACATTAACAATAAGGATAGCTAATGAGCAGAAAAGGTCGAGCAGATCACAAGTTAATGATCACTTATCACAGATCACTTATAGATAATGTACCTGGGTAACTAAACTTTATTTTTTTAATATTTTTAATTATAAAAGTTAGAGGTCATCATGAAACTAGTACGATATTTAGATGGATGGAGTAGCAATCCTCAATGAATTCATCAGATAATTTGGTTCTAATTTTGCCCTGTGTGCCTCATCCTTGAAAATATAAATGTAAATACGGTATCACCTCCAAACACCCAATAAACTACACAATTCTAAATAGAAAAACTTTCACCTCTTGAAAGCATTAATCATAAGGAAATTTCTAAAAGAATCAATCTAACCCACCCACTGGTGCAAAACCTCCTACCCCAAAAATATCAATATATACCCTCAAAGTATTAAATGTCCAGAATTCTAATTAAATAAGTGTCCAGTGTCTCAAGAATCCAAAGCGATGAAAATAATTATATAAATCCCACTTGATATCAATTCTTTATGGTGTTGTAATCCTCAGCTTCCACGGAAAACCTCAAAATAAAAAAACCTCAACACAGTGCATTAACTTAATAACTCTGAAAAAAAAACACTCCATGCGTACAAACGCAAAAAATAGTGCAAAAAACGTGAACAAAACAAGTAAACAACACTTGTGCCAAATTAGTGATGTGCTTTTGAGGATTACAACACCATAAAGAATTGATATCAAGTGGGATTTATATAATTATTTTCATCGCTTTGGATTGTTGAGACACTGGACCCTTATTTAATTAGAATTCTGGACATTTAATAATTTGAGGGTATATATTGATATTTTTGGGGTAGGAGGTTTTGCACCAGTGGGTGGGTTAGATTGATTCTTTGAGAAATTTCCTTATCATCCTTGAAAATAGTTGCTCACAAATATAGGTGCTGCTGGAAATGGATGGCACGCATATGGAGTGATAGTGAAGAGTGGGAGATTTTTCTTTGTGAAGATAAAACCTATAAAGAGTTCTGTAAAAAGACATGGTCAAAGTTGGGCCATATTCATGGCCGCCTTGGGCCACATGGGTTGGACACCCCGATTTAGCCCGGTGGTGGATGGAAGTTTCAGTAAATCAGTGTGGGAAGGATTAACCACTAGAGACAATAGATGTATAGTGTCTACAAATGATAGAGTATATATACTGGAATTTTTTTTTCTTCTTATATACTAGTAATGGCGGCAATCAGCGACTTATAGCGGGACTATGGCAGGCATTCTGACACGGGGGGGGGGGGGAACTGTCACTGACATCCCCAGTGACACCAATACAGTGATCAGTGCTAATAAAAAGCAGAACACTGTACTAGTGACACTGGGCAGGAAGGGGTTAACCTCTGGGGCAATCAAAGAGCTCCCCTGGCAGACGACACTCCTCCACACTCTGGCAGTAGACTGTTCCTCAGCATCCTCATGTTCAGTGCAGAGCTATGTACCCAGCATCAGTCTTGATGATGTCAGGACCTTTGATAGGAAGATGATGCAGTGGGGACTGGTCTAGCAGAGGATCAGGTAAGTAAATTGACTATTCTATGCCCCCTAAATCTTAATGAGCAATTAACTCTTGCAGTTGGAGAATTTTGATGTTACCTGAAGTTGAGCTTTTAGGGAAAATTCCTAATCTTAAATATACCAAGCACAGTGTTGGCTGCTATTTTATTGGTTTATGTAATAAAAAATTTTATATATTGCAGCCTACCAATCATTAGATGTGGTGGCTGCATATGTTTTCTTTTTCAGGCTCCACCATTCTCTTTTCCCTTGGCTGATGTACAAAGCAGTCCACCATACTGCCCCGAACTACATCACTGACCTAATATGCAAGTACCGCCCAACACGCACACTCCGCTCCTCACAAGACCTCCTTCTCTCTAGTTCCCTGGTCTCCTCCTCCCATGCCCGCCTCCAGGACTTCTCCAGGGTGTCACCCATCCTCTGGAACTCCCTGCCCCAACCCATCAGATTATCACCTACTCTCCTCTCCTTTAGGCGCACCCTGAAAACCCATCTCTTCAGGGAAGCCTACCCCACCCCCTGCTAACTTGCCAACCTTCTCCACTCTTCCTACCACTCCATCCCCCACAGCTATCTCCTCCTGTGCCACCACCCCCTCCCTCCTAGATTGTAAGCTCGAAAGAGCAGGGCCCTCGATCCCCTCATGTTTTGCATTGTATTGGTATTGTTCTGTCACATGTTCTGTCCCCCTTTGTAATGTACAGCGCTGAGCGAACTATTGGCGCTTTATAAATACTGTATAATAATAATAATATGGCCAGTAACACACCTCCTGTATTAGAGTGCCTCCACCTTGGAGGAAGGAGCACAGGGGGCACCTTTGCACAGCAGCAATGTCAGTCTGAGGGGATGGAAGTGTTGGATGTGTTAGATTTAAATATACTAACAAACTGAAGCCAAACTCTCGCTCACAGTTTATAAGCAGCTACAGCAGTTTTCTTCCTTTTGTGATCAAGTTTTTTTTCAAAACTAAAGCAGATTATTATAAGCACCCCTGCCAATGGTAAATTGTCTAATCCCTGTAACTGCTAGAGAGCCTGTCCTTTTGAAAAACAACAGACATACTAGCTAGATCAATAGATAAAAAAAAAAAAGAAAACGAACGCAGCCACCACATCTAAGAACTGGAAAACTGAAATATAATAAATGTTTGTGTTTGAGTTTAATAACACTTCAATACCAGTCTTTTTTTCCAACATATTAAAATGATTGTGTAGGCCTTTTTTTTTTTTTTTTTTTAAACATGAAGCAAAAAAGTAGTGGTATAGCATATTTCTTTAAAATCATTTGATGTAAAAGGTAACTGTACAGAAATGCTTAGACCTACAAGTCACAGATACAGAAAAATATTTAATACATGTTGATCATATATCACAGTAAATGCAACAATAGAGTAACAGCAACATTTGAGTGGTTTACGAGTATTGGAAGAGCTGAACAAATGGCAGTTTTCTCCAAAGTATCACTGGTGAGGCGCACCATGACATCAGGCACACCCTCAATGATGGGGACTGACCAAGCTGAACAAAACTGGAATAAAGCTCGGTAAAACCAAGTTAAAATGGATATGCAGTCACATTTAAAGGGAACAGATAATCTAGTGTATGTTTTCTTTCATGTTCTTTATAACCTTTATTAGTGTGTGATCCAGCTAGTGGCTTTCATTTTGAATCAGTTAAAGTGTATGTTAACCAAAGTGATTCTAAAGAGTTAATTGTAAAAAAAAAACAAAAAAAAAAAAAAAACACAAAACACAACAAAAAACAAACCCCACAAAAATCTAAATTTTATACTTCCCCTGCTGTGTGCAGTGGTTTTGAACAGAGCAGCCCGGATCCTCCTCTTCCCAGGCCCCCTGATGGCAAGCCTGGCCCCTCCCTTCTGTCAGGTGCCCCCACAGCAAGCAGCTTGCTATGGGGGCACCAGAGCATGCAAACTCCCCAGCCGCTGCTCTGTGCATCTTTTCTATTGGCTCAATGGCCAATTAATTGGCTCAATCAGCCAATGAGAAGAGGGATTCCCAGGATAGCCGAGACTCCAATGCAGATCGCTGGATCGATAGGGGGCTTACAGAGGTACAGAAGTCAGATGGATCAGGGTGAGTATTGGGGGGTATAGAATGCATGAAAAACCTTCAGCCTTTACAACCACGTTAAAATTGATTTTAGACATTCATGGGTGGATTCTTACCTACCTTGTAAAGCTGGTCTTACATGCCAATTCTTAGTAATTTCCTATGAAATACCTGGTGATCCTGCCAGCTCTCCCTCTTTTTCTCCTACAGCATGACCAAACCAAGCACAGAAACAGATTCTTCTGGTGCCAAATTACTACATGCCAGCATCTCCTGCAGTCAACTTCTTCATCTCAATTTGTGAATGTTGGGGCATAGTAATTGACCGACAGCCACTCAAGCTGGGAGCCTAAAGATTCCATTCATCTATGGTATGGTTTAGTAAGGACCAGCTGAGATTCAATCCATTTATGGGCAGGCTGGTTGTACCGAAGTCGATCCATCGATTGACTTGGGTACAACCAGCCTGTTGCTTTTTGAACATGCAGTTACTGCCAGTGGCTACCGCTGCTAACAGTAATCATTGTGTTCTGCCAGCCAGCAGAACACAACAGTGCTGCGGTAGGGATTGCCCCATCAACTTTGACTGTGTTGATTGGGAATCAAGTGATTTTTCTTTCCTGCAATCCATGGTTGCAGCAAAGAAAATCAAATCATCTATGCCACATTTCATGTGGCCCTTGCACCCCTGGTCTCTGCCCCCACCTTGCCCCAGCAGTCGGCAGCAGAGAGAATAGAACTCTTCTGCCAAATCTTGCACCTCTCAGTGCAGCTGCAGCACCCCCTCATCTCTGCCTCTCCTCGTCTCAGCATTCAGCTGAATCTGGTAACTGACTCCACTCTTCCTCTGGTCCTCCTCCAGACCCTGCATTTTCTGCTTTCTAGCTCTGCCCCCAAAGGGGGTGCACGGTGATCTTAGGGATGGGTAGTGGGGTTCTCTGGACATCTAGTCTTACAGATACAACCTGCCCTTTGAGGACAACCATAATGCTGATACAGCCCACGATGAAATGGAGTTTGACACCCTATCTATGGCTTTCCTTACTGTCAGCCACCCTCACAGTTCCTGAGATTAGGGACATCAAGTGACTGCTGACACCGTCAAAGTTGCACAACAGCGGGTTCCTTCTAAAAAGCAATTCAAATCCAAAATAAGTGCGCTAAACAAATATATAATGTCCATACATCAAATATATTCAAATCCAAAAAAATCCATCTGACAAAATTTTACGAACTTCGTGAATAATCCACCACCGAATCAATCAAATGCACTCACCAGAGCTAAGTGCTGATCAAATTATAGACCAGCCTTAGCGTTTTTTGCTCTGGGAGCGTAAACACCACCAAACTCCAGACTTTCGATGTATTCTATTGTAGTATAAGAATCCAGCTGATATACACCCTTCTATATCTTTAGGCAGGAAATGAGGAGGAATACTCTGCAGCCACTCTTCATGAGTGGACAATCACCACAGCTCCATTAACCGGGACCAGGTTCAAAAACAAAAAAGAATATAATGGTGCAGCATGTTTTAATATGATGTTTGAGATAGATGTCATGTCCGCTATAGATGAGGGTAATATGATAAAGTAGTGAAGCGAGGGTTTTATGTTCAGTACCGCTGACACTCATTTGCCGTGATGCAGAGTGGGTGCGGTATATATTGAATGGGCCGACGTTCGCATCCGTATCGCCCCATGAAGACGTCGGTGACGAAACACGTAGGGGGTGGTCTGTCGGATGCTGACGTCAGGACGTTCCCTGCTATTGCCGAAAGATTAGTCAAGCAGATGGAGCTGTGTTTTTCCCTTTTACCTATGCGTGCATTGCCGGTGTCAGCTGGACACCTCACTTGTGAGTGAATTTTATTCTTTAATAAATTAACGCTGGTTAAAACATGCTGCACCATTATATTCTTTTTTGTTTTTGAATGTGGTCCCGGTTAATGGAGCTGTGGTGATTGTCCACTCATGCAGAGTGGCTGCAGAGTATTCCTCCTCATTTCCTGCCTAAAGATATAGAAGGGTGTATATCAGCTGGATTCTTATACTACAATAGAATACATCAAAAGTCTGGAGTTTGGTGGTGTCTACGCTCCCAGAGCAAAAACCGCTAAGGCTGGTCTATAATTTGATCAGCACTTAGCTCTGGTGAGTGCATTTGATTGATTCGGTGATGGATTATTCACGAAGTTCGATATATTTTTTACATGGATTTTTTTGGATTTGAATATATTTGATGTATGGACATTATATATTTGTTTAGCGCACTCTTATTTTGGATTTGAATTGTTTTTCCATTTTTGTGTAGTGGGAGTTGCTGCTGTATAGTTAGGAAAGGGTGTGGCGCTTTTTCTAAATTACCAATTTCCTTCTAAAAAGCAGCTGCAAATAGAGAGAACCAAGTGGCCATAGTATCCCTCCAACACGTTTATCTGGCATATTATGTATGTGCATGCGTTTATGTATGATACGTCACACTGTCAGAAGCCTTCAATTATCAGTCTCCACCTCCACCCCACGGAAGCTCATGTACGTAGGGCTGAAAAGTGGTCACATGATCATTTGTAAAATTTGCCAGAAAAGGTACTTACAACGTACAGCTTTGAATTCTACTAATGTTGTCCACTTAGTAAATCTATTCTGACTAGATAACGTTTTCCTACAAAGGAAGGGTTCACATATATTTTAAAAGGTAACCTGTGAAGTTAAAAAGCTTAGCAAACTACCATTGCTCATGTCTGGGGCACAAGTGTTATCTGTACATACATATTCAGCTCCACAAATCATATTCTGGGCTCTTCTATTGACTGTTTAGGTGCATTCACTTAATCACAGACTGGTAATGGGTATAGAACATTTGGGGCCATGGTAATCAGTATATCACAAATCCATGGCTTCCCTACCTGATTGATAGCACCACAAGTCTATACGTATTCCAGTATAGATGAAGCTAGATTAAAAAAAATCAGTAGGTAAAGCCTACACATTTCAGGGCTCACAAATCCACCTTCATCAGGGTGTGAGGAGTAGGAAATACTGGACAATGCAAACTAAGGATTAGAATGACAACAGTATGGGCACCAAGACTGACAACCTGGTGTCTCTATAGTTATCCTTTGTCTAGTATTTCCTTCTATCTCCACCAGCACACACCCTGATGGAGAGTTTGAGCCCCCAGAAATGTATTGGCTTTACCTATTAATCTTTTTACCTTGATTATTATTATACAGGATTTATATAGCGCCAACAGTTTGCTCAGCACTTTACAACGGGAGACAATACAGCAACAATACAGTTCAATACAAGAGGGATAGGAGGGCCCTGATCCTGGGAGCTTACAATCTAAGATGAATATGTCTACTTATAGACTTGTAGCACTTTCATCTTTTACACTTTTTTTCAGTTGCTCTGGGGACCCATTAGGGTTGCCTCATATTATGATAGAGGGCTGCCTTTTAAAAAAGGAGGTTACACGAAATCATACTTTGAGTCCAGCGCTCTACCAGTACTATTTTTTAGAATATGATTTAGCCCTGGTTCACATCTGTGTGGGCCGCCGCGATTTGCGTGGGCATGAGAGCCCATCCATTTGAATGGACTCCTGTGCCCCGGGACACGCAGGGAAGAAATTTCTGCACTACTTTGGAAATTGCAGCCCACACGGGAAAAGAGGTTCTCAGTAAGGTTGCGATTTCCAGCGCGGGCGGTGTGCCATTAGAATTAATGGCACCCACCTGCGGGTCCTGCATTCCTGTGTGGGTGGTGCAGCTGCAGGTATTTATGCATGTGCACCAATTTGCATTGTGTCGTGAAATTCTTGTCAACACACTGCACTTTTTCAAGGTTCATTTTCCACAGCAGAACACAGAACTGAAATATTTTTTTTTTTGTACCTATTGTGTGTCTATGCAAAAAATTTTTTTCCATTGCACGCCAATTTGGGTGGTCCTTGAGTTGGGAGTGTGCTGAGAAATGTCATAGTGCAGGTGGCGAGAAAGAGCCCTTAGATCAGTGGTTCTCAACCTGTGGGTCGCGACCCTTTTGGGGGTCGAACGACCCTTTCACAGGAGTCCCCTAAGACCATCAGAAAACACATATTTCCGATGTGTAAAGAGCAGCTACTGTGTAGAAAGCAGCTACTGTGTAGAAAGCAGCTACTGTGTTGAAAGCAGCAGTATTGGAGGTAAAACGACACTTGAATTATAATTACTGGGTAAATAATTTTATGGTTGGGGGTCACCACAACATGAGGAACTGTATTAAAGGGTCACGGCATTAGGAAGGTTGAGAACCACTGCCTTAGATTGTTAAAGCGCTAGATTTCAACACACAAGCCATTTATTTTTGAATATTTTTTACATCTCAGTGCACCTGGATCTCTGTCATCCTCAATTAGCCCCTTTCTGTCTAAAGCTGGCCCATACACAGGTTGAATTCTGAAAGAATTTTCTTTCAAAAATCTTTTTTAAAGAATTTTCGTTTGAATTTCACACCATTAGTGGATCACAGAAACAGCCGATTTTTGTGTGACCATCGAATCAGTGATTGGGCATGTTGAAAATTTTTTGAATAACGAACTAATTTAAAATCAATGATGGGAGAATCATGCAGGAAATATAAAGCAAAAAGAAATGAGTGTGAGCTGTGACCTGGAAAGAAAAGAAAAAATTCTCGGCCACGAAAATCCTTTTCTGTAGCAACATGTGAAACTGAAGGCTTGGTTGGTTGAATTTCAAAATCAACAGTGGCACCAAAGGATTACAAAATGCACAAAATTTCCGATTTCCTAAAGAAAGTTTGTTCGGAATTCGACCCGTGTATGGTCCGCATAAGGCTAGATTCACATCTGCGTGGGCGATTGGAACTGCATCTGTCGCTGCAGCCGCAAGCACCCGAACAGAAAAATGCAGGGGATGTGTGCGGATGCCATTAATCCTAATGGCACGCCTCCCGCACTGGGAACTGCATTGCGCTTGCGGCTCCCATGCGGGCTGCGATTCCAAAAATGGTGCAGGAACCGCTTTTCCGGTTTCAGGAGGAAATGAATGGGCTGTGTGCCTGTGCAAAACACGGCTCAGAGCCACATCAGCGTGAACCTAGGTAAGATGAACTTGCTCCAGCTGTGGTTACACATTGTCTTTCTGATCCTGACTACAGTGGACCATGGCTGCGCAATGAGTCTCAGCATGGCTGCTTGTAGTAGTAGAGGTGCAGGTCACAGTGTGATACCGCAGAAGTACAATTGTCATCCCAGTTGTCTGAACATGGAACCTCATGGCAGGATCAATAGGTATAATTTTAACAAAAGCTAAAGATTTAAAAAAGATTGAGAACAAGTGTTGAAATTGCATTAAGATTTTAGATCATTTAGGATTTTATTGATTGGGCTAGGATGTCCTTTAAGGTTCTAAAGCCTGAACTGTGTCAGAAGGTACAGCAGCAGGGATACAGCTCTATGGCAGCACAGTGGCTAAATGGTTAGCATTTCCACCTGGCAGTACTCGGGTCGTTTGTTTGAATCCCATCCACGACTCCTCCTGCCTGGAGTTTGCATGTTCTCCCTGTGCCTGCGTGGGTTTCCTCCGGGTACTCTGGTTTCCTCCCACACTCCAAAGACATGCTGGTAGGTTAATTGGCTCCTGTCTAAATTGTCCCTAGTATGTGTATGTATGAATGTAAGTTAGGGACCTTAGATTGTACGCTCCTTGAGGGTTAGGGACTGATGTGAATGTACAATATATATATAAAGCGCTGTGTAAATTGATGATGCTATAGAAGTACCTGAAATAAATATCAGCATTGATAGAAACTGTGTTTTCCTACCATTCAAGTCAGAGAAAATTGATCTCTTTGTGCATTACAAGGTTACTTTCATACAGATCGATAGAAAAAACATGTACCGTATTTGCCGGCGTATAAGACGACTTTTTGACCCTTGAAAATCTTCTCAAAAGTCGGGGGTCGTCTTATACGCCGGTACACATGTTTAGGGGGGCTGCAGCATTAAGTACAGGGGTTTGCAGGGGCTGATGTCTCTTACCTGGATCCAGTCCCACGACGATCCGGTCCAGGAAGCGCGGCGTCTCCTTCAGTTCGGCCACTGGATGTTCGTGCGGCTGCTCGGCTCCGCCTCCTCACCGGTGATTGGCCGCTAGAACTGTAGCTCAGGAAAGGCACACAGGCTGCCAATCACCAGCGAGGGGGCGGAGCCGAGCGGCCCCACGAAAATTGAGTGCCGGAGCAGCAGGTAAGTGTTCTGTGTAGAGGTGCTGCTGCAACCACATATGCTGGCTGCAGCAGCACCATACGATAACAGGGTCAGCAAGTCTCAGTGGGAGGAATAGTGCCCCATCATTGGTGTCACTGATACAAATGATGGGGCACTATTCCTCCCACTGACACCAACGATGGGGCACTATTCCTCCCCCC
Source organism: Staurois parvus (assembly GCF_062004578.1). Lineage (NCBI taxonomy): Eukaryota > Metazoa > Chordata > Amphibia > Anura > Ranidae > Staurois > Staurois parvus. The sequence continues at coordinate 1,309,200 of NW_028319080.1, forward strand.
CACTGACACCAATGATGGGGCACTATTCCCCCCCCCCCCCACTGACACCAACGATGGGGCACTATTCCACCCCCCACTGACACCAACGATGGGGCACTATTCCACCCCTCACTGACACCAATGATGGGACACCATTCCTCCCACTGACATCAATGATGGGGCACTATTCCTCCCACTGACACCAATGATGGGACACCATTCCTCCCACTGACACCAATGATGGGGCACTATTCCTGCCACTAATACCAATGATGGGGCACTATTCCTCCCACTGACACCAATGATGGGGCACTATTCCTCCCACTGATACCAATGATGGGGCACTATTCCTCCCACTGATACCAATGATGGGGCACTATTCCTGCCACTAATACCAATGATGGGGCACTATTCCTCCCACTGATACCAATGATGGGGCACTATTCCTCCCACTGACATCAATGATGGGGCACTATTCCTCCCACTGGTGTGCATTGGAAGAGGGGTAGTCTTATACGGCGAGTATAGCCCAAACACTACATTTTAGCAGGAAAAGTAGGGGGGTCGTCTTATACGCCCAGTCGTCTTATACGCCGGCAAATACGGTATGCGGTTTTGCCACATTTTTACAGCGTTTGCAGTGCATTTTTTTTTTTTCAGGACATCAGACTCAAAAACTGCACCAAAAACACAATGCAAGTGCGTTTTTGACACATTTGCTATTGATTTCAATGGAGAGATGCGTTTTTGGTGCACACCAAAAATGCAGCAAGCAGGAAGTTACAAAAACACAATGGACCAGTGTGAAGAGTTCCATAGGAATACATGGTCACACATTTTTCTTCCACTCTTTTTCACGCAAAAGTAAAAAAAAACAGATCAGTGTGAAAGCAGCCTAAAACTGACCCCGTATCGATCGACAGAAAAGTGTCAGCCAGGGGAGGAGGGGAGGAGGGGAGACAGTGCTCAGTACCTTCTTGGTCCGACTGTAATTCAGGTATTAGTGCCGGTTCACATATATGCGGATCGGATGCGGTTTGAATGGCATCCAATCCACATGACAAGTGAAATAACATTGCTTCCGATGGTGCCTGTTCACATGTGTCCAGTACACTGGTGGTGCGGATTATAAAAGAGTCCTGTCTCATTTCTGAGAAGTGCGCTCCGACTCAAGTGCAGATTACAGGCTATTGACTTCTATGGGAACCATTTCTAAACCACATATGTGTGAACGGGAAAAAATCCTGACCTAAACCGGATGTAAACCTCACTTGAACCGCTGAACAACTACTGTGCCAATTAGCTGTGAAACCTGAGCTTCAATTCGCACAGAATGTGTGTGAATCAGCAACTAAAGTGGTTCTAAAGCCTTAAGATTTTTGCACCTTAATGCATTCTATGCATTAAGGTGAAAAACATTCTGTGCTGCAACTCCCCCCCCCAGCACCTGCGCCCCCCCCCCCTTTTTCTTACCTGAGCCCAATCCGATCCAGTGATATACACGTGAGCAACGGCAGATTTGGCAGATTGATAGCAGCGGCAATGGCCAATGGCAATCAAATGCTGTGACACGGGAGTGAGGGGTGGGGCCAAGCCGCTCACTCTGTGTCAATGGATGCAGACAGGGAAGTTCAGGAGTGAGCCCACACAGGTACCCCCATGGAAAGTGGCTTTCCATGGAGGCACCTGCCGAAGAGGAGGAGCCAGGAGTGTCTGTGGGGGACCCCAGAAGAGGAGGATTGGGGCTGTTCTGTGCAAAACATTGCACAGAGCCGGTAAGTATAGACATGTTTGTTATTTTAATAAAAATGAAGGTTCTATAATCACTTTAAGCCAACAGTTTCGAAGGAAAGAGGTAGCTCTTGACATTGGCATTTGTAGCAAAAAAGTATATATGTTAATGCTAACACTTGTAACAACACAACTGAATAGGATATTTAAAAAACAAAAAAAAACAAAAAAAACAGCAGACTGAGCTATTGGAGAAAATAAATTCAGACAGTAAAATACAGTAGCTAAATACAGATTTATTACTTGCCTTGTTCCATATGCCTGCACAGACTCCTGAGGTATCCACAGTTTTTGGGAAGAATGCCTACCTAATGCTTGTTGCCATGCAGGACCTGATAAGGGATTCCCTGGCTGCATTTACAGAATGCCATTTTGTATCAGTATGCACTGAGCAGGACGAGCATTCCATACCCACAGCCTGACCTACACAGTCCCTGGGGGCAACAAGCAAAGTGAAATGTATTTACAAATAGACATGTATATAAAATCTTTCATTAGCTACACTTACATCTCTCTCCTCAGATCATTTAATACTAGCCCTTTAATAAGCAAAAAAATTCATAAAAACTACTCTGTTACTATATCAATTCAAAATATTTAAAACATTTTACAAAAAAGCTTTATCATTTTCAGTCAATAATTTACATCAGAGGTCCCCAACTCCTGGTAGCTTGTGAATCACAAACAGATTTGCCAAACTGTGTTTAAAGAGATCCCGTCGGGTCTCTAAACAGATCAAAACGCCATTTCCCTGCAATAAAAGAGGTACTGTACTCGCTAATCCAGTGCCAAGTATCTTGGAGCTGTACTCAGTCCCTGTACTGCAGCCTCCATCAGTCTTTGTCATTTGACACTTCTGGAAGTGTCAGGTACTAGAATCCTCCTGTACTGTAGCCTCAGTCAGTCTCCTCCTCATCTGACACTTCTGGAAGTGTCAGATGCTGGAATCCCCTCCCACGTGCTTTAGTTCCTTCTGTTGACCCCTGCATTACTACAAGATTTAGCAGCGACATAGGGTTCGTAGGAATCAACCACAGCATGAGGCAGGGGACACGGGCATTAGCACAACCTGAAGTAACGAAGAAACTGACAGAGGCTGCAGTCCTGGAACTGAAGAGAGGTACGAGGCACAGGCCACTGGTAAGGTAAGTATACTACCTCTTCTATTGCAGTGTCAGGTGCTTGAATCCTCCTGTACTGTAGCCTCTGTCAGTCTCCTCCTCATCTGACACTTCTGGAAGTGTCAGATGCTTGAATCCCCTCCCACGTGCTTTAGTTCCTTCCATTGACCCCTGCATTACTACAAGATTAAGCATCGACAAAGGGTTCGTAGGAATCAACCACAGCATGAGGCAGGGGACACGGGCATTAGCACAACCTGAAGTGACGAAGAAACTGACAGAGGCTGCAGTCCTGGAACTGAAGAGAGGTACGAGGCACAGGCCACTGGTAAGGCAAGTATGCTACCTCTTCTATTGCAGAGGAACTGCCATTTTGATTCGTTTGGAGACCAGACAGGTTCTCTTAACCGCAGTAAACAAGGTAAAAGGCACTCAGAAAACTACTTTAAAAATGTTATATATGACCCCCCCGTTATAGAGCGTGTTCCTATTTGGGTAAAATCATCAATAACCGTCATTCAGTTCGTTAATAATGCACATGCTGAATGTTTCAGCTGTTTTTAGGCAATGCGAGGGAAAAACTCAATTGCACACATTATTCAGCATGCTGGAAGACATATGCAGCAGAGATCACAGGCTTCCACAATTCAACTTTACACATTGCTAAACATTCAGCATTAAAAACCATTTTATCTGCCAAAAGGATTCATAATTCTTCAGCCAGTCTTGCAATCCAGGCACCCACCTATGGAGCACAAAATGAATGTCTGCTGATTGGACAATGAAGAAACCTGAGCATGCTGATGAGGTCATCACTCATGCTCTCCTTCTCAGCAAGCTCCATGACTTGATGGCCCCTCCAGTTTCAGGTGTAAGAATTGAGGTGCGGAGCATTTCAGAACAGACAGATTTGGGTACTTACACTTGCAGTTTTTAATTGATAAACTTTTGCCTTAAATTATAGTATTTTTCCAATAAACTAGAGGTCGGGATTTTTACCAATACTATGGTCACAATTGCCTCTTATTGGCTAACCGTCAAATGACTTTTTTTAAAAAACATTAATATGATTGTAATATTTCTGTGTATTTTAAATTTTTCACATAAATGTTCCAGTTATCAGCCTGCAGACGTTCCTATACAACTACTTGCACTCCGGGTGATTTATCTCCCTTCATGACCAGGTCATTTCTTTAGCTATATGGAGGTGCACTACTTTAACTGACCATTGCACGGTCATGCAACACTGTACCCAAATTATTATTTTTTTTCCACAGAAATAGAACTTTCCTTTGGTGGTATTTGATGACCACTGGGTTTTTGTTATTTTTTTGCACTATAAAAAAAAAAATTCTAAATTTTCTGTCTTTTTTTTACTTTTTGCTATAAAACATTTCCCCTAAATTTAAAAAAAAGGTATTCTGCTACATGTCTTTGGTAAAAAAAAATCCCAATAAGTGTATATTCATTTGTGTGAAAATTATAGCAAATGACAGTATATACTGGATTTGTTTTTTTACACTAGTAATGGCGACGATCAGCGACTTACACCCCTGTCACATCAAACCAAACTTTGCAACCGTGTGACTTCACTGTAAGTTGTACGATTTCAAAGTCCGATGACATGCCAATTTCAGGTGCGATTTGCAAGGCATCTGACACAGATGTCTATGCAAATCACAACAAAAGTAGTGCATGTACTACTATAGAAATTGGTGTGACTCCGACCAAGTCAGAACCGCACCGAGATAACCACTCTAATTGTGGACAATAGGGTGACTTGGCATGCGATTTGCAAGTTGCATGGCATGCAAATCGCATGCCAATTCACATACAGTGTGACCGGGGACTTTCAGTGGGGTAGTGATAGTGTGGCGGCAATCAGACACTGACACTGGGTGGGAACTGCCTAACTTCCAACATCTCCAGTGCCATTAACATAGTGACCAGTGCTAATAAAAAAAGCACTGTCAGTGTACTAATGACAATGTGCAGGAAGGGGTTAACATCTGGGGTGATCAAAGAGTTAACAGTGTGCTGTTAACTATGCAATGTAAGTAAAGCGATCTCCCCTGCTGAGCTATTGCTGATCGGCTGCTGGTTTTCCAGCATGCCCATTTGACAGAAGCTGGACAGGCTGCTGTACACACGGGTCGATTGTCGGATGGTTTCTGTTGAACTGGCCGATTCTTGGCCCTTGTGTACCAGCCTTTAGAGATGAAAATGAATTCACCCACCTAGGCTCCTGGCACTGATGTAAACAGGCCCTATTTCAAGTCTTCAGGGCCTTCTAGCTATGACAACCTCAGAAGGATTGTCCACACCCAGCTCCTAAATTTTTTTATAATTGCAAGTGCATGTCTGTAGCCGCAAAGCCCTTTCCATAGCATATGTGGGCATTTAGATCTCCTTGCAGCATTTGCACTCAAAACATGATTTTAAGTGAAGTGTAAAAAAGATCCCATTCAGCTGCCGTGAATGTAAACTGCATTTAGATTTAAGGAGCCCCATTAATTACCATATTTTTCGCTCCATAAGACACACTTTTTTCCCCCCAAAAAAGGGGGGAAAATGTCAGTGCGTCTTATGGAGCGAATATGGAGCGGCCGGTCCGCTCTGCAGCGGGACCTTACCTGCTCCTCTATCCAGCGGCGCGCTGTCTTCCCGGCTTCTGTAGTGTGGGCGCTCGGCTTGACAGCCGGGTGCCCAGTGCGCATGCGCAAGAAGCGGTGCTCTTTGTGAATGGTAAGGCGGCACCTGGGACACATGAAAGGTCCCAGAAGCCACCGGACCAATCACAAAGTGCAGTGCTTCTCGCTCATGCGCACTGGGCACCCGGCTGTCAAGCCGAGCGCCCACACTACAGAAGCCGGGAAGACAGCGCGCCGCTGGATAGAGGAGCAGGTAAGGTCCCGCTGCAGAGCGGACACTAACTAAAGAACAACTCCACGGAAGTAAGAGCGGGTACCTGTCAAATTCAGGTACCCGCTCCCCCCACCCTCTCCAAAGGTCAGCAGTCATCTCCTGTACTGTGTCCGCAGTCTCTGGTCATCTCCTGTACTGTCCGCAGTCTCTGGTCATCTCCTGTACTGTGTCCGCAGTCTCTGGTCATCTCCTGTACTGTGTCCGCAGTCTCTGGTCATCTTCTGTACTGTGTCCGCAGTCTCTGGTCATCCCTGTACTGTCCGCAGTCTCTGGTCATCTCCTGTACTGTCCGCAGTCTCTGGTCATCTCCTGTACTGTCCGCAGTCTCTGGTCATCTCCTGTACTATGTCCGCAGTCTCTGGTCATCTCCTGTACTGTGTCCGCAGTCTCTGGTCATCCCTGTGCTGTCCGCAGTCTCTGGCCATCTCCTGTACTGTGTCCGCAGTCTCTGGTCATCTCCTGTACTGTGTCCGCAGTCTCTGGTCATCTCCTGTACTGTGTCCGCAGTCTCTGGTCATCTCCTGTACTGTGTCCGCAGTCTCTGGTCATCTCCTGTACTGTGTCCGCAGTCTCTGGTCATCTCCTGTACTGTGTCCGCAGTCTCTGGTCATCTCCTGTACTGTGTCCGCAGTCTCTGGTCATCTCCTGTACTGTGTCCGCAGTCTCTGGTCATCTCCTGTACTGTGTCCGCAGTCTCTGGTCATCTCCTGTACTGTGTCCGCAGTCTCTGGTCATCTCCTGTACTGTGTCCGCAGTCTCTGGTCATCTTCTGTACTGTGTCCGCAGTCTCTGGTCATCCCTGTACTGTCCGCAGTCTCTGGTCATCTCCTGTACTGTCCGCAGTCTCTGGTCATCTCCTGTACTGTCCGCAGTCTCTGTTCATCTCCTGTACTGTCCGCAGTCTCTGGTCATCTCCTGTACTATGTCCGCAGTCTCTGGTCATCTCCTGTACTGTGTCCGCAGTCTCTGGTCATCCCTGTGCTGTCCGCAGTCTCTGGCAATCTCCTGTACTGTGTCCGCAGTCTCTGGTCATCTCCTGTACTGTGTCCGCAGTCTCTGGTCATCTCCTGTACTGTGTCCGCAGTCTCTGGTCATCCCCTGTACTGTGTCCGCAGTCTCTGGTCATCTCCTGTACTGTGTCCGCAGTCTCTGGTCATCTCCTGTACTGTGTCCGCAGTCTCTGGTCATCTCCTGTACTGTGTCCGCAGTCTCTGGTCATCTCCTGTACTATGTCCGCAGTCTCTGGTCATCTCCTGTACTGTCCGCAGTCTCTGGTCATCTCCTGTACTGTGTCCGCAGTCTCTGGTCATCTCCTGTACTGTGTCCGCAGTCTCTGGTCATCTCCTGTACTGTGTCCGCAGTCTCTGGTCATCTCCTGTACTGTGTCCGCAGTCTCTGGTCATCTCCTGTACTATGTCCGCAGTCCATTGGTTCAGAATATTTTTTTGCTGTTTTCTGCCTCTAAAACCTAGGTGCGTCTTATGGAGCGAAAAATACAGTAATATGCATATTTCAGTGGGGGCATTGCCAGAAAGTATAGTATGCTGTGAATGAGTGAAGTATTTTTTTTTTTTTTTTTCACAAAAATTCTAAATTGTTCTACTAAAACAGTATTGGGATTTTTGTGATCTATTTAAAAGCTTTAATAAAAAAATGTAACAGTTCCACTTCAAATTGACCCCATCAGCATCATCACTCACCTTTCCGGTTGGTGTTGTGTTAAAGTAAAACTATTTTTTAGTTTTGGACAGGAAGGAGAAGGATTAGAACACCAGTCAGGTTTTTATTTTCTGTCTGTGGGAGATTCGCCCTCTCTTTTTGGCCTGTTTACCATCGTCATTGAAAGTGAAAATAAAACCCAAATTTTGGGTTGTCCCCAGAAAGGTAATAGAGGGGAAATCTTCCAATGGGGACACTAGATCTGGCAACCCTGGGGCCCCAACGGATTCCTTTAATTTGCAGGGATTTTCACTTCCCGTTTTGGCTATGGGACAGAACGTGAAGGTAAATCTCCCCAATGAGACAAAGCCGGCAAAGAACCAGACTGCCCAGCAGGTTCACACTATCTGACACAAAGTGTTGAAAAGCTGCAGTGATGAACAGTGTCACCCAGAAAACATTATATACCTGTTTCTCCTGATGTGCAATGAGCCTATTTGCACATCTCATTAATAAGTACAGATAGACACTGAACCTCTGCTGAGAGACAATAGAAAGCATCATCAAAAACTGAGGGTCACAAGCAACAGATTGGGGACCACTGATTTTCAACCTGCTACAGAGAAGTTCCCTGATTCGTCACAGGATAATATACGTTGGTAGCTCATCATTCGCTGCCACGCACTGTACGATCTCTCCTTCATTGCGGTGTGTTTCTCTGTGTCGAACAACATCAAATTCATTGGCGAAGCATCTGCCACATTCAGGGCAATCAAAGGGTTTTTCCCCAGAGTGCGTTTTCAGATGGCGGGTGAGTGCTGACGTTTGTCGAAAGCATTTTCCGCACTCAGGGCAGGGAAATGGGCGTTCCCCGGTATGAGTGCGGAGGTGCCGAATCAGGCAGCCATTATACAGGAAGCACTTGCCACACTGCCGGCACACGTGGGGCCTCTCCATGCTGTGGCTCCTGATGTGTCGGTCGCAGGTGGCTTTTATGGTAAACAATTTCTCACATTCCGTACAGGGGTACAGGACCTCCCCGGCGTGCAGGCGAAGATGCATCTCGTAATTTTCCCGCTTCTTGAACGATTTGTCGCACTGCGGACAAGGAATGGGCTGGTCTTTGATGTGGATGGTTTTATGACGGTCCAAGCGAGACTTGGTGCCAAATGATTTGCCGCATTCAGAACACTCCCAGGAATTTTCAACATTGTGTATTTTCATATGAACTTCTAGAGCGGACTGAGAGTTAAAAAAATGTCCGCACACAGGGCATACCTTCAGCTTCTCCTCCTTGTGATGCACAACGTGCTCGTCCAGGTCATTTTTTTCACGAAAACATTCACCGCAATCAGCGCAAACAAAGAATTCTGGCTTGTGGACGGCTTGGTGGTCATCTGAGATGTTGACAGGTGTTCCCTGACCTGTAGGCCGATTTGACATTTCCACAACAGGTTTTTTGTCGTTTGTAGTGGTAGAAGTCTCTACTGCCTGATTATCAGATTTCTTCTGTGGGGAAGGTTTGGTTTCCTTGTGATCTGTCTTTTGAGGAGATCCCGTGTCACTGCTTCCATCACCGGTAGTCTGGTTGTTAACCATGACCCTCTTCACACACCAGACGTTTACTTGGCTCTCTCCTGAAGGACCGCAACTGGTCTGTACTGGGGTGATGACATCCTCAATGATCCAGTCTGTATAGGACAGAAAGAGAAATCTTAGTGGTTGAATTACCCATTATAAGTCAGGGTGATTACATCATTTTAATTTATATAGTGGTTTTCTCTAAAAGTTCTACTAAACTCGGGACCCTGCATTCACTATATCCGGTCTCCCCGGACCCTGCATTCACTATATCTGGTCTCCCAGGACCCTGCATTCACTATATCTGGTCTCCCCGGACCCTGCATTCACTATATCTGGTCTCCCACTGTGCAATTATTTTAGTAAATATAAACTGCTAAATACCTTTTCTCATCAGCAGTATATAGCAGTCTTATGACTTCTATCAGTACCCAACAGAGCACTGGTAAAAGCTTGCAGGGGGACCTTTCTCCTTCCCTGATTGTCATATGAAGCTGCATAACCCCTGAACCTCTGGACAGCACTGATTGGCCCTGTGCTGATCACATGCACTCTCCCAAAAAAAAGAAAAACTCTCTAGCAACACACACCAAACTGAGCATGTGCAGCTTACCCTCAATGCTCTGTTCTATCAGCAGATGGATTGGGGACTGTAGCAGAAAGGGAGGTTCAGAGAAGGCAGGATCAAAGCCTTTTTACATAAAGCGGAGGATTAACCCCTTAGGTTCCTCAGGGAGTATAACAAGCATGCTGTAGAGCATATACAGACTGATTTTACTGTTGTGGGTTTAGTAACACTAACCGTTTTTTCTACTTTCTCTATGTGATTAAAGCAAAATGGAAAATGTAACATTTTCTCTCTTAAGGCCTCGTACACAGAGCGAGAGGTTAAAAAAATACAACAACATAAAACGCCATTATTATCCACCAGGGGAGCCACAGTTGGTATGTGCAGAGTCAGAAAAGTGAATGGTTGCTCACGTTTGTACTTAGATATATGCCAGTGCTTTGGTGAATATTACTTATAAAAAGGTACTTATATAGCGCCGTCAATTTACGCAGTGCTTTACACATATATATTGTACATTCACATCAGTCCCTGGGGTGTACAATCTATAGAATAGATGTAAATACACACATGTGCATATGACATATTTCCTGAAAGCGGAATTTCCCTGATCAAGAAATACATCATATCCACGTTTCTTCTGATGCACCAAAGTATTGTCGTACTTTATATCCAAACACAAGTGAATGCCATTCACTTCTATGGTCAGCTGTACGCGCCACCTGCAGCCCACTTGACGGGGCAAAAACAGCCCTCATTTTTTGCTAGTAAATTATTTTCAGCCTCTCACAGTTCATATGCACGAGGCCTTAGGCTTAGTTTAGGAGAGGATGGGGGGGGTGTAAAAATAGGTACTTGAGCTGTGTTTTAACCACCCCCTTTAAGCAAAACTTTGGTAACATCCACACGGTGAAGAGCAGTCTCTTTGGGGTGCTTAGGAGCAGTACAGGAGACAAAGACTATGTCTTGATGAAGGTAGAAATTACATACCACCTTTGTACAAAGTTAGGTCTTGGGTGCAAGACTACTTTGTCTATGTAAAGGATCAGGAATAGCTCCTTACAAGGGAGAACCTCTAGTTCAGACACATCTGACAGATCTAACAGCCACTAGGAAGGCCACTTTGCAGGAAAGATCATCCCCCAGTTCCTGTTGTCTAAACCAAGAAACAAATCAAATTGAATAAAAGGAATTACAAGGGAAAACAAAGCCAGAGGTTTTCGGAAGAAAATGGACAAGGCTGACACCTGTCCCTTAAGAGTACTTAAGGCCACATTCTGGTCAAGTGCCAATGGCAGGAAAACCAGAATGTGAGGCATAGAGAAATCTGTGGGACTGAAATGCCTGTGTTCACACCAGACAAAGAAGGATTTCCAGGTACAATAGTACATTTTTCTGGAATTGGTTTTGAGAAATATGGGAATGAAAAAAAAACGGAGACACAGCCGTCCTTCAAGAAATGGGTTTCAGCGGCCATGCCATTAAAGCCAGCGGCTGGGAAGCAGAATAGAACAGATGGCCCTCAGAATGAAGATCTGGCCTGTCTGGAACGTCTAGAAGTTTGAGTATGTTTGTGCACCAGTTCGGTACAATGAAAATCACCAGTTTCTTCTCTTGCTCTATATTAACCGGTTCCCGCCTGGCCTATGGCCGAATGGCGGCCAGAAAAAACCCTCACCATTCCGGGTGGACACCATATGGCGGCCTTTCGGCATGCGCAGTTTGCACGCCTGAAGAGCCGCGCAGCGGCGCGATCTGTCACCGGCAGTGTACCTCAGACACGGCCGATGACAGATCTGAGTACCAGCCCCGTTGCCGGTACCATGTGACCTGCTGTGACCAATCGCAGCAGGTCACATGACAGTTGTATACAATGGATGGCTTCATTCATGCCATCCATTGTATACAAGTGTGTCTAGCTGTGAATGGTCACAGCGATCACATGCACAAGCTGGGCCAATCACAGTCCAGCTGTGTCATTTGATAAGCCGTGGCCAAATCACAGGTAAGCACAAAAAAAAACAAAAACCCCTGAATGAATCGATGTCATTCAGGTAAATGCTTGCTTATAGCAAAGTGATTCTTGGCTATAAGTAAATTGTGTATACAAAAAAAAAAACTACTGATCACTTCCCCAAAGTAGTACAGTGTTACTATGGTAACATTGTACTACTTTGGTCATAGTGAAATATGAAAAAAAAAAAATCTTAAAAAAGAAAAAAATTTAATAAAAAATTAAAAATAATGAAAAAATATTTTTTCAAAAATGATGTATAATTTTTTTTTTCATACTGTCACCAGTCAGTGTCCCTGATCACCGCCATGCCAGTTATATGATGACGCTGTACTGCACTGGTGACAGTATGTAAAAAAAAAAAAAAAAAAAGAAGTGAAAATTATTTTTTTCATTTTTTCATTTTCCGAAAAAAAAGACAAAAAAAACACAACTTCAAAAAAACTCGCCATGCCTCTTATAAAGTACGTCGGACTGTCTACTTTGCAAAAAGGGGTCATTTGGGGGATATTTGTGCTGTTCTGACATTCTTGGACCTCAAGAAATTAGATTGGCCGTCAGTACTTCAGGATTGATCAATATTCAGATCTATACCATAGTTTGTGAACTCTATAACTTTCCTACAAAGTAAAAAATACATCCTAATTTGGGTTATTTTCACCAAAGACATGTAGTAGAATACATCTCGGCCTAAATTTATGAAGAACAATTATTTATTTGTAAACCTTTATAACAGAAACAAAGAAAACCGTGTATTTTTTTTTTAAATTTCGGTCTTTTTTTGTTAATTTAGCAAAAAATAAAAACCTCGGCGGTGATTAAATACCACCAAAAGAAAGCTCTAGTTGTGTGAAGAAAATGATAAAATTTTAGTTTGGGTACAATGTTGTATGACCGCGCAATTGTCATTCAAAGTGTGAGAGCGCTGAAACCTGAAAAATGGCCTGGGCAGGAAGGGGGTAAAAGTGCCCGGTATGGAAGCAGTTAAGGTGCAGTTGAGACAGAATTCACACCAGAGGAAAGGCATGCATACACTGGAACAGGGTCCAGGGAATTATCAGGACATCTGAAGCCAGTGCTAGTGGATCCTTGGTCCTGGCTCCAAACAGAGGTAACTTCTTGCACTTTGAGGCCAGGATGTCTACATCTCATTTCTGACATATGAGACTGACGAAATTGGGATGAATGGCCATTCACTTTGGTCCAGGCGGTGATGACTGTTATCTGAACTCCAAGTGCCCACTCCTGAAATGTGAACATGCGGGCGGGAAGGGATGGACATGGTTTCTCTGCCCATGAGATGATCGGACTTACTTTTATTGATGTAGGCAACAGTCATGGTGTTGACCAATTGTTTCCTGATCGGATGACCCTGAAGGGGGGGGGGGGTTCAGTGATTCAGAGTCAGTTTTATCACTCTAAGCTCCAGGGTGTTGACAGGGAGCTTGGCTTCCTTGGGCAATAATGTTAACGGAAATGTGAGGGACTGGAACACTCCTCACCCGCCTATGAGGCTGGCATCAGATATCACCCTCAATGGCTTCCCCATTGTCAAGGCTGGACTGGAAATTCAGCAAGCTAGAGAGTTTCTTTCTTGACTAGAGAGGAACATAGGAAGGTCAAGAGAAGGAGTGTGTTTGTTCTAGTGAAAAAAAAAAAAAAAAAGATGTTGAATTTGAAGAAGCCTTGAATTGAATGAAGGGACAACCTAAAAGGAGGCCACCATGAGGCTCAGAACTCTCAGTGAATCTCTCTGTGAGGGTCTCTGATCTTAGGGACTGAGTTTTGACTTTGAAGAGGACATCTGAGGAGAGCAACGGGGCACTTTTTTCTTTTTTGAGAAACCCCTCGAGGAAGGGGGTTTAGAAACCTTCCTTTTTGGAAGAAGTACTTTTCCTCCTATGGCACCTTTGATGAATTTATAAACTGCCTCACCAAATAGACTCCTTGTTTCAATGCCACAAGAGTCTGTGCATATGGATACAAATGAGAGCCATGCTGAATATCTGTGCTATGACTTTTTTTTAGGGCATAAACACTAAACTGTAAGGCAGAGGACAGTGTCGGAAAGTGCACCGCCAAGGTTCAACCCTGCAAGACAGGATTCCTGCTGGTTGGTCATTTCCCTAGTCCAATCAGCTGCGGTCTGGGTGACAGATAGCTGGTTGCAGAGCTGGGCCTGCAATGTAAATCACTTCAGCCCTGTAGGACATACCCATACATCCTCATGTTGAATTTGCTGTATAGGGATCAGATCCCAGTACAAATATTTTTAACCGGCAATGGGCTTTCTTGGAGAAGTAATCTGAGCAGCTCTACAGCTGGGCAATTACTTCTACAGGACACAAGCACCATCCGGTTCAGCAAAGTCAACTTAAAGCCGAGTGGAAATGTATTGGTCGAACAATGACTTCAGCCTATTAGATGCAGTCACCGTTCAGCGGCACCACTGTGTTCAGGCAGTCGCAAGTGCTTAACTACAATAGCCAGCAATGGAGATCCCTCCATCCATGCTAACATGCTGTAGATCCAGCACTGGTCAGAAATACGTACAGGCAAAATATTCTGTAGAACAGTTACCTGGTTCCTAGAGAAATTAGGATACAGATATATACAACTACAATATATGTAAACTGCGGACACAACCAGTTAATACACAAAACATATTCAGAGGCCATTTATATAAAGCAGTTATTAGTTCATACCATCAGGATCAGCGTTGTTGGTTTTAGTCTGCGGGGCCCCACGTGGAACACCAGAGCTGGTTACAGATTTTGGGGCCACATGTGGAGCACTGGAGCTGGTGACAGTTTTTTTGTGTTTTTTGTGGTTTTGGCTTTGTGTCCATTTGTCACCTAAAAAAAAAAAACACATCTAAATATGAAACAATTTTTCAAACTAAAATTATATCTAAATCTTTCAATACTCGAGCCTCAAAAATCCTACTGCACTGCTTCCCATGCAGAAAAAAAAAAAAAAGGAAACATTTCCCCCACACCCTTTTGTTGTAGGCACTTAGCAGTTAGGGATGCACCGAAATTTCGGCCACCGAAACATATCGGCCGAAAATAGCTGTATCAGCATTTTGCCAACAGGAAAAATTTAGCCGATACAGCTGCCAATACAGGGGACTGTGTGTACTGCAGATATGAGGGGGGTGGGGTGGACTCATGCAACAGAGAAAGGCAGGAGAGGAGTGTATACAGTGACCGGCTGTCACTATATGTCAGTGCTGGTTTTTAAATGCAATTTGCTGGGGGGGTTTTTTCTTCACTATAGCTCAAAGAATCAGCTGTCACTTTTCACCAGCTAAAAGAAACAAAGTTTTAGTTACTTTCCGGAGCTAAACTGCTGAAGAAAGAAAAAAAGCCAGCAATTGCATTTAAAAACTGGCACTGACATATAGTGACAGCCAAAGAGGGAGCCTCTCTGTATACACTGCTCCCTTCCTGCCCCCTCCTTGCACGCACTGCCTCTCCTCCCCCCTACAAAGATGGCCTGTCACTCATATGCTATCACATTGTGGACTATTGGTCCCCTATGTGATAGCAATAAAATCATAAGTTAAAAAAAAAAAAATACATGAAAGTAGAAAAAAAATACAAAAAAAAAATAAAAAAAAAAATTTGGAGCCTCCCCACCCCCACATACGCAGACATTTCATTTTCGGTTCGATTTCGGCCACATGCATTCTGAATTTTCGGTATCGGTTTCGGCAGCAGAATTCTCATTTCGGTGCACCACTATTAGCAGTGGGGGTGCTTTTCTCCTGCAAACAGTGACCTGCTCTCTGTTCCATAGCTCTGTCCTTCCCCTACTACTACTATTAGTGAAGCTGCTCAGTCATGAGCTTACATTAAGTGGGGAAGGGCAGGAAAGCAATCAGAAAGAAATGCACCTTGATATCGAGTATACAGGTGATGGTGGTATCAGAACACAGCCAACATTTTTTTATTCTGCCTATTTTCCCACCTGCAGGTTTGCGATAAACTAAAGGTACATATAAAACCACAAGTTAAATCCACTTATTTAAAGCTGACGTGTACTAAACTACAAATGCAGTATCTTCCCTTGTTCCCCCGCCCCTCTTGAATAATACGCAAATAAAATTAGTGGCGCACCAAAATGAAAATTTTGTACCAAAACCAAAATTTCAGGACGCACTTGGATGAAAACCAAAACCGAAATGTACAGTTTTAAAAAAAATATATATTTTTTAATAAACAATTGTATTGTGTTTTTAATTAATATCATCCATGTAAATGAATATGAATTTAAAAAATATAATCCAATAATGTAGAATAACTTGACAGTAACACAAAAATTGGACAGAAAATAAAATTATATATATATATAAAAAATCAAAAAACTTGATTAGAGGCATTTTTGCATTGCAGTCAACAGGAGGCGTTTTTGCATTGAAGTCAATGGGTTGCAATTTTGCACTTAAGTCAATAAGTAGCAATTGTGCATTGAAGCCAATTATCATTATTGCCATCTTTTTTTTTTTTTTTAAATCAGCAAAAAGCCAATAATACTATTTTAGGCGCTCAATATAATCGGTGTATCACTAAATAAAATGTTCAATCAAATCATTTTGTATTTTGTTTTCAAGGGAAAACCTCACTGAGATCCAGTGATATTATCACTGGGTCTGTCTGCTGCTCTTTGCTACAAGTCTGGTAGGAGGCTCCAGCAGGCACACAAAAACATCACTTCACTTTTGCCTTGGATATTCTTTCAACACTATTTTATGAAAGAACACATTCCTGGCATCCCATAAGATGTGCATGCGTAAGAGTGCATATCTAAAAAGAGATGCCAGGGGTGCGTTCTTTCATTTTGTTAACAAAATAATTGATGGCAGAAAAAGACAAAAAAAAATAGTCGTGAGAGGTGGGCAACAAGTGTATTGATCAGGAAGAGAGGTTAGAAGAGAGATAGTCAATCAGACACGGAATGAAGGAGTGCTTTAAAATAGCTGCTGCAGCTTCAACAGGTTATATTGTGGAGACACAAGTTTGCAGGGAACGTAGAGTAATCTGTTTCAACATATAAGAGGACTTGCTACAAGTGTGGGAAAAAAAAAAAAAAGTAAAGCTGGAGTTCAGATTTACTCATTACAGTCTAACTCCAGCTTTGTATCACAAGTTTGCAAAAATGGATTATTCCTGCACTCAGAAATGTGATTGCTGTCAGCTGTGTATAAACTGTGTACAGCATCAGCCATATATAGTGTTGTGTCTTGTCAGCTGCACAGGGAATTTCCCTTACTCTCCACAAACAAAATGTATTTGGGCTGAGCATTGCTCAACCATTCACAGGAAACCTTGGATTTTTAAATGACTGAATACAAGGCTTCCTCTGATTGGCTGAGATATGGATTGTGACATCATCTGCCTGCTTCTCCACCTCAGCCACTAAGAGCAAGCCTTGTATTCCTTCATAAAATTCCAAGGGCTCCTGTAAACAGCTGAGCAGCACTTGATTTTGTTCTGTGAACAGAACTAAAATCTTTGTATTGCTGCAAGAACGAAGTGCTGCCTACAATATGTAGCTGAGGCTCCATACATTTCTGACACCAGCCACATTTCTTAGTGAAGGAAATCGTTTGGGTTAGCTTGGCCCCAACTAGTTAAAGTGATAGCAAAGTTGGAATTAGACTTTAAAGGTTTTAAAAGCTGAACTCGAAGCAGATTAAACACACATATGGGAGCCATTCTAGCTGTAAGGATTTGCATTTATGTCCATCCAGCTCTGAGATTTACACAGCTTTGCCATGCAGCCTTTTATGGCAGGACAGAAGACCTAAATTTATTCCGTCAGTTTACGAACATTTACAGGTCTGTGACTGGACAGCGAACAGAGAAGCATTAGATGATCTGTCACTCTGCTCTCTCCTATCAGAATGCTTTTGAACTGCAGTACAACTGATCGGCTCGTTGTGCAGGTCCTCACACTACAAAGCTGTGGGCAAATTTAAAGGCAGCCAGTGTTACAACAGGAACCTGATAACAACTAGCACATGAAACTTCTAAGTGTGCTGCTGATCCTTTACTAGCCAGTCAAAGTCCGCTATTTTAGTAACCCCTTTGTTAATGGCTCTACTCTTTGGGATGCACCCAGGCTCTATCCATTTTGTGACATTTTATTGGCTGCATTATGTAATTAAAATGCATACATTCAGGTATACTGGCTGCTGAAATCACCCAAACATGACATAAGTGCTCATCATACACAGTGCAGTTATAGAAGTGAGCACATTGGAAGGATCTATGATTTTTGTCCAACCAAAAAACTTTATTCTTGGCTTTGGATAGGTTAGAAAAGGATTCAAATCCTTCAGATATTTACTGCTATCCAGGGCTCTATAACCCCTGGTTTCCCATCTGTGCGGAAGTGTGGGCCACGATTTGCGTGAGCACGAGAGCCCATTCATTTGAATAGGCTCCCCTGCCATGGGACACGTGGAGGTTCCCAGTACAATTGCGATTTCCAGTGCAGGCGGTGTGCCATTAGGATGAATGGCACCCGCCTGTGGGTCCCGCATTCCTCTGTGTGGATGGTGCGGCTGCAGGTCCCGCGGTGGCACCACCTGCAGACATGTGAACCAGGGGTAAGAGGGATTCCCCTGTCAGACGTTCTATTTCTGTGTCCCAGTTAGATTTCCGCTCATATAGTAGTGAATAAGTGTTGATAAACCTTACATCCAAAATTAATCAAAAGTCCCTCAAAGTCATTATCACCAATAGTAATCAATGTCCACTACAAAAAATTGCAACCAAAAATAATAATCCACTCCAAGAAGATGAACAGCACTTCTTTCAACGCATCCACCTCAAAAAAAAAGAAAATTCATATAGTGCATTTCACTTTTTTTCACTTATTTTTCACTTGGTTCACTAAGTCACTGTATGATTTATATAAAATCTATAGAAAGTGTATTTATTTATATAAAAAAAAGGGTAATGCACTATATGAATTTTCTTTTTTTTTGAGGTGGATGCGTTGAAAGAAGTGCTGTTCATCTTCTTGGAGTGGATTATTATTTTTGATTGCAATTTTTTGTAGTGGACATTGATTACTATTGGTGATAATGACTTTGAGGGACTTTTGATTAATTTTGGATGTAAGGTTTATCAACACTTATTCACTACTATATGGTTTACACATCTTCAGGGGAAGGTGTTGATTGGAGTGTGGGGGAATTATATATAAAAAGTAAATAATTATTTGGGAGGTGGTTGTTATATAAAAGATTTCCCCTCATGTCTAGCAGTAGATTTGTCAGCAGGACAGTAAGTGAGGGGAAATGGATGTCAGTAAAAACTTGACACACATCCTACTCTTTCCCCACTACACCCAAAACAAAATACACCTTTAAAGCTTAATTTTCCAGATGAACAGGACAACTGTCACTTTAAAAGGGTCATGTAGGAAGTTTCTGGACAGCAGTCAGATTTTAGTATCTTCTGGCACAAGCAGCTCAACGACTGCTGCAGGATTCACCAGGTATCTCTGCCTAGTCCTAGTGCTACTGACCTGGAGGTTTTGCTTCTTCTTTACAAGACACAAGATCATGTACAGCATAGTCTTCATCTTCATCGTCGTCGTCATCATCAATCGTCACAACGATCTCTGAATCCGAATTCCCATGACCTGGTATATTGTGACATGTAAAAGGGTCAGTACTTGTATACCAATGCCTCCCTGACTGGAATTATAAGCAAAGCGATCCTCTGATGACTGCATAACACATAGGAGGCGGCAAGAAAAATGGGAAATTGTACTCACTGTAAAAATCCTTTTCTCTGCAATCACTGAAGGACACAACCAGATCTTCAGATCATAATGGATGGGTTTGATTAGGCCTCCATCTGCATCACACAGTTCAATTACAGTAGAAGCCAGCAGTATCAGGAACACCACAACCGATAGAAGAAAAAACTGGGCAGGTGCTGTGTATTTCAATGAACTCAGAGAAAAGGATTTTATGGCGAGTAGTAAAATCCCATGTTCTCTTCCATACATTGAAGGACACAGCCGGATCTTCAGATCATAACCAAAGCAGTAGCAGAGACAAAAGAGTGGGCTCTGAAGTAAGAAAACTAAATCAAAAGCAAGGAATTACACCCCGGCACGCAAATCACTGAGTAAAAACTTTCTCACCACAACTGGCATCGGCAGAAACAAACCTGTCACTCTTGTAGAGCTTCGTAAAAGGGTGTATGGATCACCAAGTAGCTGCTTTGCAAACCTGAACAAGAAAAGCAGAAAAAAAATCTAGGTCCTAACTCCTAGGTGCTATGCAAAAAAACTGAATTGTGTGTTGCAGGTGGGGAGTTTGGCCACCAGCAAGGGCAAACCAATGGGTGTTTTTTTTTTCTTTTATATATAAAAATGCAGCGCTGTAAAATGATCAAATCATGCAAATCAACAAAATAATAGTCCTGAAAAGGTGCTCATTAATTCCTAGTGCCAATGGAAAAAAAGCAAACTAACCAGAAGCGCATTTAAAATACGCATGTGTGTAAGAAATCCTGAAGATTCCCCTCTCTCCCTCTGGTCAGAAAATGGATATGTGCTGAAATGGATGACAATAACGCCCTCTTGTGGAAAAACAAAATCCTGCAGGTCAGGAAGCTCCCAGGATAGGATATTCCTCTTCAATGGAACCAGGGCTGGGATTGAAATCACTCTGTGGCTGTGAAATTTGGAGAAAGACCCCTCACAGAGAACACAGAGAGATACTCATAGTGTAGTATATTACTTCAATTTATTTCTAAAAACCAAGTAAAAAACATGTAATCAGGTGGCAAGTGAAAGTGACCCACTGACCCTCTTAAAATTAAAGGTGGCCGCCGGGCCTCCACATGGCACCGGCGGCGTAGTGTCAACGACGTACACAGGCTCCTCCTGACGTGTTTCGTGCGCACGCACTTCTTCTGAGGGAGAGCAAGGACCATGGTCCTGATTACATGTTTTTTACTTGGTTTTTATAAATAAATTGAAGTAATATACTACACTATGAGTATCTCTCTGTGTTCTCTGTGAGGGGTCTTTCTCCCAATTTCACAGCCACAGAGTGATTTCAATCCCAGCCCTGGTTCCATTGAAGAGGAATATCCTATCCTGGGAGCTTCCTGGCCTGCAGGATTTTGTTTTTCCACAAGAGGGCGTTATTGCCATCCATTTCGGCACATATCCATTTTCTGACCAGAGGGAGAGAGGGGAATCTTCAGGATTTCTTACACACATGCGTATTTTAAATGCGCTTCTGGTTAGTTTGCATTTTTTCCATTGGCACTAGGAATTAATGAGCACCTTTTCAGGATTATTATTTTGTTGATTTGCATGATTTGATCATTTTACAGCGCTGCATTTTTATATGTATATGTTTTACTGAGGATTTTTATATGCGTTTATCCTGGATGCTCAGCTGCTGTTTCTTTAAGAGCGCTCACTGTGTCTTTTACCTATACAGCTTTTTTTTTTTTTTTTTTTGTTTCACCTAGCGTCCTGCTCCTGCAGGTGGCATCAACAAACCCATCTTTAATGATCCGAAGATCTGGCTGTGTCTAACAATGATCAGAAGAGAAAGTGGGTTTTACACCAAGTCACTGCACATGTGTGTCCACGGCAGCCTGAGGTTGTGTGCCGAGAATGTGCTCACTGCTCGCTGTCAAAACAATGATCGAGCCGACAGATTATGGCTTATGTTCGAGCCAATCACAGTGGTCACATCATAGAGAAGCCACACCACCTCTTGGGCAATAAAGCCGACTTAAAGGGTCTCTCTCAGGTTTTTATTGCTGTTTGCATGCCTATTAGGATGGTCTCAAAACAGGTTAAGGCACAATCGATGAGAAGAGGTAAAAAAATTTGGAAATGGTTACTTTATCAACCAGATAATAGTTTGCAATCAGAAAATCATTTTGTCTTCTTTTTATTAAAGGCAATTAGGTAGTGTTGGCAATTTATGTAGTGCTATACATATTATTCGTTTATATCAGTCATTGCACTCAAGAAGCTTACAATCTAGGTTCCCTATTCAACATGCATACATATACATTACTGAGGTCAATTTTATATAGGAGCCAGTTAACTTACCAACATGTCTTTGGAGTGTGGGAGGAAACCCACAAAAGCACAGGGAGACTGTGCAAACTCTATGCAGATATTGGGGTCAATTCACTAAGAGTTAAATAACTGAAAAAATGCGGTAAAAAATAGCATGCGGTAAATCTTTTGCAAACATGCAATTCAGTAACAATTTTGCGGTAAATAACTTGTGCAGTAAAATATTAGTATTGCGGTAATTACCACATATTTTCATGCAGTAATTTATCACGTGGTAGCTGGTTGTTAAGGAAGCCGGCACCTGCAAAAACTCATCAGCTGTCAGTGGGTGTCCCACTGACCGCTGAATGTAAACAAACATGCCAGCAATTAAAAATGATTCATACTCTGAATGGTCTAGGGCTGTCAGTGGTGTACCCCAAGGTTCAGTGTTGGGACCCTTACTTTTTAATATATTTATAAATATAGGGTCTGAGATTATAAATCCCATTTCAGTCTTTGAAGATGACACCAAGCTGTGCCATGGAATAACGTCCTTACAGGATGTCTCCAGCTTACAAGCCGACCTCAATGCTCTGTGTAATTGGGCAACTATGTGGCAAATGAAGGTAATGTAGATAAATGTAAGGTTCTGCACTTGGGGGCTAAGAATATGCATGCATCATACATACTGGGGGGGGGTACAACTGGGGGAATCAATGGTGGAGAAAGATCTGGGGGTTCTGGTAGATCACAAGCTTAATAATGGCATGCAATGCCAAGCTGCGGTTTCTAAAGCGAGCAAAATCCTCTCTTGTATTAAAAGAGTTATAGACTCCAGAGAGAGAGATATAATTTCCCGATACAAATCATTAGTAAGACCTCATCTGGAATATGCAGTTCAGTTTTGGGCACCAATTCACAAAAAGAACATTGGGGAACTGGAGAAAGTACAGAGAAGGGCAACCAAACTGATAAGAGGCATGCAGGAGATCAGCTATGAGGAAAGATTAGAGGAACTGAATTTATTCTCTCTTGAGAAGAGGATATTAAGGGGGGATATGATCACCATGTATAATACATAAGGGGGGATATGATCTCCATGTATAATACATAAGGGGGGATATGATCACCGTGTATAATACATAAGGAGGATATGATCTCCGTGTATAATACATAAGGGGGGATATGATCTCCATGTATAATACATAAGGGAGGGATATGATCTCCATGTATAATACATAAGGGGGGATATGATCTCCATGTATAATACATAAGGGGGATATGATCTCCGTGCATAATACATAAGGGGGGATATGATCACCATGTATAATACATAAGGGGGGATATGATCTCCATGTATAATACATAAGGGGGGGATATGATCACCATGTATAATACATAAGGGGGTTATGATCTCCATGTATAATACATAAGGGGGGGATATGATCACCGTGTATAATACATAAGGGGGGATATGATCTCCGTGTATAATACATAAGGGGGGATATGATCTCCATGTATAATACATAAGGGGGGGATATGATCACCGTGTATAATACATAAGGGGGGATATGATCTCCGTGTATAATACATAAGGGGGGATATGATCTCCGTGTATAATACATAAGGGGGGATATGATCTCCGTGTATAATACATAAGGGGGGATATGATCTCCGTGTATAATACATAAGGAGGATATGATCTCCGTGTATAATACATAAGGGGGGATATGATCTCCATGTATAATACATAAGGGGGGATATGATCACCATGTATAATACATAAGGGGGGATATGATCTCCATGTATAATACATAAGGGGGGATATGATCTCCATGTATAATACATAAGGGGGGGATATGATCTCCATGTATAATACATAAGGGGGGGATATGATCTCCATGTATAATACATAAGGGGGGATATGATCTCCATGTATAATACATAAGGGGGGGATATGATCTCCATGTATAAATACATCAGTGGTTCATATAGTGAACTCGGTGTAGAGTTATTCACCCTGAGGTCATCACAGAGGACAAGGGGGCACTCAGAGGACAAGGGGGCACTCAGAGGACAAGGGGGCACTCAGGGGACAAGGGGGCACTCAGAGGACAAGGGGGCACTCAGAGGACAAGGGGGCACTCAGAGGACAAGGGGGCACTCAGAGGACAAGGGGGCACTCAGAGGACAAGGGGGCACTCTTTACGTCTGGAGGAAAACAAATATAATCTCCAAACACGGAAAGGTTTCTTCACAGTGAAAGCTGTGAAAATGTGGAATAGGACTCCCTCAAGAGTTGGTTCTGGCCAGCTCAGTGGATTGCTTTCAAAAAGTCCTGGATTCTTTCCTAGCTACACAAAATACAACTGGATACTAACATTTATAGGTAAAGTTGATCCAGGGGATATCCGATTGTCTCTCATGGGATCAGGAAGGAATTCATCCATACCAGGCTCTTTGGGTATAGTATGAATTTTAAGGAAAACCCCAAACCGAAATTTAATAAAAATTCCTAATAGATTTGGGGTCTGGTATGCCAGGTTTTTGGTTTTTTTTAAATTTTGGCGTGGGGTTCCCCTAAAATACATACCAGACCCATAGGGCTTGGTATGAATTGGGGTGGATCTCCACACTACATCTGAAAAAATACCGCATGTGATAACGCCAGCAAAACCCTGGCAATTGCATCTTTTTTTTTTTTACGGTTTGTGAATGGGTCTAAATAGCTTACTGCATGATTTTTTGCGGTATGTACCGACACATTTTGAATTTGGCGTTAAATACTGCAGAATTGTTTTTTTTATGTTTTGTGAATTGAACTTTTTTTTTTTACCATATAAAATCATTTATGCAAGTGAGTCACGTGACCGTGTTATCTGGTGCGGTAACCTTTACCGAATTGACCCCATTGTCTAGGTTGGGACCTCACTGCAGCAAGGTGGGAGAGCTAATAGCTAAGCTACATTAATGAGATTAAACAGGCCAACGCACTGGACGTCCATGTAAATCCTTGTGGCTCTACTGCCCATGTGCGGACATCAGTATAAAAAAAAAAAAAGACTGGCTGAACACAGTAAGTAAATATGGAGCTGTGGAGAGGGAAGGTTGGTAACAAAATATTCGGTAAACTTTGCTTGGAAGTTTACTCAACCTTTAAAAATGTACTGAAAAAAAAAAAAAAGGTGTCAACATGAATCGTGTATCACACTTGATTAGACATCCCTCATCAAGCTCTCTTTGCACGTATTTTTGATTACCTGGAGAACTGAGGCTCCGGTAGTCCTCCATTTTCACGTCTTTGCACAGACCACCCTGTACGTCTTCTATACAACCCGACAACTGCACAAAAAAAAAAAAATTACAATAAATTAATGAATCAACCAACATTCTTAGGGCTCATTTACAGTGGCTCCACCATCTGAAGACAATCCACATTGGACTGCTCTTCATTGGGAGCATTTGACAGGTGGTGAGGGGGCATTAGATTGCCTCCTCACTGCTTGTTTTAACCCCTAATACCCTGCACCAATGCCACAATCATCCCCCAATGCAGTTGAATGGGTCACATTCAGTGGGTAGTACAACCAGCCGAACGCAACAGCAGAATCATTTTTTTTTTGGCCCAGCTGCATGTACATACCCTCACCCGAAGCTTTTGAAACTTAAGGGGGCAAGGTTGGGGGGCAGTAGGAACATGGCTCAAAAATATGTTTCCCCACACGTGTCAGAAAGGCTTTACAGCTACTGGGAGAACTGAGATCTTGTATCCAAAATATAAAAGGCCATATCATCTCTACCCATTGAGGAAAATGACAATATGCACTATGAGAGGTGGATGAGCTGTAGCTGCAGCATAAGTAATCAGGCCGTGACCATGCAAACTATCACCTCTCGTCTGCTCCTCCTATGCAAGGATTTTTACAAAGAAAATCTTCCTGTCTATTCCACACTGTGTATAACATACATCAAACTTCATAATACAACTGTTCACATAATGAAGTGACTGTGATACACTATGGACAATGCGTTCAGGTCTGTACTGCATACAGTTTTACACAAATCTGAACCAAGCAATATTTTCTGCAATGGGCCCATCCACATTTCTGTGTTTTGGTTCACAGTGCTTAACTTTGTAAACCAAAACCAGAAAAATCTGAATCCATGATCCAATTCTGACCATATCTTACACTGTATTCCTGCAAACATTTGTGCAAATGGTTACATGCATACAGTGTGAATGGACATGGTATAGTGAATGTAGGGCTGGGGGAGATGTAACAACATGTAAGCGGTGGAGCATAACGACCTCAGCGGAGGTTCTTCTGTGAATGCAGCCTGTGGTTTGTGTGTATAATGTACGGTGTCTGGCTTTGCTTCACTAAAATCTGATGGTTTAGTAGCATGTTTATATCCCAGAATGATGGGGAAGTACCAATGATACATTGTTACACGTCGCTACTTAACCTCCTTGGCGGTATGATTCTTTCCGATTTTTGGTGCTGAAAGCGGTACCATTTTTTTGGAAATATGTAGTTTTTTTATTGTAGGCTGTAATTTTTAGGAATAACTCACTGAAATCTGTCCGAACAAGAGTCTAGTAAACATCCCGGGTATGATAAAATTTGAAACACGTAATCATAAATTATAATTTAATAAATAATCATAAAAAATAATATAATAATAATACATTTAATTCAATAATATAATCAAACCAAAAACACTGAAATGTGAAATAGAGCGCCAAGTTAGCACATTGCTGAGCAAAGTCGCAAAATCGTTTTCAGTGTCCGATGACGAATTTCCCCACAAATCATTATCACTCAATTCTGCAAGTGGTTCTGATTTACTATCGCTGTTCTCTAGCTGATCTAAACCACTTTTGACCTAAAGGGACACTTTTTGGACGCCATAGACGTTTCTCAGTTTCCAGGCAGAAAGAACAGACAAAATGCAGGCAGGGCACAGGACAAAGCACTAGGGACAAGATGTATGTTTAATTGGTTGAGACAGCAATGTTTTACTATGTAAAATGTAAAAAAAAAAAAATACATTTTTTAAAATGCCCGTACGTCCCGACGTCACAGGGACAGGACACAGAAGCCGGATGCCGGCATCGGCCGGAGGAGATGGCCGGGGACGCTGCAGGGGACACATCATGGGAGCGGTGGGTAAGGTAAGTGAAGAACAAATGCCGGAGCAGTGCCGCATGGTATTCCCGAGTGTAGCTCGAGGTTACCGTTTGTGGTACTGAAATGTTACCCCGAGCTACACTCGGGAATACCGCCAAGGAGGTTAATATATCTAGGTCAGTACATTATGTATCTAATCCTTCTGGCCATGCCCTACTATAAAATGTATAGATATTACACTGTAGGTACACATTTAGGCTAGGTTCACATCTGCGCAGGTGGTGCGCTACGGACCCGCACAAAAATCCGTGCAGCCGCACCACCCACACAGAAAAATGGGGACCTGCGGGCAGGTGAATTAATTCTAATGGCACACCGCCCACACTGGAAATCGCAACCGTACTGGGAACCCGAGGTTTCCGTACAAGCTGCGTTTTCAGAAGAAGTGCAGGGACTTCTTCCCTGCTGTCCCGGGGCATGGGAGTCCATTCAAATGAATGGGCTCTTTTGCCCATGCAAAACACGGACCGCAGGAACGCACATACGTGAACCAGGGCTTACAGTGGGTATAGAAAAGAATCACCCTTCTCTAAAATAATCACGCTTTGCAGTTTGAAATGAAGACAGACACAGTTTTTGTTTTATCCATTTACTAAATACCTAAAACATCCAAGTGAAAGATATAACACCATCATGTAAAAAAATACATCCAAAAACAGAATCACTGAGTTGAAAAAAAGGAATCCCTTCTTCTTCCTAAACATGACTTGCGACCTC
This sequence comes from Staurois parvus, assembly GCF_062004578.1. Lineage (NCBI taxonomy): Eukaryota > Metazoa > Chordata > Amphibia > Anura > Ranidae > Staurois > Staurois parvus. Next base: position 1,336,809 of record NW_028319080.1, read on the forward strand.
AATCAGATGTAGCTAATCACTTTCTCAATGGCACACAAAGTCATTTGACTTCCAACTGTGGTCATTTTGGTTAGCTCAGCATGAAAAGAGCTTTCCTGGAGCATTTCAGTCCCTGGTAGAGCAACTGAAGCAAACAATCAACTATAGGTGGCAAGGCACTGTCAAAAGATCTCTTGATAAAATTGTGGATAGGCACAAATAAGGAGATAGATACAAAAAAAAGGTCAAAGGCTTCATCAATGCCTAGAAGCAGAGTGAAAGAGCCAAGAGGAAACTGGTCAGAGAGGCTACCAAGAGTCCTACAGCAACTCTGAAGCAGTTGCAGGAATTGATGAGAGAGATCATTGTGTGTGACAATACCACAAGTTCTCCACAAATGTGTCTTGTATGGGAGGGTGCAAGAAAAAAAACGCTCCTCAAGAAAGGCCACATGTAGTCACGACTGAGTTTTGCCACAATGCACCTTAAGGATTCTGAGGCCACATGGAAAAAGGTGTTCTGGTCGGATGGGACTAAAATTGAATTATTTGGCCTCAGCACCAAATCTAATCGGGAGGGGCAGACTGTGAGCCAATAGGTGTCTCTGAAGGGGGGGGGGGTGTTCTGACTGCTGCTGATCAGAAGTCAGCACTCACCCATTCGATCAGAGTCCCCCTATATCAGCATCACCCCCTTAGAGACCTCCCATTAGATTCCCTTTATATTAGCACCCTTCTAAGAGACCCCTCCATTAGATTAGATTCCCTTTATATTAGCGCCCGTCTAGAGACCCCTCCCCCCTCCATTAGATTAGAGTCCCTTTATATTAGCACCCCCCTTAGAAACCTCTACCCTACCCATTAGGTTAGAGTCCTCTCATATTAGCATCCGCCTTAGAGACCCCCCCCCCATTAGAATAGAGTCCCTTCATATTAGCCACCCCCCTTAGAGACCCCCCCTTTCACATTAGATTAGTCCCTTCATATTAGCACCCCCCTTAAGAGACCGCCCCATTATATCACAGCCCCCTTTTATCAGTGATACCCTTTAGAGATCAATGGTTGGTCATCTCTGTCACCAAAAACAAAGCCCTGCCAGTCAAAAAAAAAAGGCTCCTAACTTTTTTACGTGGCTCCTAGATTCAAAGCAAAAATGTGTCAAGCCCTGGTCTAATGTAATGTATTGACACTGGACTGCATGTTTACATGAACACAATTACGAAGTACAGTGATAGTGATACATTGTAACATTCTACCACTATTTATCTATACACATCACATGCCAGATAGTGTATTATATACATCATGTAACTGGCTTGTCCATACTATACCACACAATGATGGGGAAGTACCAGATCACATGACTGCACCGGAGTGGCCTGAGAATAGGTAAGTATATAGGTGTTAGGAGGGTGGGGGAAGATTTAAGGTTAGTAGAAGCCTGGAATTCCACTTTCAGTTAGTGTATCATTATGTACACAGATGTATGTGACCATTGACCTCAATGTACATAATGCACTAACTGTAAGTGGAATTCTAGGCCCATACTAACTAATCCTAACATTTCCCCCATCCTCCTAACACCTATATACTTACCTATTCTCAGGCCACTCCAGTGCAGTCATGTGATCTGATACTTCCCCATCATTGTGTGATGTAAACATGTGACATACATGTTATAACCACTTGCCCTGGAGAGGATTCACCCCCCTTCCTGACCAAGCCATTTTTTTTGTACTAGTAATGGCGGCGATCAGTGACTTATAGCAGGACTGCAGAAGCACTCTGACACTGGGGGGGAACTGACTTGGTGTCACTGACATCCCCAGTGACACCAATACAGTGATCAGTGCTAAAAAAAAGAAAAAAAAAAAAAAAAGCACTGACACTGTACTAATGGCACTGGACAGGAGGGGGTTAATATGAGGGGCGATCAAAGGGTTGACTATGTGTAGGGAGTGTTTTTCTAGGGGGCAGGGGGTGTATGATTCACTGTAAGCACACTGCTCTGGATGGCTGTGCACAGCCTTCCAGAGCAGTGTGCCCGAGCTGACAGGGAGGAAGACCGTTAGTAAACAAACCGGTCTTCCTCCCCATCGGAGATGCTCGGTAATCACCGGGCGCTGACATGTAATTACCGGCCGGGACCCAGTGATTGACAGCCGCAAATGGCGGTGCAGGTAGGGCACGCACCCCCTACCCAGAAATGCAACGTCCTCTCCCGTTGCTTGCAAAAGCAATCCAGCAGCAAATTAGAAGCTAGGATTGCTGTTACAAGAAAGAAGACAGTCGGCTCTAAAAACACAATACTGGGATGATGCCTGCGGCTGCAGGCATCGTCTCGGTGTAACCATTTGAAATTCTGTAACGTACTGGTATGTCCCTGATCATCAAGTAGGTATTATGCACAAAATATACACTCGCTGGCCACTTTATAAAGTACTCCGGTTCAATTGCTTGGTAACACAAATTGCTAATCAGCCAATCACATGGAAGCAACTCAATGCATTTAGGCATCTAGACGTAGTGAAGAGGACTTGCTGAAAATCAAACAGAGCAACAGAATGGGGAAAAAAGGGGAATTAAGTGATTTTTAACGTGGCATGGTTGTTGGTGCCAGACAGGCTGCTCTGAGTATTTCAAAAACTGCTGATCTACTGGGATTTTCATGCACAACAGAGAATGGTCCGAAAAATAGAAAATATCCAGTGAGTGGCAGTTGTGTGGATGAAACTGCCTTGTTGATGTCAGACAATGGTCAGACTGGTTTGAGTTGATAGAAAGGAAACAGTAAAATAAATAACCACTCGTTACACCCAAGGTATGCAGAATGCCATCTCTGAACACACAACACGTCGAACCTTGAAGCAGATGGGCTACAGAAGCAGAAGACCACACCAGATGCCACTCCTGTCAGCTAAGAACAGGATACGGAGGCTACAATTTGTACAAGCTCACTAAAATTGGACAATAGAGGATTGGAAAAATGTTGCCTGGTCTGATGAGTTTCGACTTCAGCTGCAACATTCAGATGGTAGGGTCAGAAAATGACGTAAAAAACATGAAAACATGGATACAACCTTCCTTGTATCAACAGTTCAGGCTGGTGGTGGTGTAATGGTGTGGGGGATATTTTCTTGGCACTATAAAGGTGTACCTAATAATTTCCTTGACACCTCCGAATGAAATCACACTGACGCAGTGCGATATCAAAGCCACATTCGGTGTGAAGCAGACATCAGACTCCAGCCACAGTAATGTGTGTACAATGGATCCGATTATACGTCCAATAGAGAGAATAGAGATCATACACTGCACATGGACAGATCACTCAATGATGGGACGTCCCAGGGATACAATGTAACATTCTATCACTGTTTATATACGTTGTGCCTCACCCCCCATCTATCCGGCATACGTTGTACCTCACCCCCCATCTATCCTGCAAACAATGTACCTCACCCTCCATCTATTCTGCGTACAATGTGCCTCAACCCCCCCCCCCCCCCCATCTATCCGGCATACAATGTGCCTCACCCCTCATCTATTCTGTGTACAATGTATCTCACCCCCCATCTATTCTGCGTACGTTGTACCTCACCCCCCATCTATTCTGCGTACATTGTGCCTCACCCCCCATCTATTCTGTATACAATGTACCTCACCCCCCATCTATTCTGTATACAATGTACCTCACCCCCCATCTATTCTGTATACAATGTACCTCACCCCCCATCTATTCTGTATACAATGTACCTCACCCCCCATCTATTCTGTATACAATGTACCTCACCCCCCATCTATTCTGTATACAATGTACCTCACCCTCCATCTATTCTGTGTACAATGTGCCTCACCCCCCCCATCTATCCGGCATACAATGTGCCTCACCCCTCATCTATTCTGTGTACAATGTATCTCACCCCCCATCTATTCTGCGTACGTTGTACCTCACCCCCCCATCTATTCTGTATACAATGTACCTCACCCCCCATCTATTCTGTATACAATGTACCTCACCCCCCATCTATTCTGTATACAATGTACCTCACCCTCCATCTATTCTGTGTACAATGTGCCTCACCCCCCCCCCCCCCCATCTATCCGGCATACAATGTGCCTCACCCCTCATCTATTCTGCATACAATGTACCTCACCCCCCATCTATTCTGTATACAATGTACCTCACCCCCCATCTATTCTGTATACAATGTACCTCACCCCCCATCTATTCTGTATACAATGTACCTCACCCCCCATCTATTCTGTACACAATGCACCTCACCCCCCATCTATTCTGTATACAATGTACCTCACCCCCCATCTATTCTGTATACAATGTACCTCACCCCCCATCTATTCTGTATACAATGTACCTCACCCCCATCTATTCTGTATACAGTGTATCTGATGACACAGATGTTGGTGAAATCACATGGACACCCCCAGAGCCCAGCCCCGTCCCCAGTGTATGTATACAATGTATGGACTCTCCATGTTTACATGGCCCCCAATGGAGAAGTTCCATTCATACACACTCCCCGCACCACCCCGCACACAGGCCAGGCCCGGCTCTCCCCCCTCAGCCTGCCCAGCCCGGGACTCTGCATCTCCCGCCACACACACACGCCGTGTCCTCGCACCGGGGCTGAGGAGAGTGGCTGCCATACCTGCTCCAGGCACACGGGAGAACTCCGGGCAGGAAGAGGGCGCCGATTGGCTCATTGTTCCCGTCAGTTCTGAGCATGCCGGGAGTGGTAGTCCCATAACCAGCAAAAAGGCTGAGACCGGCCCGGCGCCAGACTACGAATCCCAGAAGCCCCCGCGCCAGACCTGAACAGTCGATACAGAGCAGCCAATCAGATGAGACGTTCAGCGTTCCTGGGATTTGAAATCAGCGGGGTATGGTCAGGTCAGTGATGTGGAAGACGGGACGGAGATTGGCGCCCATTTCCTCTTCCACAATACAAGTCCTGCCCGGTGTACAGCCCCGCTGGTCCCCCAGAGGACACCCTCCCTGGGGTCTACTATCAGGGGACACCAACCTAACAAATACAGCCAGAAGGCACGGAGGAGTCCGGCGCTTTACCCTTCACTGCCAGGAACAGCTGTGGGGTTTTGTTCAATAACACGAGCTCCTCCTGACCAGGCCTGGATCTGCCATTCAGCACTACACGGGTGTGACTGATAATGCAATGTGCACCCGAATGACATATAATTTCCCCCACAAATAGAGCTTTCTTTGGCCTGGATTTGAGCACCACTGAGGGTTTTGTGGGAAAAAAAACCCCAAAAATTGAAACTATATATATATACTTTGTGCTATAAAACATATCTAATAAAAATAAATCAATTTCATAAATTTATGCCAAAATATATTCTGCTACATGTCTGGTAAAAACAAAATCCCAATATGTGTATATTATTATTATTATACAGGATTTATATATTATTATTATTATAGAGGATTTATATTATTATACAGGATTTATATATTATTATACAGGATTTATATAGCGCCAACAGTTTGCTCAGCTCTTTACAATATAACGGGAGACAATACAGTTCAATACAAGAGGGATAGGAGGGCCCTGATCCTGGGAGCTTACAATCTAAGAGGGAGGGTCTACTGGTACAAAAGGTAATAACAGTGGGGAATGGACTAGTAGGAATAGAAGTTTCCATTATTAGCTGAGGGCAGGATAGGCTTCCCTAAAGAGAGGTTTTCAGAGATCGCCTAAAAGTGAGCAGAGTAGGCGATAGTCTGATAAATTGGGGTAGAGAGTTCCAGAGGATGGGGGAAGCTCTGCAGAAGTCCTGGAGATGAGCATGGGAAGAGACAAGGGAGCTAGAGAGCAGGTGGTCTTGTGAGGAGCGGAGAGGACGGTTTGGGTGATATTTGGAGACAAGATTGGTGATGTAATTGGGGGCGGAGTTATAAAATGGCTTTGAGATTTTGATTGATTTGCTTGAAAGTTATATAATGCCTACAAATGAATAAATACATAACACATACACATATATATATATATATATATACACACACATACAGTATATTGCCAATAGTATTTGGCCCGCCCTCCCAATCACTGGATTCAAGTGTTCCAATCACATCCATGGCCACAGGTGTATACAATCATCACCTAGGCATGCAGACGGCTTCTACAAACATTTGTGAAAGAATGGGTCGCTCTCAGGAGCTCAGTGACTCCAAGCGTGGTCCCGTGATAGGTGGCCACTTGTGTAATAAGTCCATCCGTGACATTTCCTGGCTACTAAATATTCCACGCTAAACTGTTAGTGGCTGAGTTGCTGTTGTTCCCAGTTGCTTCCACTATTATAATACCACTAAGTGGTAGGCCACGTAGAATGACACAGCGGGGTCAGTGCATGCTGAAGTGCGCAGAAGTCAACAACTGTCTGCAGAGTCAATAGCTAAAGACCTCCAAACTTCATGTGTCCTTCAGGTTTGCACAGCAGTGCGTAGAGAGCTTCATGGAATGGGTTTCTATGGCCAAGCAGCTGCATCCAAGCCTTACATCACCAAGTGCAATGCAAAGCGTCGGATGCAGTGGTGTAAAGCACGCTGCCACTGGACTCTAGAGCAGTGGAGACATGTTCTCTGGAGTGACCAATCACGCTTCTCTGGCAATCCGATGGACATGTCTGGGTTTGGCGGTTGCCAGGAGAACAGTACCTGCCTGACTGCATTGTGCCAAGTGTAAAGTTTGATGGAGGGATTATGGTGTGGGGTTGTTTTTCAGGGGTTGGGCTTGGCCCCCTAGTTCCAGTGAAGGGAACTCTTAAGGCGTCAGCATACCAAGACATTTTGGACAATTTCATGCTCCCAACTTTGTGGGAAGAGTTTGGGGATGGCCCCTTCCTGTTCCAACATGACTGCACACCAGTGCACAAAGCAAGGTCCATAAAGACATGGATGAACAAGTTTGGGGTGGAGGAACTTGACTGGTCTGCACAGAGTCCTGACCTCAACCCCATAGAACACCTTTGGGATGAATTAGAGCAGAGACTGTGAGCCAGGCCTCCTCCCCCGACATCAGTGCCTGACCTCACAAATGTGCTTCTGGAAGAATGGTCCAACCTTCCCATAGACACCCTCCTAAACCTTGTGGACGGCCTTCCCAGAAGAGGTGAAGCTGTTATAGTTGCAAAGGGCGGGGCCAACTCAATATTGAACCCTACGGACTAAGACTGGGATGTCATTAAAGTTCATGTGTGTGTAAAGGCAGGCCGACCAATACTTTTGGCAATATGGTGTATATATATATATTTATATATTATTTTATTTTTTTTTTTACTACTACTAATGGTGGTCATCAGCGACTTAAAGTGGGCCTGTGATAGTGCGGAAGCAATTTGACACTGAGTGGGAACTGACTGACATCACTAGTGACACTAATACAGTGATGAACGCTAATACTGTACACTGTCCCTGTACTAATGACACTGGCTGGGAAGGGGTTAACATCTCTGGTAGTCAAGGGGTTAAACATGTGCCTAACAAGTGTTACATCTGGGTAATATGTGCTGCTTTTTACCAGTAATATCTATTTCTCCTTCCTGCTTTGCAAGGAGAAGAAACCAAGAGATTGTTCCCTCTGTACTGAGGCCTGCGTTGACTGTAAACACAGGGCTCTGAACTGTGATTGGACACAGCCAATCAGCAGGTCTTGGCCATGACCTGCTGAAATCTCCCCCTGTGTACAATCACAGCAGGAGTCAGCATGTGTGCACACTGTACCCGGAAGAGGCCAGTGACATACAGGTACCTCTCTGCCTGCCCACAGTGCATTGTGGGTTGACAGTCCCCAAGTGGCTGAGGGACACAGGATGGTAATTCAGATACATCAGGTTATGCTGGTGCCTTCAGCAGATACAGCACTAACAATATAAAGATGCAGGACAGCTTAATGTAACCCCTCCAACTCATATCATGCACCAGTTTGTAGCAAAGCAATAGTAGGAGTGGATCATGGGAACAGAGGGGAGGGACCGGTGTGGATGTACTCCAAGAAAATGATTTTGAAGCAAGTTAAAAGATACGAGAGTTATTCAGGTATAAAAAGGGATGTTCAAAAGCAGTCCAACTGAGGGGGTGAGCAGCACAGTAAATAACAGGCCCACAGATAGCAGTAAGTTACCAAAAGGGGATTCAAAAGAGCTGCCTGAAGAACTGTATAACTGGAGCTGGCTCCAGAAAAGGTCTGAACATCCCCCTGGTAAAACCTAACAAATGATCCCTAAAAATGGTACCTGATGCTGAAAAGCCCATGAAACACACTAGTATAACATGCTTTGACAGAGAAAGGTGGTACCTTTTCCTTAAAGAGGAACTTCACTCCCCTCTTGCATTTCTTTTTTTTTTTTTATTATGAGTATACCATCTTACCTTGGTGGTACGGTTCTTTAAAAACATACTCACCCAGCAAATCCAGCGTTATCTACTGTATTTCATTGCTCCACTGCCACACACTGTATCCCATTTCGCCATCTTCTTTCTTAGGTCATTAGGGGGCTGGCTGCCTCTACCTGCCAGCCTTCAATGACATGCCATGATGCATTCCCACGGTGCATCCCCACTATGTGATTTAATGTCCAAAGCCTCCTGGGATGCATGATGTGGGTATCCCAGCAGGGGATGCAGGCCGTCCACTATGGGGACCCCCGGAATGACAAAAAGGGAGTCAGTTTGTCCAAAAGAAGCTAGAACTGCAAGGTAGACTTCCACATTCAGGCAGTGGAGAGAGATCTCTCTGGGATGTCCTGACCAGGACAGGTAGATTGGAGTACAATGTCCTGGTTAAAATGGAAGTAAAAAAACCACCATGGGGAAAAGAGGACTTCAGATTCAAGAGAACCTTTTCTTTGTGAAACAAGGGTTCTGAACAGGATAAGGCTGCCAGCTTGTGGGTTCGAAGGGCCATTTCTGCAGATCATGGTTGGGATCTTACTGATTCACTGTGAAACTTAGAGGGGGAACAATGTGTAAGTACTGAGAGGCAAGTGGTCTTTGAAAAAGAATTGCAGGGGCCAGGAATCAACCCTTGATGGTACTCAAGACCAGATATTAATCCAAGCCTGACTGCAAAAAGACAGGAGTCATCCCTTGGATTACTTTCTGGGATGAAAACTCCTTGCTTGGCACCATATTAAATATACTTTCAAGGTGCAATTATAGAGAAGTTTTTAACTAAAAAAATAGCTGAATGCATTTTGGCTAAGATTTATGAAGAAAGATTATTTATTTGCAAAATGTTTTATTTTATTATATTTCAAAATGTTTGGACTTTTCCATTTATATAGCAAAAAAAAATCCCAGAAGTGAATAAATACCACCAAAATAAAGTTTTATCTAAAACAAAAGCTAAAAAATTTATATGGGTACAGTGTTGCATGACCGCGCAATTGTCAAAGTGTAACAGCACTGAAAGCTGAAAATTGGCCTGGACAGGAAGGGGGTGAAAGTGTCCGGACTTGAAGTGGTTAAACTAGTACAAAAAAAGCATTTCCTTATTAAATGATCAGTGAAACATTTACTAAAATATTTTACCTTCTTCCCGTGAAGTTATCATCCTTCTCGACACAGAAGAAATCTGATCCTTGAGTCATTTGCGTGCGTTCTACTGTTTTAGTCCTGGGATTATTTCAGATGCTGCACAGAGAACTCCCGATTGCTCAGTATGTGATCAAAAAGTTTGCAACAGTTACAACCTATGCACAAAAGAACAGGCTACTTCATATTGGCCGAGAACAGTGCAATGCTGGGGGTTATTATTGCCTCGCTGACAGCAATACTGGGGGTTATTATTGCCTCACTGACAGCAATGCTGGGGGTTATTATTGCCTCACTGACAGCAATACTGGGGGTTATTATTGCTCCACTGACAGCAATGCTGGGGGGTTATGATTGCTCCACTGACAGCAATGCTGGGGGTTATTATTGCCTCACTGACAGCAATGCTGGGGGTTATTATTGCCTCACTGACAGCAATGCTGGGGGTTATTATTGCCTCAATGACAGCAATGCTGGGGGTTATTATTGCCTCAATGACAGCAATGCTGGGGGTTATTATTGCCTCAATGACAGCAATGCTGGGGGTTATTATTGCCTCAATGACAGCAACGCTGGGGGTTATTGCCTCACTGACAGCAACGCTGGAGGTGTTATTATTAAGCCCATTGACAGCAATGCTGGGGGATATTTTTACTGACACTGACACCAACGCTAGGGGATATTGTACTCCAAACTACATCAGTGTGCAATGTGATACACTGCAAAAAAAAAAAAAAAGCATTAGGACTGAAGCTTTTGAGAGTCGAGATGCATTATAGCCCATTTCTTTTGAATGGGCTGCTTATCTTGACACAATGCACCTTAACCGCTTGCATCCCTTAGGACGTACCTGTACGGTCTCAGCTAGTAGTGGTTATACTGGGTTCATGGCTGCAGCTGTAGTCATGACCCCAGTATCTTTTTTCAGCCGGCGATGCTGAATCATGTAAAACTGACGTAGTAGCTAAATAGCCACTGGATTGCTTTTACATGTGGTGGAAGGGGGGGGGGGGGGGTTTCCCCTCCCCATCCACCACAACTTCCTGGGACCTGATCATAGGATCTGAAGCCGGCTGACCATAGAGATGATCAAGGACTGGAACTTCCCCAATCATCTCTATGGTCAAAGAAACCAGTAGCAATGACTATTTTACCATACAGATTCATCTAATGTAAACAGGCCATTACCAGCCCGTGAAAGCGCCTGATCAAACCGATTCCGGTTCAATCAGATGCCTTTAAGGGCAGAAAGATCTGGGGACTAATGAGACCCCAGATGTCTCAGTAAGGTGGATCTGTCACGTTCCATCACATGTTGGTGATAGCATGTTGGATATTATATTGTGTTTTTGTGCATTAACACTCATTAACTACTTGCCCTCCAGAGGATTCAAACCCCCAACCCCCCCACTCCTGACCAGGCCATTTTTTGCATTACGGCGCTGCGTTACTTCAACTGACAATTGTGCGGTCATGCAACGCTGCACCCAGATGAAATTTACATCCTTTTTTCCCCCCGCGAATTGCGCTTTCGGTGGTATTTGATCACCTGTGCATTTTTTACGCTATAAGGAAAAAAAGACCAACAATTTTGAGAAAAAAAGGCTATATTTTGGACTGCTATTAAACATGTCCAGTAAAATATTTTTTTTAAAAATTCTAATTTCGGCATAAATTTCGGCCAAAATGTATTCTGTTCCATGTCTTTGCTAAAAAAAAAAAATCCCAATACGTGTAAATTAATTGGTTTGGATAAAAGTTATAGCATTTACAAATGGCGGTATAGATACTGGGATTTGTTTTTCTCCTACTAGTAATGGCGGCGATCAGCGACTTTTTACGGGACTGCAGTGGGCATTCTGACACTTGAGGGAACATCCCCAGTGACACCAATACAGTGATCAATGATAAAAAACAGCACTGACACTGTACTAATGACACTGAGCAGGAAGGGGTTAATGTGAGGAGCAATCAAAGGGTCAACTGTGTGTAGGGAGTGTTTTACTAGGGGGCGTGTGCTTCACTGTAAGCACACTGAACGGGATAGGCTGTGCACAGCCATCCCGAGCAGTGTACCCGAGCTGAGAGGGAGGAAGACTGTTTGTAATCAAAACAGTCTTCCTCCCTGTCGGTGATTGTCGGTAATCACCGGGCACCGGCGGGTAATCACCAGCCGGGACCTGGTGATTAACATCCGCAGCCGCGAATGGCAGTGCAGGTGGGGCGCGCGCACCTCCTACCCGAAAATGCACAATCTCATATATATATATATATATATATATATATATATATATATATATATATATATATATATATATATATATATATATATATATATATATATGATTTTGAGAACCTGTGCCGCCGTGTAGCGGTATATCTGCTATACGGTGGCGGGTAGGTGGTTAAAGCATTTTTTTCCCCAAAAATTTGCTTTTGAAAAACCACTGCGCAAATTATTGTGTGAAAAAAAATTAGACACCACCATTTTATTCTCCATGGCCTCTGCTTAAAAATATATAGAATGTTTGGGGGTTCTAAGTAATTTTCTAGCCACTTGCTAGGAATTCAGATTTTTAAAATGCCTGTTCACCCCCCAACAGGCAAACAAACATCCACTGCAAGTCGCACGATTTGAAAGTCGGCTTGATGTCACCGGGGTGTTATGGGGAAGGGTTGGGGATATGTGGGGGTGTGATCAGGTTGCAGTTATGCAAGGGGGTTGTGTGATCAGGTTGGTGGTATATGGGGGAGGTGTGATCAGGTTGGCCATGTGGGGATTCGGGTGTGATCAGGTTGGTGGTGTGATCAGGCTGGCATTAAGCGGGGGATGTGATTAAAGTGAGGAGCATCTGGGGGGAGGGGGGGGGGGGTGTGTGATTAGGCTGGCGTTATGTGAGGGGAAGCAAAATGATAAATACCTGGGGGAGTGTGTGATCAGGTTGGTGGTATGTGGGGGATGTGATCAAAATGAGGAGAACCTGGGAGGGGGGGGGGGGGGGGGGGGGGGTGGTCGGTGAGTGATCAAGCTGGCGTTATGTGGGGGGTGTGACCTTAGGGTGCCAGGTTGGGGGGTGGTAAAATCCAAATCCCCAGCCACTTGTTAGGGAACAGAAGAGAGGTATTTAAAAAATCCAAATCCCTAACATTGCGCCCTCTCTCCTACTGGGCACATAGAAGTTTTAGTTTGCCTCATCTGCCAGCTGCCCGTAGACAGTGAGGGAAAGTGGGGAACGTATAACCCCGCTACCTGTATAATAATAATAATTACACACTGCCGTTTAATGGCAGTAAAGCACAGCTCAATTTTCAATGCTGTGTGACAACCTGCGCCCCATCACATTTCGAGGTTGTACCTCTTCCTCAGAGCCATACTTCGATGTTGTACCTCTTCCTCAGGTACAACCTTGAAACGCATCAACCATCAGCTATTCAGAGGTCTACAGTCCCCCACCAGACTACCTTCAGGGGTCTTGCACCACACTACATCTCTTGTGACATGCTTTCCATTTGATTTTATTTCTCTTACATTTTACTTTATATCAATAAATGTCATTTTTAAAAAGGTAATGTACTAGGCCCGTACGCCCTCTTTTCATATACAGCTCTCTTTGGACTTCCCTGGTCAGTTGAGGGCAGCAAGGCTTGCATTCCTTTCATACACATGTGGGGATATTGACATTGTGGAGTCCATTGTCCAGTGCAGGAGCTCAGGCATTCGGTTTTTTCTTCCTACTAGACCTGTTTTTTGACAGGTTCCTGCTCCTGCTTTCGGTCAGATCGCCACGACAGATCTACTGGAAGTTCTACCCCCCCTCTCCTGGCCCATGTCTTTCTAGGACGTCACAGGTCCTAGAAGACTGCAGGGCCATTCACAAAGCGCAGCATGGCTTGCACATGCGCAGTGGGAAGCCAGCTGTGAAACTGTAAGGAGTCAGTCAGCTGCCCACAATTAACATGCCGGCACTAGGTGACCAAAGACCAGTGAAGAATCGGTCTGGGTAAGGACAGCGCTGGATCCTTGGACAGCTGAGTATGTTTATTAAAAGTCAGCATCTATAGTTTGCAAAGCAAAGTGACTGACGCTCCTCTAAGTTTTAGAGATAGGTTAACATCTGTGTGGATGATTGCCACTGTGCCTGCAGCTGCAACCACCTTCACAGTGAAAACGCAAGAGATGTGTGTGGGTGCCATTAATCCTAATGGCACAGCGCACAAACTGGTAATGGCTCCCACACTGGGAGCTGCACTGCACTTGCAGTTCCCGTGTGGGCTGCGATCAGGGGCGGACTGACAACTCATGGGCCCCTGTGTCCTTGCTCAAACTCAAAAAAGCCTATGAAAAAAGGTACCAGGTACCTACTGACCCCGGGCCCTCGGGCAGTGCCCGAGTTTCCAAATGGTCAGTCCGCCCCAGGCTGCGATTTATAAAAAGCATCAGGGACCTTTTCCCAGCGTTTCAGAAGACATGACAGCACATTCAAATGAATGAGCTATCATGTGCGTGCAAATAGCAGCTCACAGAGACGTATCAATGTAAACCTAGGGTAAAACCTGAAGATGATGGCAAATAGATTCAGCTTTGCCTGCCCACTGACATGTTAGAAGCAACATTGGAAACGGAACGGCTACAGTAAAAGGTCACGTTGTAATCTGCAGCACCTAAAAATATTACATTTTAATCATCATACGGGGCACATGATAGGTCCATGGATAAAAAAAGACAATCATTTTGAAAATGATCCATTGAATAAAAACAGAAAACACACATATTAACAAAAGTAAACTATTTATATTTAAAAAAGGTAAAAGTCAGAGTTTTCTAACACAGTTTTTTCTCCTCTGGTGTTTTAACAAATAAGACCTCACCGTAAACTCTTTCCCACACCCGTTACATGAGAATGATTGGTCTGACCGGTGAACCACCTGGTGACGGGCAACGTGGGACTGGCTAGTGAAGCCTTTACCGCACAGTGGGCACAAAAAGGGCCGTTCGCCCGTGTGACTTCTAATGTGGCAGTTGAGCGTGGACTTCTGTGAAAAAGATTTTCCACATTCCGGGCAACCGAAAGGTCTCTCTCCCGTATGGGTCCGCAGGTGCTTGACCAGGCAGCCATTGTAGAGGAAGCTCTTCCCACACTCGGGACAGATGTGTTGACGTTCTTCCGGATTTGATTGCCACAGTTCCTCGTTTAGGAGGTCATCATCGGACATCTCACCAAATGATTCATCTGTCATGGATGACTCGCTAAGAGAGACATCTATGGATATGTTTTCATTCAAGGAGACACCTGTTCTGAGCCTGTCACTAGGTGAGACATATCTTATGGACTCATCACTTAGTGAGACATCTTTATCTGGTGTGTTGCCTGATAAGCCATCACTCACAGCGCCCTCACCAAATGAGGAATCTTTATTGGGTGGTGCACCAGTAGCATCTCCTAAAGAGCTGTCATTAACAGCGACATCTTTAGTAGATTTATTAAAAGAGGCAAGCAGAGTCTTGTCCAACATGACATCTCCGGTGGGCCTACCTCCAGGTAAGATATCTGAACCTGGGATCTTGACAACACCTCTACTGGCGCTTTCACTGGCTGAAACACCAACATCCGACACCCTGATGTCCAAAGCAGTCTTCTCAGTAAACATGGCATGGTTAGAAGGTTTACTATTATCCGCCTCCCCAGAAAGCGTCAGGATCTTATCACCACTGTCACATTTTAGTCGAGCTAATTGTTCAATCAGCCTTTCCTTGGCGTGAATTTTCATGTGCATCTCATAATTGAATTTCTTGCTAAAGCACTTCTGACATTCCGTACAAACAAAAGGCTTTTCATCCTCGTGCAGCCGCCGGTGGCTGTTCAGACTGGAGCTTTGGGCAAACCGTCTCCCACATAGATCACAGACATATGGTTTTTCCCCTGTGTGAACACGCATGTGTTTAATTAGACAGCCATTGTACAGGAATCTCTTGCCACATTCTGGGCAGGCATGGGGACGCTCCATGGTGTGGGCTCTGATGTGCCTTTCACAGGCAGATTTTGTGGGGAAGAGTTTTTCGCACAGCGTACACGGGTACATCTCTTCGCCAGCGTGGAGACGCAAGTGCATTTCAAAGTTCGACTGTTTTGCAAAACATTTTCCGCATTGCGGACAAGGTACAAGTCTATCTCGTATATGGATGAGCCGGTGCCTGTCAAGACCAGACTTTGAGTAAAGACATTTTCCGCACTGATTACACAGCCATTGCTTATCTCCTTTGTGAGTCCTCAGGTGGGTCTCCAACTCGGCCTGAGTGCCGAAACACTGACCACACTCCTCACATATGCGTATCTTGTCTTCCAGGTGAAGTAGTAGATGTCCTTCAAGAGCTGACTTATCAGAAAACTGTTCCCCGCATTCTGGACAAACATTGTCATGGATTTTCTGATGCTCAAAGAATTCTGAGACACCCTCAAACGTTTCTGGACACACCGGGCAAATGAACCGCAAGTCTCTAGGAGATATTTGCTTTTTACAGTGTTCTTTTACAGATGGATTAGGGTGTGAGGAAGTTTTATGGTCTTGTTGATCCTGACCACGAGGGGAATGGGAGGACCTGTCATTGTGGTTGTTTGTCGCCACCCTCTTCACAAACCAGTAGTTTACCTCTGCCTTACTGGATGGGTCTTGTTGGGGCAATGGGGTGACCACATCTTCTACTATCCACTCTGCAGGAAAAAAAAAAAAAAAATTAAACAAGTTAACCAAATATAAAGAACTGTTCACATGGCCCTTTTCCTTGTCATTACTTCTCCATCATAGGAGAAAGTATAGAGAACAAATTTTTATTAGTGCATAGACCAGCCTCCAATAAGTGGGGGACTGTGGTCCGGACCGAATGACGCTCCAGTCCGGACTGTCTGCCTGCAAGTCTACAGTGCCAAATCCCCATGGCACTACTGTTCTTGCCTAGCAACTACCACTGGTGTGCTAGCAACCAATGACATCACGTGTGCGCCCCACCCTCTTCAGGAAGTTTCTCCGTCCAGCTCCCGCCCCCTGCAACATGCTTCTTCAAGCTCCTGCTTCCGACCCTGCTTGCCTGGCTACAGGGCTTATCTATTAAGTACATCAGATAATAGAAGGTTGGGCACTCTGATGAGGACACTGATTATTATTATACAGGATTTATATATCGCCAAAAGTTTGTGCAGCGCTTTACAAAATGAAGGTAGACATTACAGTTACAATACAATTTGGTACAAGAGGAAACAGAGGGCCCTGCTCATTAGAGCTTACAATCTAGGAGGAAGGGTTGAGGAATACAAAAAGGTAATAGCTGTGGGGGATGAGCTGATGGAGGACATTAAAGGCAGTTGAGAGAAAAGAGTGGATAGATTAGGAGACAGCTGGACAGATTGTAGTAGGGAGTTCCATAGGATGGGAGAGGCTTGGGAGAAGTCCTGGAGGTGAGCATGGGAGGAGGTGATATGGGAACTAGAGAGCAGAAGGTCTTGGGAGGATCGAAGAGTTTAGTTGATATTTTGAGACCAGGTTGGTAATGTAGCTGGGGCAGAATTAACACTTCTAGATGTTTCATATAACATAGAAAAAGTACATTTATCCTTTCTTGATCCCCACCCACTCTGCCAAAATAGCCCCTCTCCTCAGATGCATAACTACCTTGCAGACATACCTGCAGCTTCCTGCTGGCATACCTTCAGTGCGCAGACAGCACAATGTGCAGTAGGTTCCTAAGAGGTTCTATGGGGC
Source organism: Staurois parvus (assembly GCF_062004578.1). Classification (NCBI taxonomy): domain Eukaryota; kingdom Metazoa; phylum Chordata; class Amphibia; order Anura; family Ranidae; genus Staurois; species Staurois parvus. Next base: position 1,354,116 of record NW_028319080.1, read on the forward strand.
TATCTTTTTATTGTCTCTTGCCTCTAAGCAGGTGTGGCCAGCGCACTGAAAATCTGCCAACAGGATGTAAACAAACACTGCAAAAAAGATATGTGCAATTTGAAGTATACTTTAATATTTGCACCTCCAGAGAGGGGGAAAAAAACAAACAAACAGTTTTTAATGTAATTTCAGAAATCATTTTCAGTATTTTTAAAAGAGATACTATAGGTTCATTTTTTTTTTTGCAAAATAAGAAAGTGTCTATACTTCGTGTGCAGTGGTTTTGTACAGTGAAGCCTGGATCCTCCTCTTCTCAGGTCCCCTGCCAGCGCTCCTGGCTCCTCCTTTCTGTCTGGGACCCCAATAACAAGCAGCTTGCTATGGGGGCACCTGAGCAGGCTGTTCCCAAGCCACTGCACCATGTGTCCATTCACACATGCAGCTTGGCGCCCCCCCCTCATAGAACTCACGAAGGTACAAAAAACTTTGAGCCTTTACAACCACTTTAAATTTACTGCTTTCATTACAGTGACTCTTCTGGGTGCGTCAGATGCCTGCCTGTCCCCCGCCATATACTCTGGTTCCATTTGTCCAGCACTACATCAATAATGTCTCATGCAGACATGGAAGTCATCGTAATGCCAAAGGTTTCAAAAAAGAGAAATACTTTATATATTTTAGAAGACCGTAAAATCTTCCCTTACCAATTTCAGCAACATTTTCAGCAGTCATTGGCTTGGTATCATTGCCATTGGAAGGGGTATTGCTTTTTGTTGTCTTCACATCCGCTGTGGGCAAGAACATATATTATTTTTCCCCATCAGTGCAATCTTCGAATGAACTGTAATATTGTCTCCACAATCTATATAACCTTAATCTATAATCTGTGGTAAAATATGGGATTCAGTGACTTCAGAAGGGTCCTGTATTATCCCAATGTTAGTAAAAAGCAGAGACAATGTCTTATTTAAAAAGTGAACATTAATGCTCCCTTCTACAGATACTACATTCTACTGACGCAGGCAGAATCAAGCATAACAAGACCCTGTCACCAGCTTAAAAAAATGCAAGTAAACGCACAGGAAAATCAAATATTTTAAATGTTTGCCTGTAGTGTTTTACCATTCCATAAATTATATTTTTTCCCTTGTAATGTCCGTTTGAACTTGCTTGAAAATTTGACTACTTCATGAAGAGTCAATTCCCTAGCGCAGGGGTGTCAAACTGGCAGCCCTCCAGCTTTTGAGAAACTACAAGTCCCATCATGCCTCTACCTTTGGGAGTCATGCTTGCAACGGTCAATCTTGCAATGCCTCATGGGACTTACAGTTTGGCAACAGCTGTAGGGCTGCCAGTTTGACACCTGTGCCCTAACACATATCCCTCACTCCTTGTACAAAATAATCCTCACCTCTTCTGGAAGTGTCCAATACTGTCCCCGCAACTTTGCCTCTCCTTTAACCTCCCTGCATCACTTTTTGTTTCAGCCAGGGGATGAGTGAAGGGGAATGCTATAGAGAGTCACCTGAGTGACAGTGCCGAGTCTGCTGAAATCACATCCAAGAAGGCGGCCTTGAGAAGCAGGGTCAGGGCTTATTAAAACGAAGTTAAACTCCACTGCCAGCACTCAGGGTTTCTGCCATAATATACCAGTATGGACAACATAGTTGCACATTATGGTAGACTCAACTAGCAAAGTGTCCCATATGTCCATCATCTCTCTGTGACATTTTAACCTAGTCCTTTTCTGGGTTGAGCATCTTCTGCCATCCTATTTGAGAGTGATGTCTGACAAAGTATTTTTATGACGAAACATGTAGGGTGGAGCCTGACGTGACGTCATCATGTAAGCAGCTGTGGCCGAGTCAATTTTATTTGCTTTTACTGATCTGCCTGTTTGTACATGATACCAAGTGAGTGTAAAACCTGTGTTTTTAATAAACTAAGTTCTTTCTGTCCATCACTACACCATGAGACCACCATTTTTTTAAATTCCTGAAATGTTGGACTGTCTAATAAGGAACAGAGGAGCATCATTCAATTGAGCTTCCTGGTGTTTTGTTCTCAAGCACTAAATGACCACTCTTTGAGGGTCAATCCAATTTGTTAAGTTGTTTGTGTTGCTGGTCCTGTCCACAGTGGTGATATGTCAATTTGGGTGATGCCTCTCATGCACGGAAGATTCTTTTTTATTGTTAGCACTGGAGTCCATTGAAGTCATCATTTCAGCACAGTTCCCAGAATTTTTTTTAGTTGCACGTAGACTGTATATGGTATACGTCTTCTGACACGGATTTCTTTTTTATTACCTGAGCACATTATTTGTTTTATTCATTTTTGATTCAATATTGTTTTAGCGCTGCATATTTATCTTTAACATATATTGGGGTTTGCCATCAACAATCTGTGCTAGTAGCTTTCTTTACAAGTATAGCCTAAGTGCATGTTATACTTTGTTGTTATCCCATCCCTTTGTTTACATTCTCGGCTGACAGCTATATGGGCCAGGAAGGGCTACGTCACTGGTTGCTGGCAAATCAAGAAAAGAACCATCTTTCATTCATACTCACTGGAAGAAATCTTCTCCTCTTTAAACTCTTCCTTAATTTTCACCTTTTCCTTCCAATCAATCTTGTGGACAGGTTCTGGATCCACGCAGAAACAGTCTTTATCAAAAGAAAGAAAGTGCACCATAAATACCATTTATCACAATTAGATCTGTCTGAGATTAAAAAAATATTCAGGAATCAGAGTAACATAATTTGTAAAGTGGTATTAAACCAAAAAACAAACAGTTATTATCTTGCAGCTTACCATGTCTTAGATGTGATGGCTATATTAGTTTTCTTTTTTTTTTAGGTGTTCTTTCCTTTATTTTCACCTGTGATCCTGCCAGTAAGTCTGTTTTTTAAAAGAACAAGCTGTTCTGCAGATGTGGCAGTTAGAGGGTTGAGCCAAACCATTTACCACTGAGAAGGGTGCTTATAATGATCAGCTTTTGTTTACGTATAACCTTCATCCCAAAAGTAAAGAAACGGTTTGCTGTAACTGCTTTTAAAGTATTAGCTGGTGTTTGGCTTCAATTTGTTTGTACATCTAACAGCCGCCCCTCCCCACAAGTTTGTCCAAAGGTGTCCCCTGTGCTCCTTAATCCAAAGTGGGGGCACTAATACAGAAGGTGTGTTACTGACCACATCAACAGGTGAAAACCGAGGAAAATGAGCCTAAAAAACTACTGCAGCCACCACATGTAAGGATTAAGCTTCAATATATTACATTTTTGGTTTTGGGTTTAATACCGCTTTAATCACTTGAGCACCAGCCTGTAATACCCCTTTATTACCTGGCCATTTTCCATTGCTGTAACAGTTTAACTGACCACTAGCCTAGGTTCATACTGTGTGGCCTGCATCTGCATGGGCACGGCAGCCTATTCATTTGAATGGGCTGCTGCACCCACGATTCCCACAAAAAAAAAAACATGCATGCGCCCTTTTCAAAACATGGCTGCAGGGAAATTGCATGGTGCTTTTGACAATACGATTTCCCTTTGGTTCCCGCACCCGCACTGCAGACTGAGATGCATGGGGTGCCATTAAGAAAGAATGGCAACTCCATGCATTTCTTAAGAGCAGTGCGATTTAGCTGCGGGTGTTTGTGGGTGCAGGAACAGCTGCTGAGTGTGAATCCAGCCTTAGGCTGGCCATACACGTATAGATTTTCGGATGAGAATATTCGTACAAAAGTCATACAAAAATTCTTTGAACATTCGATGAATGGACGAATGTCATTTGAAAATTGTCTTTTGCTTTTAACATTAGATTTTAAAATGAATGTAATTTCTGAACAATAACCACATATACTGGCCAAAAATTTGTTTGATCGAGAGAAGTTTTCCTTCCTGCCCCTTTGAATTTTCCCGTCACTGTAGTTGAAAGTTGAAAACAAACATCAATTTGACCCCATTAACGATTAGAAAATCAAACGAATATTCTTGAAATGAAAATTCTTGAACGACAAATCTATACGTGTATGGCCAGCTTTGCTCTGTGACAAAATAATGTAAACTAAATTATTTTTTTTTTAAAGACAGAGCTTTTTATTGGTATTTAATAACCACTTTTTTTAATATATATATATATATATATATATATATATATATATATATATATATATATATAAATAAAAAAAAAAAGGTAGAAGAAGGGGACCATAAATTTGGGATTGCTTACATTTTAAACAAAAATATACTAAACCTTAATTTTACCGCAATCCTCCTTCCTGCAGCATTTACAAATCTGTGAAGACTGAACTCTGCAGTCACTTTAGCAGCAGTTGTTTTCTTATACCAGGTCATAATCCTGCGCAATGTCATTTTGTCTCTTTCAGTCAGATGATCATGTTATCCGCGCTTATGCTTACCAGACGACGTTTTCTCAGAAATTGAACATGTCATCATAAGCTTTGATATGGTACCTCGCGACGCGGCAAATTGTCAACTTCAGTCACAGAGGCACCAGCTAAGCGGCACCAACAATTTGCCCTCTTTGTAACTCAAGAAGCAATGACATGACAACGTATTACTAGCAGCACACGCAGTGATTGGTGAAAGTGAGGCTTCCCACCTGTTCACTAGGTGTCTCATCACACAGCGAAAGCAAAAAGAATGTTACATCACTTCTGCTTTCAACGTGAAAAATGTTGTCACTTTCACACCTGCAAATCTGTGATACATATGTGACATGAGTGTATAGGGTGTATGGATGAGAAGTGATTGACACTCAACTGTCATAATGCTAATGATTATAACCATTAGATGGGTAACTGGAGTTCAAAATAACATGTTGGAAGTGTACATTAAACCAGTTAAAACCAGTTGAAACCAGAGATGTGGCTGATATTCACCAGATGTGCATTCCATCAAAATAGGTAACTACGCGTGATGGCACAGCCGATCACGCGTTGACTCTAACTACTCCGCAGAATCATACATGACGTTATATAACCAGGAGATACTGCGCATGGCAGTAGATAAAGACATTCCAAACTATGTATATAAAAGACGGGGGATTCTAGGGGAATTTGGGACTCATTGAAGATGCGGCAGACGTGCCTTGCGGTGATTTCCCGGATTCCCCTTTGCTGACTGTTGGAGTCCCCCAGTCACTGGGCAGTGGGTGATGCTACAATATCCGGTGATGTATTGATGCTTTATTCTTGCTATAATATGATCTAAATATGATTTGCAATTCTGACAATTCTTATGTTATTATACTAACAGAACTTATTCAATAAATCATGTTTTGCTTTAATATTTATTAAGCCTAATCCGTGTATTAGTGAGCGATTGTAGTAGTGTTAAAAACACTTTGTTTTGAGGCAAAACATAAATTGGCGTAGTCGGCAGGATGCCAAGTAGAAATATCTCCTAATAGGAAGTTTATTTTGAAAAATTTATTTTTGCACGTTGACCCCTAGGTACCAGGGGGCCTCTGTGCAAAATATTGACATTTGGCATTTTGCCAACAAATTTCGGAGATTTAGCTACCTGGCATTTTAGAAAAGAACCAGATATGTTTAAGCGAAAAGCGAAGGGTAAGATTGATAAGGTGGAGATTCCCTGCTGGACCGAGATTCCATATGATATTTTAGCACAGGAATTGTCAGGTGCAGGGTTGGCAGAATCGTGGGATAGTAAGTTTAAAGGTATCGAACCCCTTGATGTTGTAAATGTACTTGAGGGGGTCCCTGCCAAGGCAGGTGATGTCGAACCCCTCGATGTTGTAAATGTACTTGAGGGGGTCCCTGCCAAGGCAGGTGATGCAGTAGCTTTAGGCAGATGCAGTTGGATTTTGCTAACTGCATACAGGAAGATTCATAAGAAATTACATCAGGTAATGAAGGATTACCATCACCTAGAGCAGAAGACCATAGAACAAGAAGGTAAAATTGTTCTTCTGCAATGTGGGCAAAAATTGTTGAAAGATAAATTAGAACATTATCAAAATATAGCCGAGATAGCAGCAGTAAAAGTGGCCCAAAATAAGTATAGGAAACGAAGGGGAAGGGTGAACCGTGGAAAAGTGCAGCAGGCAATAGCAGCAGCCACAGTTAATTGGGATCCAGGTAAATGGGATGCTGATGTATGGGATTCCTCATCAGATGATGCTTGGGATGACTGTCCAGGAGGACTCGGTTGCCCGGACCCTGAACCAGTTACTAGGAGAAAGAAAATAGAAACAGGAGGTGTAAAGAGGAAGCTATGAAGGTAGCATTGGTTATGGATGAAACAGATAGATATCTGGATACTTCCATGACCTTAGCTGCCCGAAAAAGGATAATTAGGAATGTATAAACCTGTAATCATGTATAAATATGTAATCATGACATTGTTAATATCATTAAATAACAGCAGATGGGAAGAGATAGTGGATAAGATAGCTGAATTTCAGGATATGGGAGAATGGGTTAAATCTTTCTCCTCCGGAGATAAGAGAGAGCAATAACTCACCTCCCCTTTGACAGAAGGGGAATGTGGATAATCACCTGTCCTGGAAAGATATGTTCCAGGCTTTACTTAAAGCTGGAGTTCTTAAAGAACACATTGATGGGAAAGATACACAAGTATTGTGGAAATTATATAAGCAAAAAGTGCTGTCAGGAAGGAAGGTTGATAAGAAGAGTGCAGAAGTAAGATTAAAAGAACATAAGGATGTAGACAAGAAACAAGAAAGGGAACAGGAGAAGGGGAAAAGGGGTATAGGAGATTTCCCTGATTGGGATCAGTTTCAGAAAATCTATCCCTGGGAAGAAATAGCAACCATGGTAGCTTTAAAAAATTCAGACAGCCTCAGCTCCTCCCAAAGATCTGTTAGGATCACAAGAGGATAATTTGGCATGAGTAGCCAGCCAAGCCCCCATATGGATTAAAAAAGATGATAGGCCATATGTGCAGGTGAGTATCCATTGGGAAGGGGGTAATATACAAACAGTGCCAGCATTAGTAGACACGGGGGCAGAGGCTACTCTAATTTATGGAAATCCAAATAAATTTAAAGGACCCCCAGTGTAAAAATATCAGGGTTGGGGGAGGAAGGTGACTGAAGGTGTACAAACTGAAGTGACCTTAAAAATTAGGAATATACCTCCACAAAAGTACCCTGTACTGATAGTTCCTATAAAAGAATATATTATTGGTATGAAGTCCATGATCTTGCCAGCCCAGGACCGGGTGGCTCAATTGCTTTTGATTCCTTTGTATATCGCTAACATCAAAGAAGGCAAAGCTTCCACAAAGTTAATGGTTAGAGGAGACCAAGGCTTTGGCTCTACTAATACAGTTAATGTGGGGGCTAAAATTTGGGTACAGGGGGCATCTGGTCCCCCGGAACCTGCAGAAGTAATAGCCGTTGGTAAGGACCGCACCCTACTGATCATGAAACCAGGCATAGAAAAGTGGGAATATGTCGCACAAGAAAAATGTTATTTGCGGGAATGATTCATACTGTATTGTCTTTCACAGAGCAACAATGTACTTACCTTCAGTCTTGGAATCCTTGGTATCGTGTGGTTGGTGGAATTAGAGGTCGGAGCGTGGACGCCGGGAGTTAAAGTAACAGATACCGGCAATGCCAGAATGAGCTGGGGTTGGAAAAGCATGCGTACGAATAGAACTCAAGACGATTTTATATGCCCAGCTAATCAGCCCTGCCCCATTCCAAATATAACCTTCAATGGTACTGTATGGACAGGAGCTCCAATAGAGGGTTACAAGCCAACATATGCGGTTCATGGAAATGAAGGTGTGATAAATGTAATCTCTGAAGTTAGCATTTGCTGTTGCCAACAGGAAGCAAGCTTCATTTATTTGTCAGCTGCAAATAGGAGGTCCGTAACAAGAAACTGTACCGCTAAGACTAAACCAACTACTGTCTTTCAGTTTGCTCTTAATGAGACAATCATTATGACTTGTACCAACGCCAGTGAAATCCAAGGAAGATCATGGTTGGGTCAGTACTTAATCTTTGTAATTCAAACACTACTCATAGCGACCCTGGACATATTAAAAGATTGCCTTCTACATGTGAAAAAGTGGGTCAACATGCACAGAAAACTGTGATGTGATGCTCCATGTAGTAAATGCTTCAAATTATTTTTTAACAGATTTTGATGCTAACATTACAAAGTTTATTATTGGACGGTATGTACATTGCAGGCCATATATGAGCAACAACAGAAAATTAATATGCAGGCTATGTTAATGACGCGAAATGAATTAGTGTGGAGGACCGCATTTAACAAAAGTATCCCAGTAAATATGTGGATACATTTAGAAGCTCAGAAAATGATCTGCAACGGCACTACTTGTCTTGGAACAATATTAATGTATAATGTTACTAAAACCACTACGATGTGTAAATTTGTTGTAATGCCTTTGTTCATTGGTGCACCTGGTGCTCAGCATTATTGGAGTCCAGAGTTTTATGGCACCCATGTAGACAATAATAACAAAACTCATGATCTCTCATTTTGTGATAATACTCTTGAGGGAAAAATATGTAAGTTGCAGTCTTCTGTATATGAGCCATGTTTGTTGCAGAACACTGTAAATGTATGTAAATGGACCATTCTACCTATGTCTTATGAAATGATGGTAGAAATAGCCCCACAAACTGTGTGTATGGTAACTGACATTCCTGCAGTCAGAGGAATGAAAGTTCCCTTTTCAGGTTGTATCAGTAATATATCTTCTTTAATGTGGCATAATGAAACTTTTATATTACAAGGAGATAAGGATGAGTCGGTTCAGGAATATTGGAAAAGTGATTCATTGGAAATTCCCAATTGGGAATTTAATTTAACAATTTTGAAACAATTAATGGATAAATCAATCGAAGTTCAACAACATATTGAATATTTGAACACTACAATTGCACAACATGTGGTGACTACGACCATATCAAGTGGAAGACTGATAAAACTAGGATCTAGCATAGCTGACGCTACCTCCCATCATTGGTGGGATGTATTTCTGGGTTATTCTCCCTCGGCTACTAAGGTTTTGAATTTTCTAGCGCACCCTCTGCTGGTTATTATGATATTTATAGCATTATTGACATTATGGAATTGTTACATAGCTTACAAATTATTTTGCAAAAAACCAACGGTGGGTATGGCAACTTATGTCATTTGAGTTTCAATCAAGGACCGATTGTGATACATATGTGACATGAGTGTATAGGGTGTATGGATGAGAAGTGATTGACACTCAACTGTCATAATGCTAATGATTATAACCATTAGATGGGTAACTGGAGTTCAAAATAACATGTTGGAAGTGTACATTAAACCAGTTAAAACCAGTTGAAACCAGAGATGTGGCTGATATTCACCAGATGTGCATTCCATCAAAATAGGTAACTACGCGTGATGGCACAGCCGATCACGCGTTGACTCTAACTACTCCGCAGAATCATACATGACGTTATATAACCAGGAGATACTGCGCATGGCAGTAGATAAAGACATTCCAAACTATGTATATAAAAGACGGGGGATTCTAGGGGAATTTGGGACTCATTGAAGATGCGGCAGACGTGCCTTGCGGTGATTTCCCGGATTCCCCTTTGCTGACTGTTGGAGTCCCCCAGTCACTGGGCAGTGGGTGATGCTACAATATCCGGTGATGTATTGATGCTTTATTCTTGCTATAATATGATCTAAATATGATTTGCAATTCTGACAATTCTTATGTTATTATACTAACAGAACTTATTCAATAAATCATGTTTTGCTTTAATATTTATTAAGCCTAATCCGTGTATTAGTGAGCGATTGTAGTAGTGTTAAAAACACTTTGTTTTGAGGCAAAACAAAATCCTGTAGTGTTTCCATTTTTTTGTCCAACCACTGTATGCCTCCTCTGCAATATAACATTATTAGCTGCCTCTTCACAAATCCCCTTAAAATATAAAAACGCGAGTAAAGTTCTGCTTTAACCTAGACCTTTCTGGTGTTAATGGTACATGTTCTATACCTATGGCTATTAAGAAAATGAAATAACATACCTGAAGAGTGATCATCATCATCGTCTTCGTCGATGTCATCTTCGTCATCCTCATCATAGTTCACAGAATGCCTCTCCCCGGTTTCCTGTTTCTCTTCTGATTCTGATAGACTGTCAGGCTCCACATACATACAGTCTACAAAGAAGGAAAAAAAAAAAAAAAAAAGGGTTGCCCCTATTAATCTTGTTCCTCACTGCATTCAGCAGATTATTATTTTCAGACATGGCAGAAAGAATGTCAATCTACAGTCTATCATCGTACTCTTAGTACATACCTTTGCACACTTCTAAGGCAACACTTTCTGCATCTCCTGATTTTTTTATACTAACAAGCAGGAACCAAGCACAGATTGTGTAACAGCAAACCACAGTGATCCCATGAGCCCAACCGCTTCCAGAAAGAGGCCCAGTGATAACTGAATCTGGAAGGCTGCAGCTGTCACAGTGCATTACAATGGATAAAACAAATAAAATGTAAAAAAAAAAAAAAAAAAGCGTTCTGGGTGGACACCATATGGCGTCATCCCGCACATGCGCAGAGAGCGGCGCAGCGGAGCGATCTGTCACCGGCCGTGTACCTCGGACACGGCCGATGACAGATCTAAGTATCGGCCCCGTTGCCGGTACCATGTGACCTGCTGTGACCAATCACAGCAGGTCACATGACAGTTGTATACAATGGATGGCTTCATTCATGCCATCCATTGTATACTAGTGTCTAGCTGTGAATGGTCACAGCTAATCACATGCACATGTCACGTGATTAGCTGTGGCCAAATCACAGCTAAGCACAAAAAAAAAAAAAAAAACCTGAATGAATCGATGTCATTCAGGTAAATGCTTGCTTATAGCAAAGTAATTCTTTACTATAAGCAAATTGTGTAAAAAAAAATAAAAAAAAATACTGATCACTTTCCCAAAGTAGTACAATGTTACTACTTTGGTCATAGTGAAATATGAAAAAAAAAAAAAATCTTAAAAAAAAATAAAAAAATTTAATAAAAAAAAAAAAATATATATATTTTTTTTTCATACTGTTACCAGTCAGTGTCCCTGATCACAGCCATGCCAGTTATATGATGACGCTGTACTGCACTGGTGACAGTATGTAAAAGAAAAATGGTGAAACTAATTTTTTTAATTTTTTAATTTTCCGAAAAATGACAAAAAAAAAAAAATACAACTTCAAAAAACTCGCCATTCCTCTTATAAAGTACGTTGGACTGTCTACTCTGCAAAAAAGGGGTCATTTGGGGGATATCTGTACTGTTCTGACATTCTTGGACCTCAAGAAATTAGATTGGCTGTCAGTACTTCAGGATTGATCAATTTTCAGATCTATACCAGAGTTTGTGAACTCTATAACTTTCCTACAAACTAAAAAATACATCCTAATTTGGGTTATTTTCACCAAAGACATGTAGTAGAATACATCTCGGCCTAAATTTATGAAGAACAATTATTTATTTGCAAACTTTTATAACAGAAACAAAGAAAAACTTTTTTTTTTCAAAATTTTTGGTCTTTTTTTGTTAATTTAGCAAAAAATAAAAACCCCAGTGGTGAATAAATACCACCAAAAGAAAGCTCTAGTTGTGTGAAGAAAATGATAACATTTTAGTTTGGGTACAATGTTGTATGACCGCGCAATTGTCATTCAAAGTGTGAGAGCGCTGAAACCGGAAAACTGGCCTGGGCAGGAAGGTGTAAAATTGCTCGGTATTGAAATGGTTAAAGACTGTTAAAGTGTATGTCAAGCCAAAAATCTTTCTAGTTTTGGTTTTGAGTGGAGAAGAATTAGAACCCTTGTAGGTTTTTACTGCTCTCTGGAAATCCATTGGAGAGATTTACTCCCACTTTTTGTCCTGCTGACAATGGTATCACCAGACAGAAAGTGAGGGAAAATCTGTAACAGTGGCATGGAAAGAAAACTGGGTTCTAATCTTCCCCTACTGTACTAAAGAAATGCTAGCCTGTTCTCCTTTTGGATAATTCCCCTCTCTTCCTGTCTTGTAAAAGGCTGTCAGCAGGTTAGCAAGTGAGAGTGAAATCTCTCCCTGGATAGTCGTAAAAACATGACAGGGGTTCTAATCTTCTCACTCTGTAAAAATAAAAAAAAATGATTTGATTGGACACAGATGAAAAACAACCAATGATATCAATGCCACACTGGGCAAAGCAACATTTTTGCTTTACAGCAAGTACTGCAAACTATCCACTTGCTTTAGCACCTGTGTCCTTAAATCATATGAAAATTCCAGCAAAGGGAATGCCTGGCTAGGACTATAACCTGGTAAAGGACTCCCTCTCCATCTCTAAGGGACAGCTCTTGCATTTTGCAATTGGCCACTTTGGCACAGAGCTCTCCACTGTGGAGGTCTATTGCTGGAGGCCCTGGGTATTTCTGCTGGTGGCTGTGGATCAGACCGGCAGTGGTATGAGCAGAAGGCTTCTGTAAAGTGAGCCTGCTGTGTTGCATTTAATCACTTGTACACACAGAGCATTTATGTACACTTTTTAACCCTGATGAAGCTGCAAAAAGCGGGGAAACCTGTTACGTTATAGGGAATGGAAGGAATGTCTAGTTAGGAGGATATACTAGGGGAAAAAAACAAATGAAAAAGAAACAAATGACAGCAGTAGAATTGGACTGAAGGAAAAGCATGAGGACTATAATGAGTGAGAGCAGAAGGGGCACTAAGCACTGGTTTAAAAAAATAAAATAAAAATTCTATCTATGAATTTTTAACTCAGAGAAGTCCCTTCTATTGCTCTCAACCTCATCATTTTGTTAGCCATGTGCGGTCTCCATTATCCCAATGTATGTAGGAACACAGCCACCCTCTCTTGATGTCTCCTGAGGTGGACTATGGATTGTGAAGTGTGCATAAAGCAGTGCACATAACACTCAACTAACGTGCACTGCTTGTTCCAAGTGACGGGGAAAGGAGGTTAAGAACTCATGGGGAGGATGTTCTCATGAAGAAGGAAGAAGCTGGAAGAAGGATAAAAGTAGATCTAAATATTTAATCGCTTCCTAAGTAATGATGATGGCATAGATAAGGTGAAATGGGGGGGGAAAAAAAAAAAAAAAAAAGGACAAAATTAGATAATTATGGAAGGATTTTTATTTAAACAAATAAAAGTTAGGGTTTTGAACAAACTATGATGGGGCAGACATGAAAATTAATAATGTCAAAATTAATTACCCTAGACATTAAACTCCAACTCTGGGATAATTTTAAAATTACCCCTTGCAGTGGGACTGTGTGAAAGGCTAAAAGCTCATTTTGTCTCAAGGAGAGGAGAAACAATTTTTTATACCCAATCCTTCAATCTACGGAAGATGGGGCTTTCCCACACTCCAGCAGTAGACTGTCCCCCAGCATCAAGATGTCCAGTGCAGGGCTATGGACCCTGGTTTTGTCTTGATGATGTTGGTGTCCTAGATCAGCCACTCTCAATCACGGTACCCAGGCACCCTGGGGTGCCTTGAGGTTTCTTCAGGGGTGCCTTGGCAAAGTGTTCAGAAATTGCCCAAAATTTGTATACAAGCCAGTGGGTAGAACGAGCCTGCCTTTAGTTACACAAAGCCACAGGTTTTCATTGTGCACCATTATGACCTTCTAACCACCGACATCCTGACAACCAATGACATCATTAGTTGATGAGGATATCAGCTGCCTACACAGCATCCTAGATTGACCCTCCGCTGTCCCTCTTCATCAGTGTTGGGGTCAAATTAGCTCAGTGATGGAGAAAAACGGAGGGAGAAGAGAAACATTGGAATACTAGTCAGTACCAATGTGCAAAAGTGTATTTTCTTTGGAAGAATAAATCATCTAATGTTGGGTGTCCTACATGTGTGGATGTTGCTGCATTATATAAAACTATTAGAATCATTATTCACATTTTAGCATGAAGTGCCTCAAGACTATCCATAATGTTAAAGGGTGCCTTGACAAGAAACACTGTCCTAGACTGCTGGAGCTTAGGGGGAGAATCCTTTGCAAGGACTGGTATAGCTGCGGGAAGGAGCAGAGGATAGGGTAACAATCTTCTTTTAGTTGCCTGGATTTTGGCTTTAGCAAGGTACACAATCACTTTACCCCATGCACTCCACTTTACCTCCATTCACAGCATCTAGTATGAATAAGCCCTAATCAGAATTGATCCCAATCTCTTGATTGCAGTGTGTGCTACATCATTATTGCATACATCTTATTTAAAATCTCCAGGGCAAGGAGAAATCTGCCCTTGCAGTGAGGCTGCCCATGCACTGCTCGGGTTAAATGCTAGTTTAGATCTAGAGTAAGCAGTTTTAATGACCTGATCCTCCATTCCCCCAAAGTCAACACTCTTCTACACTATGCATTAGGCTGTCCCTCAGCATCCTCGCATCCCCTACAAGGCTAGGGGCCCTGCATTGTACTTTATGTCAGAGGACCTGCGACTGTTAGAGAACAGGGGAGAAGCGGGTGTGGGGAGCAGTCTAGCAGCATGGAGGGGGGCTGCAGGAGTGGAAGATTGGACAAGCAAAACGTGCTTTTTTGGTAACCTAGATCTAAATGAGCATTCATTCCATGCAGTGCAGGGGGAAAACCACTGCAAGTGAGAATTTGCTTTCCCCGGAGTTCAGCTTTAATACCAACCTGAAGAATCATCATCATCATACAGGGCTTCTTGATCGCTCAGACTGGTCTCTTTCTCTTCTCCTGATGTTGAGATGTGCTCAGTCTTCACATACACACAGTCTACATATAAACACAAGAAAACATCACAGCAAGAACATTCACTAAAAACATGACTTATTACAAAATTCTGGAGTCCTATAAAGACATTTGTAAGTATTTAATTGAAAGTCCTGAAAAGGAAGGTAAAAATATTATCTGCAAGGAGCCAAGATTCCCAGATCGCTTGATCAGCTTCAGTTCAATCAGCGGGTCAGGTTTTTTCATTCGATCACTGCTGGCAGCTATAGCAGCAAGCAGTGATCATATGTCAACAAGGTGGCGTCCGGAGCGGCCGCATAATCGCCAGCTCCGGCGCCCCCGCCTCCATCCAGGCGGTAGCGGGCTCCGGAGCATCCCCGGAGGTCTTCCCAACACCCAGAAGAGGTGCTGGGCGCTCTGTCCCTCCGGCGGAGCTCCGGCGGCTCGCGGCCTACCACGGCCCCTCCTGCCGGCCATGGCGAACCGCGGCCGACCGAGGCGCCCCAATCCAAAGGGGACACAACCCCAGCTCCAGAGGGGACGCCACCACCACCCCCATCGGTACCCTCACCAGCCGCTCCAGAGGCCTTGCCATCGCCCAGGAGGAGTACTGGGCGCTCTGTCACCTGTGGCCTACAAAGCCACGCTATTGCCCGACGCCAGAGAGAGGGGAGCTACCACCACCGCCTCTCTTACCTACAACCGCCGCAGAGAGAGGGGAAGCAGCAACCACCCCCACCGGCACCGAGAGGGTAAGACACCACCGGCCCCCGCACCGAGAGGGTAAGCCACCACCGCCACCCGCACCGAGAGGCTAAGCCTCCGCTACCAAATCTGCTTCCCTGCTCCCCTCCGGGTACCACGTATCCGTGCCCCTGCCACTGCACAGCCCCGAGCCCCGTCCAATCCGGCGGAGGCAAGCCTGCCACGTGGTCTACAGCACCCTCAGTCGCTGGCCTGCAGCATCCACATGCACTGGCCCACAACACCCACTGATGCTGGGCTCTACTGCACCTACCAACACCTAGCCCACTCGATTAAGATGATTTGTAGAGCAGCTTCTTCTGGGGGTGGAGCCTAAACATGGCGGCGACGGAGAGCACGATGTGAGTGCTCTCCGGTAAACCTCCAAACTTACCATCCCGAGACCCTCAGGGTGCGAAGCCCTACCTGACTGAGGTGGGTTCCAAGGGAGGAGAGGCTGGCGCGGTGAAGGGAGTGGAGAGCGGGCACGGACCTCCGGGAGGTGAACACGCTGCAGAGATCCCAGTGCAGCTGTCGGGTTGCCGGGGAATCGATGCAGGGCGGAGTGAGCACGCCGCTCGCCGCAAAGGAGTACTGGGAAGTGGAGACGCCGGCCGGTTTCCTGACAGGGAGGCAGTGACACGCCGGCTTCCCCTGCCCTACATGGCTGGAAATTCGTGCGGCTAGAGGGTGGCTGATCTGATGTGACAGGGGGATGCCGGCTCGTGGCTGTTTGTACCTCCTGGCCGACTGTTTGAGCCTGAATCCCTGAGGAATCCCCCCCCCCCCCCAGGACTGAGCAGCAGCGAAGGCCCTCCAAACAAGTCTTGACTCTCCGTCGGTGAAGGGAAGGGTGAGTGAAAGCTGTTGGGGGCCTATTGTGGTGTGGACCCCTGAGCGACACAGGCGATCAAGGGGGGAAGGAGGGGTGGATTCCCAGGGGGTAGAAGAAAAGAAGAGAGGAGACCCAGGTGTCCCAAGAGAGTAAAGGATAGAGGAAAAATTGCAAGTCTATTAAGTTATATAGAGGATATGAAGAACAAAGGTCCCAAGGGAGCAGGGCCCAAAGGGTCCCAAACAGGAACAATAAAGAAACTTACATCATATGGAATTACTACGCCAGAAAGGGCCCAAGGCGCAAAGGGAGAAATGGACACTAGTTCAGGAACTAGCCCTAGATTATCATTGGGCATGAATAGCAGTGGCGGCCAACAAACAGTGGATGGCTTGGGAAAAAAAGAATCTGACAGTGAACTACAAATACCAAATAAGAAGGAGATGATAGAAATGTTTAAAAATTTGGAAAAAATGATAAAACATGAAATGACAGCTATTCGAAACGACTTAGGACATCTGCTATCAAGAATAGAAGAAATGGAGGAGAAAGTTAAAACCCAGGCCCAGAATATAGATAATCTAAGGGAAAAAATAAGCCAATTAGAAAATAACCAGAAAAAAATGATCTATAGGATGGAAGATCAAGAAAATAAAGAAAGAAGGTGTAATCTTAGAATACGAGGAATCCCAGAGACTGCTAAAGGGGGAATACTATATGAATTAGTTAAAAAAACCCTAAACTCCATAAGAGATAGACCTGAAACAGATGGGATCAAGTTAGACGGAGTGTTTAGAATAGGAAAGTTTAAACAAGCTACTGAGAAGGAAAGACCGAGAGACATAATTGTCCAGTTCCAAAATTTAGGGGTCAAGGATGAGATTTGGAAGAAGACCAAGGGAAGATCATTAATTAAGTCTGGAGACTTGACTATCCAAATCTATGCGGATTTAACAGCAGAGACCCTAAGGAGAAGGAGATCCCTGAAACCCTTGTTGGAGCAAATGAGAAAACAGAATGTGCAGTATAGATGGGGTACCTCAGTATCTCTAATTGGCTGGAAAAATGGGGTCACAGCGTATTTGAGATTTCCGGAGGATATAAGAGATTTTTGTGATAGACTGAACTTGCAAAGAATGGAGATAGCTGGGTGGGAAGAAGAAAAAGAAGACAAAAGAAATACAAATGATACAAGAAAAGAGGACTGGCATCATGTCGGTGGGAGGGGGGTGGGAGGCCTCGGGGTGGGAAGAGAGGGAGAATTAAGTAGAAAATGATTTTTTTTTTTTTTTTTTTTTTTTTTTTTTTCCTCTCTCTTACTTCCCTCTCTCACCCCTGGTCTTCCCCCTCCGGATGTTGAGACCCGCTTGGAGGCTCCGGTTAGGGGAGGGAGGTAAAGGGTAAAAATTCTCGCTGAGCCTTGATGATAGAGAGAGGGAATCGGGGGGGTGGGAGGAGAGGTGAGCCGTACATAGGCGGAGCTTACGCCCCAAATCTTAAATCAATGGTGGAAATGGATCCACAAATGGTTTGTAGGCAGTTTATAAGCCTAAAAATGGGTAGGGGAAAAAGAAGAGAGGGCGAGGGTTGGGGGAGGGGGGGGGAGGGGGGGCGGGCTGGGAGGGTTGGAGGGAGGGGGGAGGGGATGGGAGTTGGGTGGGAGGGGAGGAGGTATTGGGTTAATACTCTGCATGACAGAAGGGATAAAGAGGAAGAGGCAATCAGGATGAGAGATGGAGTTAATTGGGAATGATGGAAGAAATACAGTTTATAACCTATAATGTGAACGGGCTGAGTTGTCCAGGGAAGAGATTTAGGCTGTTTAATGAGTTACATCATAGGGCGACGTCAGTGGTATTTTTACAGGAGACGCACTTTGAGATAGAGGCAAACGTGAAATTGAAATCCAAACACTATCCAATATGGTACTATGCAGATTCTCCAATTAAAAGAGCAAAAGGGGTTGCAATAGGTTTGGCAAAGAATATGAGATTCGAGCTGGAAGATAGAAGAACCGACCCGGAGGGGAGATTTTTATTCTTAAAAGGTAGACTTCAGGGGATTGAGTGTACTTTAGCCAATATATACTGCCCTAATAAAAACCCGGAGATGTATATGAAGGGTCTGTTGAAAAAATTAATGGAATTTAAAAAAGGGTGTTTGATAGTAGCTGGAGACCTAAATTTCTGTATGGACCCACAAAAGGATAATACCTCTTCTGTGCAAAGAGAGGGGAGTAGGTCTCTGAGAGCTCTGAAAAAAGTGATGCATGAATATCAACTAGTGGATACCTGGAGAATAACGCATATGAAAGACAGAGACTATACCTTCTTCTCTAATGCACATGAGATATACTCGAGATTAGATTACATCTTAATAGACCACCAACTTATAGATCATCTGGTTAAAATTGACATAGAGACAAGGACGTTCTCGGATCATGCTCCGGTCGTAATGAAAATGGGATGGGGAAGAAGGTGGACTGGAGGATTAGGGTGGAGGTTAAATGAGGCTCTTCTTCTGGATGAGGATGTAGTTCAGAAAATAGAGAAAGAGATTAAGGTATACTTTAAGGAGAACGAAACAGAGGAAGTATCGATAGCTACAGTCTGGGAAAGCCATAAGGTATTCATAAGAGGAATCTTGATTGCGGCAGGAGCAAGGAAGAAAAAGGAAAGAAGAGAGAGGGTCAGTGGGCTATTAAAAGAAATATTGGACTTGGAGCAGATACATAAGAAGAAAATAACAAAAGATACGAGACAGAAGCTATTGGATAAAAAAGATGAGCTAGAGAGGTTGATGGATGAGGAGAAGAGAAGAGTATACAACAGGGTTTTGAATGAGAGATATAGATGGGGAGACAGACCAGGAAGATATCTAATGAGAGCTTTGAATAAAAAGAAAAATAGGAACTATATAGAAAAGATTAAAAGTTCAAAGGGGGAGTTGGTCCACTCAAATAAAGAGATTATTAAAGTGTTTACGGAGTATTACAAAAAGTTATATAATATTAGTCCCCAAGGCCCTCTAAAAGAAGCTCAAGAGGGAATTAATAAAAAAAAGATGACATACTTAAAAAATGCGGGATTACCAAAACTAAGTGAAGCACAGTTGAACTCCCTAGACGCAGAAATATCCCAGGAAGAAATTAAAATAGCATTAAAAAGCACAGGGGGGGGGAAAAGCCCAGGCCCGGATGGCTATACAGTTAAGTACTATAAGAAATTTAGTGAAGTACTGTTACCCAAGCTGGAGAAATATATGAATGCTCTGGGAGGTGGGATGGAAGTGAGGAGAGAATCCCTACAGGCCCATGTAGTACTTATTCACAAGGAGGGAAAAGATCCATCTCAGTGCTCCAGCTATAGACCTATCTCATTATTGAACACTGACACTAAACTGTATGCAAAGGTGTTAGCAAACAGGTTGAGGGATCTGATGCCTGAATGGATCCATGGAGACCAGGTGGGCTTTGTACCGGGGAGAGAAGGTAGAGATAACGGCTTGAGAACCCTGATGCTTATTCAGAAAAGTAGAAAAGGGAAAGCCCCGGTGGTGCTCTTGTCAATTGATGCAGAGAAGGCATTTGATAGAGTGGACTGGGGCTTTATGATGGACAACTTAAAAGTGCTGGGGATAGGTGATAGAATGCGAGAGTGGATAAGTAAATTATATAGGGAGCCTACTGCAATCATCACGGTAAATGGGGAGAGATCAGAACCCATTGGAATGTCTAATGGTACAAGACAAGGCTGCCCACTGTCCCCCCTGCTATATGTATTGTCACTCGAACCTCTGTTGTCAATAATAAGAAATAGTGGATCGGTAAAGGGAATTCAGATAGAATCCATAGAACATAGAGTAGCGGCCTTTGCGGACGACTTATTGTTCTATGTGGGGAATCCCCGAATAACTCTCCCAAATATAATGAAGATTCTGAAGGAGTACGGTGAACTATCAAATTTAAAAATTAATCCAACGAAAACAGAGATTCTGAATATTAATATATCAAAGAATGAAAAAGAAAAACTACAAAAAGAATTCCCCTTTATATGGAGAGAAAAAGAGATAAAATACCTAGGAATAAAACTCACTGCCTCATCTAAGCATTTGTATAGATTAAACTTTATCTCTTTGATAAATGAGATCAGGGAAGATTTAAAAAGACTACCAGGAGGAAATCCATCCTGGATAGGACGTATAAACTTAGTCAAAATGGTAATTATGCCCAAAATACTGTATAGATTTCAAATGGTACCAATTAAAATTCCAGAAGCCTTCTTTAAGATAATGAAAAAAATGTTAACAAGATACATATGGAAGAATAAAAAACCCAGAATAGCATATGAAACATTGAGTAGGACTAAAGAGAAAGGGGGATTGGGTCTACCAGATGTCAAGAGATACTATAAAGCAGTGGTTTTAGCAAGAATATTTGACTGGACATTTAACCATAAGGGGAAAAGTTGGGTAACAATTGAAAATGATCTTAGTGGCATTAGACTGAACCAGATGATATGGGTTCCACCACAGTTCAGGGGAATTAAAGAAAGCACAAGTATCTACACTTTAAATGTCCTTAGGGTATGGGACAATTTACACAAAAACATGAAATGGGAATTTAATTCCATATTAATGCCTCTCACAAATACTGAGTACTTTCCCCCGGGAAAGAATAAGATATCAGGGAGATGGTTTAGAAAGGAGGATACCCAACTGAGAGATGTTTTGGTGGAGGGGGAATTGAGACCACTTAAAGATTTAATAGAGAAGAAGGGAGATATTTTTATTAGAATAGATGAGTGGAAATATCATCAATTGAAATGTTTTATTGGAAATCTACCGAAACCCCTAAGAATAAAACAGGAGTGGAATATGTTTGAAAGGTTGTTGGAGACACGAAGGGATGGGAAGCACGGTATTTCAAAAGTGTATAGAATACTCACAGAATTAGACACAAACACAAAGTTAACTTTTATCACAAAATGGGAAAGAGATACGGGAGTTGGGTTTGATGAAGATAGACAGAGAAAGATGTTTAGATTGATACACGATAATGTCAGTATGAGAGAGGTTGAGGTTAATTATAAGTGTGTGACACGATGGCACATTACACCGAGTGTAGAGCACAAGATGAATGGGGAAAATTCAAATATGTGTTGGAGAGGATGTGGAGAGATGGGCACGGCGTTTCACATATGGTGGGAATGTCCGAAAATCCAGGCTTTTTGGAAGATAATAGTCAAATTGATTAAAGAAATAACTGAAATTGACATAGGGTTAGACCCAACGACGTGTCTCCTACACAATGTGGAGACATCTGTAAATAAATATAAAGATTCAGGTATCTGGTACTTCTTGAACGCGGCAAAAGGGTTGATACCCAAGTTTTGGCGGAAAGCTGAGGTACCGAAGGAGGAAGACTGGATTAATAGAGTAAACCAGATAGGTAGAATGGAAAGATCATACCATATGCAGGAAGATAGGATGAGAGTTTATTTTAGGAGATGGGAAAAGTGGGAAAGAGCAGGATTGAAAGAGAAATATAGGAAAATATGAACTAGGGTGTTAGCAAAAAATTAATAAGCCTCAAGAGAGTAGAATGGGTTAGAGTCTGCAGAGGGGGAGGAGGGGGGGTGAGGGGTGGGAAGGGAGGGTAGTGGGATGGGAAAGAAAAGAGTTTTTTTAGTAAGGGAAAGGTAGAAATGTTATAAATGTCTATTTGTATGAGAATTATTTCCCTTTTTTTTGGGTTTTTGTATTAACATGAAAAATTTAATAAATATTTAAATTAAAAAAAAAAAAAAAAAAAAAAACACCTAGCCCACTCCACCTCCAGACGCCAGGCCTTCAGCACCTCCCGACGCCGGCCCAAAAACACCCCCAGACACCGCACCCTACAGCTCCTCCAGTCGCCGAGCCACTGTACCAACTGACGCCGTGCCACAGCACCCACGGACGCCAGCATACCGCACCCACAGACTGCAACTAGCCAGCTGCTGACCCAGCTGCCCACCACTCTCACTCTCCTCCTACAGATGGACTCAGATGAACTGTGCCACGGCGTGACAGACTCTCCGCATCATCACGCCCTGATGTGAAACCTTTCACCTCCCCCGATTTGACCAGCACTCCGCTCACCCTAACATGTCACCTGTACTCCTCCTCCTCGTAATCCTCTCCTCCATTCCCAAAATCTCCTCCCTCCACCTGC